>NW_024062753.1:567500-1167500 GCF_006381635.1 Hibiscus syriacus | reverse complement strand
ATCAGAACAATAATTTTAAAGATGCATTTATAAGATTAATACGAATATAAATAATACTTATAAAAGATATACGACAAAGGAATAGATGACATTAATGTTTTCAAAGATATGTGATGGGAGTATAACATTGTTAGCTTTACAAGCTTTTTTTTT
The DNA here is from genome assembly GCF_006381635.1 of Hibiscus syriacus. Taxonomy (NCBI): domain Eukaryota; kingdom Viridiplantae; phylum Streptophyta; class Magnoliopsida; order Malvales; family Malvaceae; genus Hibiscus; species Hibiscus syriacus. Next base: position 1,167,347 of record NW_024062753.1, on the reverse strand, counting down.
TTTAAAAAAAAGAATATATATTTAAATTTACTTATAAAACCATTTAATAATACGTTTAAATCAATTAAATTATTTTTTTATCTTGGATAAATTAATTATTTGTAACATTAGTTAAAATCATGATAAGTTGTGAAAATCGAAACCCAAAACAAAATTCCATACGTATGGATAACTAACTTTGGCTATGACCTTAGTGAGGAAGACTTGATTACCAAAGAAGACCCTTGTTCGAGAAGATACACGCCTTGTCCTGAATTCTAGCGTAGCTTGTCGACGTGGGATACCAAACAGGAAATTTACATTTAAATATACTTGATTGAAATATGAAAAACAACAATATACAAGTCAAGCTTTCTAAGTTCTCTCTCTCTCTCTCTCTCTCTATATATATATATATATATACACACACAATTATATACAACAACATAGAAATTCACTTGGAACTTGGAAGAATTCCCAGTCGAAATTACATGCAGAGTGCAGTCTATCAAGTTTCTGCAACTTTCACACGCTTTTCAGGAAAAATCCAAAAAGCTAAAACTATATATATATTGAGAGTGCAATACAAGTCGGCAATTGAAGGAACACATGGAGCTGATATTTTCAAAGCTGCTAACACAAACTGACATCGAGAGAAGATTATCGGTGCCGACCCGTATTCTGTATTTTCTTCCCTTCATGGACGGTCGCCGATATGCCGATTTGCGAGTGAAGGACGTGGGCGGGCACTTGTGGACTTTCCGGTGCATATGGCGAGATGGGGAGTACGCGAAACCTGTGTTTTCTAAAGGGTGGCTTGAGTTTGTGTATGCCAAAAACCTTAGAATGTATGATAAAGTTGAATTGTATGTAGAGAAAGATGTTGATGAAGCTGATGTTGCTTATAGAATTGTAGTGAGAAGGAATGTTTTGAGGTTGATGGGTCGGGATATTTGGATTGACCTTCAACATTTACATCTTTATTATGTCCAGTAGATTTTATTTCAATTATGATACGGAAATTTTCAGTTATATATACAACTATATTTTGTATTTATCAGAGTTTTAAATAGCGTTCGCGATCACGTTTTCGGTCGCGTCGTGTTTATCGCGGTTGTGGACATAATCAATGTCATCACGTTCACTGTGTGTGTCGCGATCTTGAATTTTTTTAAAATTTTGCACAACTTATCTTAAAACATAATAAAAATAATTATAATTATATTGAATCATTTTAATGATTTTTAAAATGTTTTCTAAGCGAAATTGACATATATATAATATAATTTAACCAAATAGAAGACTTTAAAAATCCGATGATAGGTGACGTAACCGATTTTCGCCCAGTACAATATTTCTTGGGGAAAGCAAGTAAATAAATGGTTTTTAATGAAATGTTTTGGAGTCGCCATTGATCTTTTGGGTTAGGTAGGTCGAATACCTAAAAATCACTTTTAAAAGAGTTTTTAAGATAACATCATTTAAAAGATAAAACAGTCTACGTATAACCAGAAATTCATTCTTTTTAGTAATAAAAAGGGAGTCGAGGTTGATTACGCGTGGGGAAGGATTAGCACTGCCACAACGCCCAAAATTGGTATCCATCGATTATAAATTGTCTCTAGTAGTGGAAATCTAAGAATTCAAATATAAATTTAAGTTATGATCCTATTATTTCAAATTCAATCGCATAATTTTATTTAAAGAAAAATTCTAAGGAGAAATAGAAAATATTCCAATATTTCTAATCGAAGAGAAAATAATCCCTAAAATATTTTCGAACGAATATTTCTCTTTCCAACTAAAATAATAAGAATATGATAATTCCTCCTAAGAACTCAATATTAAAATAATTTGATTCAACCAAAATGAATATAACTAAAGTAAGCATATTTGATTTTTTAGACTTTTCTATATAGGGTATTTATTTATTTTAAAATATCATAATATAAGGCCTAAAATAAAATAGTTCAGAATATTAAAATATAGAATTAAAATGACTAAAATATAATAAAGTAAAGCATAGAGATCAAAATAAAATAATAACAGTGAGTAGATTATAAATAAAAATAGTGACCAAGATAAAAGAAAATAAAAATATCACAGTTAATTTCGAAATAAAAATATAAATGAGTGATTAAAATAAAACTAATGAAACTAGAGCATCATATTCAAAATAATTAAAAAATGAGGAAGGGGTGACTATTTCATAAAAAGGTGCATAAATGTTAGGGACCTAAGAAGGATTAACCCTAAAACTTCTTAATAAACACTTCAACAAAACAATAATGTAAATTATCATGATTAGACCCTATGATCCATAATAAAATTCAAAATAGTCCAAACTCAATGACAAAAATATAAATATGCGGCTAAAGATAGGGGACTTAAATGAAATTAATCCAAAAATAAATTAATATAACCTAAAACAAAACCCCGTGTACTTCATCTCTTCTTTTTCTCTCCCTCTCCATCTCACGGACGGCACTCACCATGGAGGCTCCAAGCCTCTCGATCATCGGCCACCGAGAACCGGTGGCCACTCATTCCGACGACCACCGCCGGTCCAACCAAATTATACCCAATTAGAAGCCAAACAAAACCCGAAATGGGTCCCAAACCATCGCCGGCCGAGACCACTAACGAAAGGTAAATGACTCACCTTTTTACTGTTTTTGGTTCGAATGTTGCTGAGATAATAAAAAAATTAAAGGAAAAACTCACTGTTGCTTTGGTATTGCTCCGAAAAGAAAAAAAGAGAAGGATCCCTCTGTTACATTAACGATAGATAACGGTAATAGCGTCCCGTTATCGACGCTATTCACCGTTACCCGTTAGATTGCGGACGCGATCGACCGATTTTGGCGTGAATCCGCTATCCACCATTATTTTTACGGATTTCGGTTTATGACGGTGACACTATCGCGAAATAGCGGACGCTATTGTGTTTTCGTCCCGTTATTTTAAACCATGGTATTTATATCTCAATATACATTATGAGTGATTATAATTTATTTGATATACCTTTACTTTGATTTTAATTCTTTTGTAAATAACTTTACTTATAACTATATTTTAAATTGATTCATCAAAAAATAATTGCCGTATATATTTTAATCTAAAAATTTAATTTCACAATAAAAATTTAATGATTTCAGCTACGATATCACGTGGAGAAACAATTTCAGAAAAATACCTATAGAAGGACTAGCTAAGTCCTTGATTATACATTACAGAATGATCATCGATTTTATTCAAGTTGTTTATTTTAAAAAAAAAAAAGAATATTTATGCGTAACGTGGGCAAAAGTGTCTAAATAATGATGTGGGAATTTTTAATTCTCAAAGTAATGTATTTACTCAATTAATTTTTGATATAGATTGTTTTTTATAGAGTTTTAGGATCTCTTGACATCTTGGGGGGTGTTCATTGTTAGATGGATTTCTAGGCGTCTTTAATGGGATTCCAGGAAAAAAAATTGGCTATTTTACACAAAATCACCTTAACAAAAATTAATTACTTGTTAGTCATTGTTTAAGAATATTTTACGGATCTAGCATATTTTTAAATATTTTCTATAAAATTATTCATGCATTAAATTACATAATACAATTATATTTACTAATTATCACTTGACACTTTTTGATGCGTTTTTGATCCTTTCAAAATCTATATGTATGGTATATTCTAGGAAACTTTGAGGGTAAGTAATTTAAAATATAAATAATTTTATAAAATATTACAATCATCATCATTTTGAAAATAATTTTACAGAAAGATGCGGTACATGTACCGCATATGATTTTGAAAAATATTTATAAAAGTTTTATAACTAATATTTATTTTTCAAAATTCTATGCGGTGAATGTGTCGCGCCTTTCTGTAAAATTATTTTTCAAAATCCTAGAATATACTATACGTATAGGATTTTGAAAGGGTAAAAAATGCATCAAAAAATGTCAAGTAGTAATTGATAGACATAATTGTATTGTGTAATTTAATGCATGAATAATTTTATAGAAAGTATTTAAAATATGCTAGATCTGTAAAATATTCTTAAACAGTGTCTAACAAGTAATTAATTTCTGTTAATGTAATATTTGTGTAATTTTTTTTAAAATGCTAAAGAGGTCGGGATTTCCACAATTGAATTCACCCAAAGACGTCGAGAAATCTGGTTCACCCTTAAAGACGTCGAGAGATCCCAAAATCCTGTAAAAAAAACACCCTATATCATAAATTAATTAGGTAACTACATTACTTGAAATTAAAAATTCTTACATCATTATTTGGGTACTTTTACCGTGTAACGTGTGATATAATTATAGATATAAAAAATAGAAAAATAATAGATCATATTGTTAATTTTTGGTAACGCATGCCCACCAAAAAGCACAAACAGAAACTCCAAAAGGAAAAGTTGAATCAGCAAGCAAATAAAGGTGAAGGATTTGTATCATATACGTGTAGTTTTGATGCCGTCTTCCTCAATTATATTCTAGCGTATCTTTATCTCTACCTAAAATAAAATAATAATTCATTTTTAATATTATCTCTAAATTACCATTAACTCTATTTTATTCATAATATTTAACTATTATAATATTAATTTTATAAATATAAAAAAATTACAAAAATTACAAAAATTACAAAAAAAATAATATGATTATTTATCTAATTTTAATATATTTTAATATATTTTAATTAAAAAAAAACCTAAATCTAGCGCGAGCTACAGTGCCGCGCTAGATGTGGCGCGGTACTGTAGCAATACTCTACACTGCAGATGAAAATGGCGCAGGGTCGGAGCGCGCTACAGTGGAACTATCTCTACTGTAGCGCTGCGTTGGAGATGCCCTTAAAAGGATTAAAGGAAGTGGATATTCAAATAAAAGAGAAGAAAGAAACAAAACGTGATTAATAAAGGAAGTTCAAAACCCATTTTCCAAATCCAGAACAACCTATATTTACAAAACCTAATCATCAACCCACAAAATTTGAGTTTAACTCAGCTGAGACCGGTGGTGCATTGGTTCAGCCTTGTCCGTTACACGGAATACGGTAACTTTGAGTATGAACTCCCTTGACCTGAGCAGCTCAAAGACACACACATCTCCTTCCCCAATATTATTCTCCACTGTGAATTCATACCATCCCTGGCTGAACTTAGCTTTGCCTCCTCTATAAAGACATCGAACGGGCCATTGTTTCCCGTCAGGAAGCTGAAGTTTGATGAACCCCGAAACACCACTTAGATGCTCTGCGAAGCACGATGGTAGGTACTGCAACACGAAACATCACAAATGTTCACCAAGACATGTGATACCCTGAAAGCAAATACAATACATTTCAAAGGCTCACCATAATACATCCCCTGTATAGATACGATGGTCGCAAGACGACCCTGCAGAAAGGGTTAGTCGGCTCAAATGCTTTGGCTGCATTCATTGCCCTCTCTCTTTCTTCGGCTGTCACAGTTCTCTTTCGGGCTGAAGCACTTTCATAAAATCTGTAGCGCATTTCTGCATCCTCTTCATGTCCAACGGACATATCCTGTTCATCTACATTGCATTGTACAGCCAATGAGAAATTCCAAATTCCTTAAACAGAAAACAAATGACGAACTTAATCAACAAGACTTACTAGGGTCAAGCTTCTGCTTTTTCCTCCCCGGTTTCTTCGGTTGTGGCATCTCCGAACCTGAAGTACGCAATTTCACTTCATTAGCAGAATCGTCTTAAGCTCAAATCGTTAAACAAAGAACTATACCTCGAACAGGTTGATTATTCACACTCTTTGCCGCATTAAGGTTGACTTCACCGCTCCAGTTATTGGAGCTTTCAAGTTTAGGACCGCGGAACAAATGCTGCACCGCTGGAGGGGTGCATTCATCATCTTCGAGTTCTTCAAACGGATATGGCTTACCATGACTGTATTGAGTACCGACAAGAGCATTCGTCTGATAGTTTATTTCGGAGTTGTACAAATTAAAGATACTAACGCTAAAGGCAGAATTCCCTTCATATCGAAAGATCAAAAAGTAGCCGATACGGATATAATATCGATCAACAAATTCTGGCCAACCCTCCCGAAACCAGACCTTATTGTCACCTTTCTTTATTCCTACACGCCAAACATGACCATCAGGAACAGTGAGAGCAGCTGCAACACAAAGTTCGTCCTTGATACTCTTAACAAAGTTATCAGGGAGCCTCTGCAGACAATCCCAGAATCCAAGTTAGGGTTTATTTGTTTGATGAAATAATAAAATTGGGATTTTGAAGTCTGTGTAATCTCGTCCGCCGGACAACCGGTTGAACCCCTCCCGGCAAACGACACTTGGAAGGCTTCTCCCGAAGAAATCTGAAGATCCCTCAGTAAGATTCAAATGGTTGCACAGAACAATTTGCAAATTAAACTTACATAATCTGAATGTTACATAGAAAATCAACTAAAATTTCAAACTTTAAACAGCAAAAATCCATTAAAATGACCCATCAAAGAGATTTAACAGAGTATTTTCTGCAAATTTGTGCTAAGATAGATTTGACCAAAATAAATCAAAAGAACAAACGAAAACCTTCAAAATAACTTCACAAATCTCCTTAGTGTTCCATCAAGCAAACAAGATCTAGCATGACTCAAAACATTCAAAATTCATCTCCAAGTCTCAAAAGACACACTTAGATCCACAAAAAACAAAGAGGGGAAGCTCTAATTTTCCAAGATCAAAACTTTGCTGCAAAAAAGACTACTCAAATTTTTTTTTTTAAAAAGGACCTTTTCTAACGGAAACCAGACCATAAACAAAAATGAATTGATAAACCCAGAGAATATTTTAGAAGAAAAACTTGGGTTTTGAGTGATTTACCAGTTTCCTGTGGTGGAGAGTAGAGGGGAGAATAAGCTTGTGGAAAAAAGGGCGTGGCATATTTTTGGAGAGATGGGTCAGATCATATAATGATGTTTGAGTTTCCAAAGAGTGTGTGTTGTGTATATATATATATATTGTTTCTCACAATGATTGAAATTATAAGACTTGGATTGAGTGTTTAGAGATAAAACGAAGAAGAAAAACTCGACCTAATAGAGAAAGGAAGGAGCTTTCAGATCTGGGTCTCCACTTCTTCCGTTTTTAAAAGCTTTTTCATTTTTTCAAAGGAAAAAAAAAACAAGTTGACCTAAATGTTGAACCGAGTTGGATGACACTCTCTTGGCGAGCACTCACTGAGTTCTTTACCTCGCTGGCTTAGCCTCAGACACCTTCCGCGTGTCCCACCCACTCTCCTTTTTTTGTTCTTTATTAGTAGTATTGTGCTTTACTAGTATTTTTTTTTGGCATGAGATAAGAACAAATTTAGTTGTTAATATTAGGTTTATTTCAAAAATAGATATTAAAAGTACATATTTACATATTAAAAATGTTTTTAATTAAAATAAATATTTAAATAATACTAAAATATTACTATTGGGATCCATTTAAAAAAGAACAGGTTAGTTTTTAGCTTTGTTTCACTTTAGGCTTAAAATATCCCACGGATTCATTCAACGTATTAAAAGGTTTAGTTGTTGAAACGAAACCGACACAGTTAAAATCTTATGTTTCTTATCCTATATAATCCCACGGAATGTAAGATTTCTAATGAATGTTGTATTTTGTGTTTGGTTGATTTAGTAGGAATGTAAAATTTTCGTGTTTAAAGGAATAAAAGATTATTAGAATATATTTTACCAAATTGTCCTTATTATATATTTATTCTTTTAACAAGTTGAATTCTACTATAATTAATTTATATATTTTATTTAAAAAATTTAAATTCATAAAATTTATATAATTTTTTTACAAAATTAAAAAGATAAAGAGGTTTAATGAAAGGGTAACATTTTATTTTAACACCTGAATTTCATATAAAATTATAATTATGGACTTTTTATAAATCTAAAATAGTTCAAGGATAAATTTATAATTTAATCTTCGTAGAATTTTTATTATTCAACGACAGAAGAAGAATAATTTAAAAACAAAATTAAGGGTATTTTAGTCCAAAACGCTGGTAATTCAATAATACCTAAGGAAAAATGAGTAATTATATTCCCGGTGATATATCTAAAAAAATCCACTGTTGATAATAAAAGATTACCAGCCAACCAAACGAAAAAATAAGAATTTCATTCCTAATAATATTATATGCTGTGAACCAAACAACCCTTAATTCATTTTGTTTGCCACTCTTTTCTCTTCAACATTTGCACTCTCCGATGCCCAAATATCATACATCACTCGTCGCCAGCTCTTAGCGATGATAAGTGTTTCAAGGGAACTTCACCTTCAAAGCCACACGTCCTCGTATCACGCCCACCACCACCGGCAATTTTCCCAATAAATCACATTTTACCTCTTTATTTTTTTTTTGTTAGACATCATTTTATCTTTATTTTCTGATCTAATATTTTTTACAAAAAGGTATAATCTTATACATCGTACTTTAATTTCGTAAATTTTTTAAAATAATGCTAAATATGTAATTGATTTTTATTAGGGTGGTTTTTGTGTAAAAACGTTAACTTTTATATATTTATTTTTTGTGTGTGAAAAAAACTTTATGCATTAAAATCTTTAAATATTTTTTGTAAATTATTTTATAACTCGAAATTTTTTAATTTTTGCATGAAATTACACAATATGTATAATCTAGTGTAGGAAAACTTTAAGTGCAAGTAATTTAAAATATGAATAATTTTATAAAAATTTATAACTAATATTTCTTTTACAAAATGATGATGTTGATGATAAGAAATATTTTATAATTTAAAAAATTATAAATTTAATATATTTTTGAAAAATTTATTAACTTTTAAAATCAATATATTAAAATAAACTTTTAATTACAATGAGGGATCAAATGAATTATTATTAATTAATTATTATTTTTTAACAACAATTAATAATGCTTATTCATTTTTTAATAAAATTAAAATTTAATATTTATTTTATATTTTATAAAATTAATATTAGAAAGAATATTTTAAATATATTGGTGATATTTTTTTAGTTTTACATTCTTTTTTTTATTAAATTTTGTTACAAGTTGAGAAAGTAACACAAAAGAAAGTAAAATCTTTAAATTTTTATGTATGTATTTATACTTTTCTTTTAGAAACATTTTATCATAATTTTCTTAATTAATTTGAATAGTAACATAATAAATGATTAATTTAAATTATAACTCATATATTTAAAAATTAAAAAAAATATATAATAATAAAAGAATTAAAAGTGAATAAAATTTAATAAAAATTGTAAAGCTAAAGAAGCAATTATTTTAATTTTTTATATTTTTAAACAATTAATTTTAAAAGTCAATAATTTTTTTAAAAATATATGAAATTTATAATTTTTTAAATTTAAAATATTTCTTATCATCATCATCATCATTTGTAAAATAAATACTAGTTATAAAACTTTTATAAAATTATTCATGTTTTAAATTATTTACCCTTAAACTTTTCTTATACTATATTATACGTATTGTGTAATTTCATGCAAAAAAACAAAAATTTTCGAGCTATAAAATAATTTGTAAAAAAATATTTAAAAATTTTAATACATAATTTTTTTGCACGCAAAAAAAAATAAAAAATTGATATTTTTACATAAAAATCATCTTAACAAAAATTAATTATATATTAGACATATTTTAAAATATTTATAAAATTAACACTTATTTTTTACACGTGACTCCACATTAGTGTAAGTGGCGATCCATGCGTGAAATCACATCAACATAAGGTGATTTGGGAAATTCGCCACCACCACCATCCTCAAATTTTAAATATAATGTAAAAGCTTTTAATATATTATAATCATCGATTTTGTTATAAAGTTGGATCTGAGAATAGTATTTTTACACATACCACACCACTGAACACATTGGCCAAGAAATTGTCCATGTTCAATGTATATAAAACCAAGTTTTAGAAAACAAAATATAGAGAGGAGACCATACTCGCATTATATTCGAAAAAGGTGGCTTAGTGTAATCACTGGCTTTAGTCTAGGTAGTTGCCATGGGAGAAGTCGATGAAGATTTCATCCAAGCCGCCGAGCACCGACCGAAACTTGATACGATCGAAATCGAGGGAATTCCGCTCATCGATCTTTCAGTATCAGACATCAAGGTATTGGTTTCAGAGATTGCAAACGCCTGCAAAACTGGGTTTTTTTTCAAGTCATCAATCACGGGGTGCCTTTGCAATTATTCACAAAGATTAGCATAAAGCCTTCTTCGATCAACCCTCGACGAAAAACGAAAGGTTAAACGAGATGAAGTGAATGCTATGGGATACCATGAAGGCGAGCACACGAAGAATGTTAGAGACCGGAAAGAGGTGTTTGATTTCTTGATAAAAGACCCATCTTTTCTTCCTGCTTCGCCTGAGCCCGAGGATAAACAAACCAGGACGTTGAGTAACCAGTGGCCAGAGAATCCACTGGAGTTTAGGTAATTAATCTTTACTATTTTGCCTGTGATGTGTTTGATAAATTAGCTGACAGAGATGAACAAATCAATGACTGCCTGTAAAAGCTGCCTGCGATAATTTCCTTTTTTTTTGGTTTAAAGATACCATGTTTTACAAATTAGCAAATCTTATTAATTTCTTTTAACTATTGGAAAGATACCATGTCGAAGTTGTGGAGGCTATCAAGATGAAGTTGTCGACTCAGCTCGAGAGAATCAATTGAGTTTCACTTATAAAGTTCGAACTTGATTCGTTGAATTGCTCAAGCTGGTTTGATTAAGTTCATTTATTTGTCTAGTAGTAAAAAATGAACTTGAATTTCGTATTCGACTTTATATTCAATTATTTATGATCAAACTTGAACTGAAATGCTCCACTTGATTGATCTTAACAATGATTAATAGCTCGAATTGCTTGATCTTAACAATGATTGAGTCAAATTCGATTTTTTTTCTTTCAAGTTAAACCCGAATAACTTACATACACAAGTGTCTCGTCAATGCCCTACATTAATTTGGCACTTGATTTATTAATGTTTTGATAGGGAGGTATGCGAGGAGTATGCTGGAGAAGTGGAAAAACTAGGTTACAAGCTATTGGAACTCATCTCATTAAGCTTAAGCTTACCATCTAACAGGTACCATACCTACTTTGAGGATCATATGACAATGATGAGATTTAATCATTATCCTCCATACCCTTGCCCTGAGCTAGCACTCGGCATTGGTCGACACAAGGATGCCGGTGCCTTAACCATCGTTGCTCAGGACTATGACGGAGGACTACAAGTAAAGAGAAAATCGGACGGAGTTTGGGTTCCATTTAAACCGACCCCAAAGATACTATTTAGGTAATTTATTCAAGTTCTTGCATATAAATTTGTTTAAAGTTCAGACTATTTGTCCAGCTCAGTAGGTCGAATTTAACTGGAGCTGGACTTGGATGACAACACGGTTTTTAACTAGGTTTAGCCTGATCTTATTCATGAACTCCTTTCGTTTTTGCAGGTTTGGAGCAATGAAGCTTACGAGAGTGTGGAGCATAGGGTGGTGGTGAACTCGGAAAAGGAAAGGTTTTTCGATTCCGGTCTTCTTTTTCCCTTCTCACTACGTCATGGTGAAGCCATTGGAGGAACTCATGGATGAGCAAAACCTGGCCAAATACAAAGAGTACAACTTTGGAAAGTTTTTTGTTGCTAGAAAACGTAGTGTGATTATAAGAAACTTGAGGTTCAAAACATTCAGATCCTTGACTTCAAGATCATCTAATTTTTTGGCTCTGATGAATAATAAAATCCTCTTGTATTTCTACTCTTTTTCTGCTTTATCTTGTTTATCTCTTCCTCATCTCTTTTGGAGCACGTTTTCATGAGATTGTTAAATTTATTGATTATAAAATAGTGATAAATTTTAATAAGTTTAAGGGTCGTTTTATAATAATTTGATAAAATTTAAGTCATTTTATAATTGTTTGATAAAATTTAAGAATAAAAACATTATAATTTTTTATAATTTTTGAAGCCGCTAAGAATGGAATGGAAGGGTTTGAATGATTAGAGGATGTGATATTATTTAATATAATTCAAAATTCAACCTTTTATAGTGCATTTTCGGTATTTTAGGATGAAATGATGAAGAAGAAGCAAGATTCAGGTTTATGTAACAAGTTGAAGGAGTGATGGTTAAAGACCAAGGTCAACAGTTGATTACATGCGTTACAAGAGAACGGTAGCCAATTGCTGGATACAACACTTCAGTTTTGAAAGCCAATTGCTGGATATTCTCCCAAGAAAACGGTAGCCTCCACTTCCATTAACATTGGTTGACCACCCTCGATTACCCCAACGGCGTCACCGGAATCACATTGCATATATTATCTCACCACTACTATCAATGTCTAGTTCGGAATCATTGTCGAGGTCGTCCATATCGTCGTCAAGGTCCTGGCTACCAGCCAAATAATGATCGAGATAATTCCTCCTATTTGTTGCAGGGATAGTGGCTTCGGAAATGATCTGCATGATCTCATCAACGCTTTGCGTAGGTTGATCATGTTCTTCGAACTGGTCATTCATCGAGCTCTCATCCAAGAGATCTGCTGGTAAGTTCTTTAGAAACCACTCATGATTCTTAATTTCAAGGATGGATATCCTCTGTTGATAACAAAATCAAATCGAAATCCAAGTTATGAATCAAGACCATAAAAAAGAAAAAGGTTGTAACTCTCACAAATCTATGTTGCTCGGACTCTTCACCATCAATCATAGAGAGATGAATATGCAAGGTTTCCACAAACAGAGAACTAACCTTTTCCGGGTCAGCCACAAAAATCCTTGAGAGCAGATGATGGCACTCGGGGGATATATGGACATAGTCTGGGATTGAGTACTGGACATGTATAATTCGCTGCGAGAACGAACCGATGCCATTAGTCTAGATTTTAAGAAGTTACCATAAACAAAGGAATGAGCTTACATTTATTGTTTTGTGGAAGTTCTTAGGATCATCGGGATCTTCAAACGGATATGCTCCTACCAACATAACATATATGGTTACCCCACAAGACCAGACATCCGCATTCTGTCATGTATTCCAGCAATAAAATTTTAGCACGAGTATTAGTAGCTAAGATAAACACAGGATGAGTGTTGAATAAGGTATATATTTGGACCAGAATATCCATATTCGAATATATGCCGCAGTTCAATCAAGCAAACACGAAGCAATATTACCTTTCCATCATATTCTTTCTTGAGCAACACTTCAGGGGCTATATAAGCCGGAGTTCCAACAGTTGATTTTGGCTGCGAATGCAGCACGGAGGACTGGAAAAGTATACCATGTCAACATATACGTATAAGGAAAATCAAAGACGATAAAATGAGAAATGCAGAGGGGAAAAGGGAGGGTATGCACCAGATATGGGTGAAAATGAAGAGCACTTATACCTTGGAATACCCGAAATCACAAATCTTCAAACGAGGAGTCGGACTACCATCCAGCAATGTGTTCTCCAATTTCAAGTCTCGGTGGCATACTTGCTTCAGAGAGGAATTCGGGAAGAAAGATGTACCAGAGTTAACTCGTATTCTCTTTCAGATAAGCAAAGCAATGAAACTATAGTTACTTACCATTGAATGGCAGTAACTCACTCCTGATATAAGCTGTTGAAAGAAAAATCTAGCCTGCAAAAAATATATCAGTGTAAGTTGCACAACAACAAACAAGGGTCCCAAGTAACGAATATAGACTAATACCTAATCGACCAAACACTAATCGAAAAACATCACATAAACGAACCTCATCCTCGCTGAACCGGCCTGCATTACATATCCTTTCGAAAAGCTCTCCCCCGGCAGCATATTCCATCACGATAGCCAGATGTGTTGGTGTTAATACGATCTATGTCACACCATAGATTCACAAGTTTGTTAAAAAAAATCTTTCTCAATGGATGAGAAAACGATAAGAAACCTTAATGATGAAACAATGGACCAACCTCTTTGAACCGGACGATATTTGGATGCCTTAGCGACCTGTGGTTGATGATTTCCCTTTGCACGTTTTCATCTATCTGTTGCATACAACACATCAAGACTAAATAGAAACACAAAATTGAACTGAGAAATTATACACATTTTGCATGTTGCATTACTTCTTTCGGAACAGAGACCAAAAATAAAAAATAAAAAAACTTCCCGTGTTGAGGGGTCCACGGACTCTTGGGAGACGAGTCCGCAATCCCTTAAACACTTGTCAATCCATCAACACAAATCAAAGAAGTGGATCGTCAAATCAAAAAAGACGATCAAATTTCATTTCAAGCTCAACGCCATCAAAAACTAGAGAGGAAAAAAAAAGGAAGAAAGGGACACAAACCTTGTCTCCTCTCTCAATATACTTAACAGCAACAAGCTCATCAGTCTGCTTATCTCTCATCAACCTAGCCACCCCAAAATTCCCAGAACCAATATCTTTAACCAGTTCATAACGATCACTATCATGCATAATAGGCAACTCCATCCCAGGTCCCATTGTCATCGCCGATCGAGCCATTGAAATCTGCACTCTCTTAAAAGTTTAGGGGGGGGGGGGAAACACCTTCTAAAAGCACAAAACCAGTCACATTACCATTTGATATAGCAGTTTCAGAGAAAACCCAGAGTGAGATCAAGCTGGTAACGTGGCAGCAGAGTGACCGTCGGATCACAATAGGTTTTCCTTTTGGTTGGTGAAGAAATGGGTTTTGGCCCGTGAAAAATTTGCTCTGGCTTGAAAATCTTTCTTCTTTGTAAGGATTTTTCTGGGGACAGCAGATTTTATGAAAGAAGCTCGTGAAATGTTTGGTTTTTTTAGGTTGATGATATGAAGATGTATGTAAATATATATATGTGTACAGGATCAATGAACCATGAGGAGTTGTGAAAAAGTGGGGAGTAGGGTAAAGAAACTGTGGGCGAGCTTGTTTCAGCAATATTGTCTTCTTGTTCACCGTCCATTGCTCCAACACAACTTCCAACTGAACATGCATTACAATCAATTACGTATTTTTAGATTCGGATGGAATTTGTTTCTCTCTGTGTTACTGTTAGGGCTCACCCTACCTAAGTTTTAATCCACTAATCAATTCATTCCGTTAACTTGGTTTCACTTAACATAAATTTTCCAATTGAATTTGTTAAACTATTAGAAAAATTATTTATTATACACGATATTCACTTATAATCAACTAAACTTAAATGGGTTTTATATCTATAAATTTATTTATAGTTAATGTTTTTAATAATTCAATCGTTATATTTTATATTCTATTTATATTTATTATATAATATTCAATTTTAAATAAAAAAATATTTAACTGTTTATTTTAAAATAATAAAAGAACTAAAACTAAAATTAAACCAATCCAAAAATCTTGTCAATTCATTCATGAGATAATGGGTAATGGCCCAGAGATTCCACAATGGACGTTGGTATTTTACTAAGCCCAGAGCTTTATCCATGGCTGCCATTGAATAAGAAAACAAATCTTTAATACCATAATGGATTCTGGATAATCAGCAGCAATGTTAGCGACCAAAGCTTTATCTTCTCTCTCTACCCTCTGCCTTTCCCGCCCCATCATCCCCCGCTCCGCCGCGCCACGGTTGCTCCCTTCTTTTTCCGGCCACGGTTGCTTGGCTTATCCCTTGTCCTCGGCTGCTCACGTTAGTCTAGCTGATGGAAACGTAAGTGAAGAAAAAGAGAAATGGGATTCCTCGAACGACGAGAGCGAAACGTTTTTGTTTGAAGACGGTGATGGGGTTTTCGCGGGGGACGATATGAAGCGTTTGGAGGCGCCGGTGATTGAAGTTAAGGAGCTGGAAGAGTTGCCGGAGCAGTGGCGAAGGTCGAAGCTCGCTTGGCTTTGTAAAGAGTTGCCTGCTCATAAGGCGGGAACTTTGATTAGGATATTGAATGCGCAAAAGAAGTGGCTGAAACAAGAGGAGGCTACTTACGTGGCTGTTCATTGTATGAGAATTCGAGAAAATGAAACTGGGTATAAGGTATTAGTTTTCTTTTCGATTTTCATCAATATTTTCTTATTTGATGTTAAAAAGCTTAACCTTTGATGCTATAATTTAGATTGAGATTGCGGAAAAAGTTAGTCTAGGACCTTGTCTCCGGTAGCCACAAATCTCCCGACTGAGTCCGACTCTCCCAACACTGATTTTTCAGTAGGCATTGACATTGGTGAATTTTCAATATACACACATTTATGTTGCGCATTTCGTTGCTTTAGTTGCTTTGATGCTATAATTTAGATCGAGATTGTGGAAAAAGTTAGCCTAAGACCCGCCACTGGTAGCCACAAGTCTCCCCGATTAAGTCGTGGGTCAAGCCAGTTCATATACCATTTTGGGGTCATGCTCTCTCAACACTGATTTTTCAGTAGGTATTGGCATTGGTGAATTTTCAATATATATATATTGCATATTTTGTTTCTTTAGGTGCTTGGGACAGTTCTATGGTAATTAAATGGTCTTAGAACTCAAGAATAAAAGGATGGTTTATCTATCCAATTAAAGAAATATTTGAGGATTGTTCTTAGTTTTGCTAAAGTCTAGATTCATATGTAGTGTAACTATTAATATGTGCTGTTTATTGCTATATTATTTTCGAATTCTTTGAAAGTCGGAGAGAGACGCCTTCTAAGAATGGGAGTTCAGTGTCTTTTAACTGTCTGCATTGCTACTCTGGTTGTAAGATTTTATATGGTGGTCTTGGCTTGACACCTTAACGTAAAATGTCTTGAAAATATCGTTTTCTACATTCAGGTTTATAAGTGGATGATGCAGCAACATTGGTATCGATTCGATTTTGCTCTTGCTACCAAGCTAGCGGACTACATGGGGAAGGAGGGAAAATTTACAAAATGTAGGGAGATATTTGATGATATCATCAACCAGGGACGTGTGCCTAGTGAATCTACATTTCATATTCTAATCGTTGCGTATCTTAGTGCACCGGTTCAAGGTTGCCTGGATGAAGCATGTGGCATTTACAATCGGATGATTCAGTTAGGAGGTTACCGACCACGTCTTAGCTTGCATAACTCACTTTTCCGATCCATTCTTAGTAAACTGGGAGGTTCTTCAAAATATTATTTAAAACAGGCTGAGTATATCTTTCACAACTTAGAAACATGTGGCTTGGAGATTCAAAAGGATATATACGTTGGCCTAATTTGGTTGCATAGCTATCAGGAACTGGTAGATAACAAGAGGATAAAATCGCTGAGGAAAATGATGCGAGAAGCGGGTATGGTGGAGGGAAGAGAAGTGCTCTTGTCCATCTTGAGAGCTTGTCCAAAGGAAGGGGATGTAAAGGAAGCCGAAAGAACTTGGATTGAACTACTCGATTCTGATGATGGTATCCCTTCTCAAGCTTTTGTTTATAAAATAGAAGTTTATGCAAAAGTCGGAGAAATTACAAAATCTTTGGAGGTATTCAGGAAGATGCAGAAGCATTTGGGCTCTGCCAGTGTTGCAGCATACCACAAGATTATAGAGATTACCTGTAAATCTGAGCAAATGGACCTTGCCGAGTCGCTTATGAAAGAATTCATCGAGAGTGGTAAGAAACCTCTTATGCCATCTTACATTGAGCTAACAGATATGTTCCTCAAGTCAAACCTTCATGATAAGCTGGAGTCGACCTTCATCGAGTGCCTAGAGAAATGCCAACCCAACCGGACCATTTTCAATATATACTTGAACTCATTGGTTAAAGTCGGTAATCTTGGCAAAGCAGGGGAAATTTTCAACCAGATGCGTGGCAATGCGATAATCGGCATTAATGCCAAGTCTTGCAATACCATTTTACAAGGATACCTCTCTTCTGGAGATTTTTCGAAGGCGGAAAAGATATATGATCTGATGTGCGAGAAGAAATATGAAATTGAATCTCCGCTGATGGAAAAGCTGGACTCTGTCCTTAGCTCAAGCCGGAAACAGGTCAAGAGACCTGTGAGCCTAAAACTAAGCAAAGAACAAAGAGAGGCTTTAGTGGGGTTGCTTTTAGGAGGTTTACGTATAGACTCGGATGAAGAGAGAAAGAATCATGTGATACGGTTCGAGTTCAATCAAGATTCCGTCATGCATTCAATTTTGAAGAGACATGTTCATGATCAATATCACGAGTGGTTACATCCTTCGAGTAAGCTAATAGCTGGAGATGATGATATCCCGCACAAGTTTAGTACCATCTCACACTTGTATTTCGGTTTCTATGCGGACCAGTTCTTTCCAAAGGGCCAACCAGTGATCCCGAAACTAATTCACCGGTGGCTGTCTCCGATTGTACTTGCTTACTGGTATATGTACGGAGGGTATCGTACGTCATCCGGCGATATTCTTTTGAAGCTGAAAGGGAGCAGTGAGGGTGTAGAGAAAGTCGTGAAAACATTGAAAGCAAAATCCCTGAATTGCAGAGTGAAAAGAAGAGGGGGAGTGTTTTGGCTGGGATTTCTGGGAAACGATTCAATGTGGTTTTGGAAACTGGTGGAACCTCACATATTAGATGACTTGAAAGATTTTCTCAAGGCAGGCAGTGACGATTCTGCGGGGGAATCTTGCTTCCACACTGCATCCGATGATAATCGGGTACACTTACACAAATAAATAATTATCTTTTTATTCAAGCTTTAACATATGATCGTAACATTACTCAGTGAATGAGAATTCTTAGAAATTATATTAATATTTTTAAAATGATATGTATTAAAGTTCTAAATGACAATTCAGGTTGAATTTGGCCACATTCTTACAAAGGTCTAGTGAGGGGCTTAAGGGAGTGGATTATCGTAGAAAAAGGAAAGATAAGGCTGTCGTAAAATGGTGGCAAATTACAAACCTTCAAATATGTTTAATTATGAATTACATCTCTACCACTTTATGAAAATTAAAAAAAATTAGTCTTTTTTTTAAGTCTTCAGAATTTGGTCTTTTTAATGATAAATTAGTCTAATGAAATAATACTGTTAAATCTCGTCAATAAGTTGCTAACATGATTTTTTTTTCAGAATTTGGTCTTTTTAATTTATTGATCTTCTGTTCAAGTTTATTTATTCATTAGCGCTGGATTAATTTATTAGTTTCTGTAAATTACAAGACTAAACTTTGATATATTAAAGAAAAATGACTGACTTATTAATTTTTGTGAAGAAATTGATTAAGAAAAGCAAGTCAAAGACAATAACGCAATGGTCGTGTAAGAAAGTCGCCTCTCCGCATTTGCGCGCTAAACACTCTCAAAACTCAACAGCCACTAAACTTCAGGAGAGACATCAAAATCTATGGGTTTCAAACGCATTAATCAAACCAGCCACACGAAAGAAACAGCAAATTTCGCAAGAAGAAAAAAAAAACCATGGAAGAAACACAATCTGATCAAAAAACTAAAGAAGAACGCAAAGAAAAGCTTGCCATTGATAGCAGTGGAAGCAGCAATGGCGACGTGAGGTTCAAATTAGATGCTTATGCACCACAATTCTTGCCCAAATCGCGTACCCAAATGCCCATTTCGGCTTATTATTACCCTTTATTTCACTATCCCGGTGACGTCGCCGGATCGGATGGGTTCTTTGTTGGTGAACAAGAACCGGCTACTGCTGCCTATTTCATTCCAAATCCTAATTTCTCGATCCCTAAATTCTTTCCTAAGAATGTGCTCACCGATGATCTCCGTTTAAAGATCATCAAACAGGTAATCTTTTCTAATGTGTCAGTTTTGCGTAGTGTTTGCATTTCACCTGCTTGAGTTTTTGTTTAGCTCACAACTTTACTAGAATTTATAAGGATCCAAATCATTTATTCAAGCAGCACACATCTAATGTCTGGTGCTAGATTTTCTTCGAGATTCATATCATGCATGTTTTTGGAAATGTACATGAGAATATAACCCTCGAGATATACTGGCATTAGAGCTCCTGTTACCATCACTTCCATAATGAAACTAATGATAGTTTGTTTTGACATTCTTTTGTGGGTTTGGGAATGCGTCTAAACCATTTATTTATTTATTTTTCAAGTTTTTCATGTATTTAGGGGATTATATTTCGTATTTATGATTATGTTTAGATATATGCATAACACGGTTATCAGATACATATATTTAAAAAAATAAAAAGGTAGAAAAAGAAAGTTGAGAAGAAAATTTGTCATATAAATGTTCATATTCGATATCAAGTAGGAGTAACATTGAAGGAAAAGTCCCGCAATGAATGAAAGTTCGGTTTCTCTATTTTGACACAACGATAAAAACAGGTGGAATACCAGTTGAGTGACATGAGCCTCATAGCAAATGAATCGTTGTCAAAGCAAATAAGCAAAGATCCCGAAGGTTATGGTAAGAACTTAATCAAGGCTCTCTTGAGGTTGGATTCTGTCTAGATTCTTATCGAGTCAGGGGAATTTACAAAGTGTCATCCATCAACAACAGTTTCTTTCATTGATAAAATTTTTGGCACATCAATAGGTTCTAAAAATTATTAATCTTTCCAATTACAACAGTTTCTTTCATTGATAGATTTTGTCTATGCTTTTCAGTTCCCATATCTTTCATTGCTTCAACAAAGAAAATCAGGTCTCTCATCACCAACAACTACTTGTTGGCCAAAGCACTTCGATCCTCTTCAAAACTTGTAACTTCTTTTACTTTCATTTATTACTTTTCCAACTGCAAAAACTAATTATATTTCTTCCTTTTCATTTGCTGAAATTAAGGTTGTGAGTGATGATGGTAAGAAAGTTAAACGTAAACACCCTTTCACTGACAAGGACAGAGAAGAAGTTCAGGTAATTTAATTGGGAATTTCCTATTTTCCTTCTGTTTTCTTGTCCTTTTCTTTTATGTGGCTTGAACTCGAGTGAGTGTTGGATATAAATATATTTCTTACATGAATATACTCAAAATTTTCCGTGGCTTTTTTCATATATTTGAATGATAGATATTTATACCTCCATTGCCACGTGACCGTGTTAGACAAGAGAAATAAAGAGTTGATGACATAGATTTTGGTATAATTTTGATCCCCAGTCCCTCTACTCTTTAGGCTTTTAAAATTGAGTCTCCGTAATTTAATTTCAGAAATTTAATAAAGACATAATACTATGTTTAGTATGAATATTATTTATTACTCATGTTTTTGTACATGAATTAGTAATGAACTAATTTTACTTGATAACTTTTAACAACTCATGATTTAATTTAAACATGCTGAGGAAATTAATATTGTTTATTTTAAACAGATATTATCTTTTTACTTGAATTTTTACTTTCTTTCTCATTTCAAATTTAAATTTGTATTAATTCTTATCCATGCTATGACGGACTATTTTAGTTGAGTTTTA
Source organism: Hibiscus syriacus (assembly GCF_006381635.1). Lineage (NCBI taxonomy): Eukaryota > Viridiplantae > Streptophyta > Magnoliopsida > Malvales > Malvaceae > Hibiscus > Hibiscus syriacus. The sequence goes on along the minus strand of NW_024062753.1, from coordinate 1,145,955 downwards.
CTGTTAGTTGAATTTTTCTTAAATTTGAATATGTGATATTCGTTAGATTTTAATTTTTAAAATCAATCATTTATTCAATTTTAATCAAATGAATTAAATTTTAAAGGTTAAAAGAATAAAGTATAGGGTTAGGAGCATAATTAAACCTTTCTTATGCATTGCAAATTACAATTTTTCTTCTTCTCTTTTCTTGCAGTCTCATACTGTTGTTGTAGAGAATTTGCCTGAAGATCACTCTCATCAGAACATCGACAGAATTTTTAATATTGTCGGAAGGTTTGTTCATGTTTTATTATAATTTTTTTTTATCATTTCTATTTCAATTAGGAAAAAGGATTATTTCTGCAGCACTTACTAATGGTATTGGAACACAGTGTGAAGAATATAAGAATATGTCATCCCCATGAATCCAGATCTTCCCGCTCTAAAAGTGAGTTTTGTATGTCTAACGAGGTATGAAGATTCAAATCAGACATGTTTTTCCTTAATTAATCCTAAAAATTATTGCACAGTTTTCCTCATTTTCTTCTTCCATTATCTTTAAGCTTCATGCACTTGTGGAGTTTGAATCGGCAGAGATTGCTGAGAAAGCGGTAATGTTGCTACTGTTATTATTAATCACATCTTTTTATTTTCGTTGAAGTGTTCATGTTCGTTTCCAGCACCCATATCCAACACATATTTGGATATAAGAACCTGAATATAACCCTCTAAATATGAAGAAAAATAAATAAATATATTCATAACTGACACTCGTACTTGAGTCTAAATAACAGCTTCTAGATATATTTAGTTGAATCTATACTTTAATTCCTTCTTTTGCAATGATATAGAACTATCTTATTCCGAGTGATGTTGATTGTTGGTAAAGTTAATTGTTCAATTTCTGGTTTTGCAATGATATTGGCTCAGGTTGAGAAGTTAAGTGATGAAAGGGATGGGAGAAAAGGACTCCAAGTAAGGTTGCTGCTTAGAATCTTGGTATGTCTCAAAACCGGATATATTCATCATATTATTATGTATTTCTAAATCAAGCCATTAGTTTACATTTTTTTTTCTTTTTTGAAATGTAAATGCAGCCAAAATCTGTTCCCAATAAACAAAAATCTGAGTTTGATAGCATACTAGACGAGGACGATTTACCGAGTTCCTTTCAATTAAACAATCTTGAATCAACCAAAAATAACGTAAGCCTTGATTCTTTAATATTCTTATGTAAAAAAAAAAGGAAAAAAAAAGCTAAGCATATTCATATTCGACATGTATATGAATAAGATTGTTTTTGACCTTCTCCGTAGGGTGAGGATAACGGTAAGGTGATATCAAAAAAGAGACGGGGCAAACGGGGGAAGGGCCGGGGGCTTGGTGAACGAGGCCTGGCTGCTGAAGCACCACCTCAACCCAGTGCAAATATGAAAAAGAAGTCTAACCATCCAAGAATGCCGGACGGAACCAAGGGTTTCAGCATGGGACGAGGCAAGCCATTAATGAGTCCACATTCGGAGTGATGGACCAACCTTATTTTCTGAAATATTCGTGTCCGTAACATATATGCGTCCGAGGAAACATAGGATAATCCCTTTCTTTTTAACCTTGTTATATGCATTGTTGTATTAACAATCAAAGTATTGAAAAGGGTTCTGCTGAAAGCAGGAGAAGTATAAAGTGGCTTACCATATAGTTGTTAACTTGTCGATAACATGATTCAGCAATCGAAACAAATAATAACATTGATACTCCAACTTTCTTATCCAAGCTTCTAATTCAACTTAAACAAAGTGCTGAAGAAAAGTGTAAAGTAGTTGTGTGCATCAACTTGCCTGTTTTCAGGGTTCCATGCTGAGCAGCAGGGAACTTGTGCATGGCTTGGATACCGAGTTCCCCTGCTCCAGCTTCAATGCCACCAATTGCATTGTCCGGTTCAGAGTACACAAATTATGTCCATCGCCTAAAACAATGATAAAAAGTATTCATCATGATCCCAACCCTAAATTGCTTCAACACCATCCACTATATACATGGGAGTATTCTATGGAACCTTTGAATTGTTGTTTTCATAATATAAGAACACTGTAACTATTTTGATCTAAATTTTCAAATTCATATCAAAATATATTACAGTAATTCCTTTGTGGGTCTAGCTTTATAGATCGACACGTGCCATGTGTAGACGTTTTTTCTGTAAAGCTAAAGGCAATTTATAATGTGCGTGGTTGGTTCTTTCTTTTTGCCCTAAACAAATATACAAATCAATGCCTTACAAAAGCATGACTTTGTACAGTGCATGTACAGTACCTTTGACATCTTTATTTTCACTTTTTTTAATTATTATTTTAAATTCAAATTGATTACGGTAGGCCGTAATAAGAAGCGATTCACTATATGACCTGTTATAATTACGAGGCCTGCATGCTACATTCATTAATCAAGGACCATTTGCCTGCCATTTCTTCACCTCAACTACTGGATATCAGCATACATGACGTAATTGAAATTATTCTAAATCATCTCAAATTATAACAATTAGTCACTCATTCATAAATACGAACGTCTTTGAATAAAATTTAATATTTATATTTAGGGTAAAGTACACAAATAATCCCCATCTATAAAATATTACTTTGTTGAGTCCATTGATTATTAAAAGTTACAAAATGATCTTTTCACTTTAACGTGTTGTTTTGTTGAGTTCCTCAATTATTAATATCCAACTCATATATTTTTTTTTAAAAAAGACAAATTTGAAACAGTCGAGTGACTATTGGTGTATTTTACCTTTATATTTATGATCAAGTTAAATTGGGATAAACATTTTTTTATTAATCTAGAGCGATTAAAATGTAGTTTGTATTCGAAAGATTCTCAATCATTTGACAATTAAATGTCAAATACCCTTGCAATCTCTAGTGCTCGGACTTGAAATCTCTAGGAATAATAACTATACTTTTAACCACTAAGATATATTACTTTGTGCAATTTAAATAAATATAATTACATTAATATATATATAGTTTGACATAAATCTAATTTGATCTATAAATATCTTTATTTCATACTTTAAATTTATTTTATCCGTATTAAAATGAATTACTCCAACATCTAAATTCAGAGTATATAATCATTTATATATATTAAATATATATTAATATTCTATATTCACTCTTAAATTCAAATAATATATATGTAAGATTTTATTATATGTACTAGTCTTAATACAAAATATATTGTTTTTCTTTATTTTATTAATTTTCTATTAATAAAAAAGTTAAAGAATGGTACGGAATAAGAGCATTAAAATATAAGATAAAAACATTTGACCATCATTAGGACACATGTAAAGTATTTAATGGCCTACTTTCCCATTCCTTTTTTCTTTAATGTACTTGTTAATTAACTATTATTATTGTTGTAAAACTTTAATTTTCTAGAGAAACCTTGAAAGTACAACAGGATAACACCACGTTATATTGGTTGAATTTTTAAGGCAAAAATTCATGTTTATTTTTTAAAAATATATATTAATATTTACTATTATTATTACTCCGATCTGAATAATAAAAATCAAATATTATGATATATATATATTTGACATAATTTTAACATTATAATTAAATAAAATATTACAATACACGATCACATGAGAAATTATTTCAAGCTAGGAGCCTAATAAACTGTTGTGCATAAGATTCACTTTACACTAATTAAGCACCATTATTATTTGTTAACATCATTATTTTATAAACCTCATGATTATGGTATATAAAAACTATTATTTACTTTGTTTTTCTTTGATTTCCCCCCCCCTTTTTTTCTTTCGGCTAAGTCGTGACACGTTGTAATATTATTTCTCCAAAATTTCAACTTTATTAAGATCTCATCTTAAAATTCATAAACTTATGGTTTTTAATTAACGTAGAAAGATATTAATCCAAATATGAATTAATTAAAAAGTTTGGAAACACATATAATATGTAATTTTGGAGCGAAACAAGTTGTACAACAGAATGGTTATTCTTTCTATAGGTCTTGGGTACGAACAACTGCGTTTGCAGAACGTGTGTATATTATCAATAAGTTAAGAAAATTCTAAATATAATATATTATCGTAATCTCATACTATCCAAAAAAAATTGTGTAATCGGCGTTGTATCCTGATGTATTCATCCACACGTCATTAAATTATATTTAAAGAATTATTTTAATTATTGAAATTTTAAAGATTAATTATTAAATTTATCTAATATGTGTAATATTATAATATTTATTTATATCATTTTAATAAATTTATTAAAAAAATTAGAATCTTTAAAAAGTAAATGATCAAAATAATTGTTTAGATATATTAGAATAACCTTTATTATTAATTACCCAAATCTAAAATGCAACAATTAAGCATACGAACAGTACCCAAAACTTAAATGGACAATAAATGGTTGTCAAAGTGGTGGTACCTCTCGTTTTAAACACATTGCTTGACTTGACTAGTAAATATTGCTTTCCCAAACAAACGCTACCAAAAGGCAAGTCTAAAGTTTTTTTTTATAATTAATTTATATTCATCCAAAATAATGCAAACTAGTTTTTACAAAACATAATAAATCCTTTTCACTAGATTAGACCCTAGTTTATGCACAAATATCTATTTACATTATCAAAGTGTCTATATAATTTAATTTTTACAGTCTCTTTTATCTTATTTACAGTTACATCGATCGAACTAGTTAAACTCCTGAAATGTCTATGATTGTGCTCTTCCCAAATAAAATACATAAAATTAGTCCAAGCAAGTTTAAGGATACGCACTATGAGAGATTTGCTGTTCAAATTCTCAATCAACCAACTAAAACGTTCATCCTAGCTATATGAGGCTATTTTCTCGGTATATCACCGGTGATCGGTATTATTACCGATCTAACAACGGTCAGACTATATTTCTCGATTTAACACCCTTAGTAGGAAAGCGCGCCCCCTGCACCGCGATATACGGTGATCTGGCGCCACGTGGATATAGCACGCCCCCTGATCCGCGCTATACGCCACGTAGGGGTATAGCGCGGATCAGGGGCCGCGCTATACGCCGTACCAAAATTATATTTAACGCGGTCCCTGATCCGCGCTATATCTTTTATCTGATACATATAGCGCGGTGCAGGTACCGCGCCTTATATGCTTATAAATACACTCCTCCGGCTCCATCTCCTCGCATCTCTCCTCTCTTATAAATTAATACAACAATTCCGTCAACGAGTAATAATTCTCGCAATCTTCTCAAATTTGATTTAGAAGTTCGTGCGATTTTTCGTTATAAGGTAATTTTATTATAATTTTTTAATTATACTTATTGTTTATTATCATTATTTGAAAAAATATTATACTAATTATTTTCAATTAATTTTTATATTTGTAAAATTGAAAAGCATGAGCATACGTCGAAATAGTTTTACGGTACAGTTAATAATATAAAATTATATTATTTAAATTATTTACGTTAATGTGTAAAAAATTTATTATGTTATATTTTCGTTCATATATAATTTATTTAATCAGGTTTGTTTAAGTTATTTTTTTACAGATATAATATTACCGCACTTTTAAACTCAAAGAATGGCACGACTTTTAGCTATTGTTTATTATGATGGTGAAATTCGAGAAAATGAAACCGGCGTTGTTTTCGTATCAAATGAGCGTGTTAAAATGTCATTAAAGAGAAACATAACTCTTGAGGAGCTAATAACGAAGATTTCGAGGAAGATTAATGTTGGAAGTAATAGAAGAATGTCGTCGTTGCAGTACAGATTTCCAACATCATTGTTGCCATTAACTTATACAGCGTTCGAACTTTCGAACAATGATGATGTTCAAATGATGGTTGAAGCTCAAAGTAATTATTCAAACGCCGCTATTGAGATGTATGCATATTTTGTTCAAGTGCGTGCTGTTCGGGGTCAATCTTTAAGCTCACACTATGGGCTGGCTGAACAAGTTGATAAAGTTGACAGCCCGGCTACAATAATGTGTAATTATTTTAATGTCATAATGGGGAGACATTCATCCGTAACTCCTTACGATATGTACGAGGTGGGTTCACGAACAATCCGTATGGCAACACCGCGTCCAGTTCAAGGGGGAATGCATTCATCTGCAAATTTCTTTAACCATATGGAGATGCCATCGACGCAACCATCTGTGCAGTTTCCATTTGACACGATGGCTTCAAGCTCCAAGGGGAGGCATTCGAATGCGAGCTTTTTCGATCTCAATGTCGATATGCCTTTCAGTTCAAGGGGAAGGCGTGCAAGTAGTAGGTTCTTCGACCTAAATATGAAGAGCATGGAGGAACCATCATCTCCACCAGAGAAACCGCTTCGTGAGCCTGGTGCGGATGGTGCTGAGACTGGACTATTCATTCACCCAGAATCACCGCAATTCAACTTCGATGATGATGAAGTTTCAAGAAATGTGGCACAAACTGACCCTCCTGCACACATGTATGAAGCTGATTATGGTGCAATGTACGGGCCAGAATTTGCGGATATGCCTCATCTCGGTGACTATGGATATTACTCATCAATAAATAATGGTGAGTTATCTTGTGGCATTGAGTTTTCAAGCAAAGAAGAAGCGATGATGGCTATCAAAAATTACAATATACGTAATTTTGTTCAGTCCAGAGTCAACCGATCGATGACCGAAAAATATGTATGCTACTGTGCTCGACGCGAAAACGGATGCAATTGGATGGTTCACGTATCGAAAATGAATAGGAAAAACAACATATGGGAACTAACAGTATACAACGGTTCTCACACATGTTGTACTGGAGGGGTCAACCAAGATCATTCGAACTTAGACTCTGAAGTGATATGCCAAGCCATCATGCCCATGGTAAAAGCAAGCTCTCATATAGCTGTTGCAGTGTTGATTTCAGCTATACAATCGCAGTATGGGTACACCGTCTCCTATAAAAAGCTTGGTTGGCTAAACAAAATGCCATTGTCAAACTTCATGGCGAATGAGATGCATCATACAACGAACTTCCAGGTTGGTTTAGGCTGGTGCGGACATTGAATCCTGGGATAATTGTGGACTTCGAAACCTCCTATGCATACCATAATGATCGAGTTCTTCGCAATTCTATCAGGTTTTTTGGAGTTACCCACAGTGCGTTAATACTGCCAAATACTGCAAGCCTGTGGTTCAGATCGACGGGACTTTCTTGTATGGAAAATACAAGCAAGTTTTATTTTTGGCAGTTGTCCAAGATGGCAATCGCAATATTCTTCCAGTTGCTTTTGCTCTTGTCGAAGGAGAAAATACAGATTCTTGGGCTTTTTTTCTCCGAAATTTACGTGCACATGTTATCACGAGGGAAAAAATTTGTGTCATTTCAGATCGCGGAGCTGGGATCAAAGCAACAGTGGAGTTTTTAGGTCCAATTTGGCAACCACCCTTTGTCCAACATAGGTATTGTCTCCGAGACATTGTTGCGAACTATCATGGAAGGTACAAGAAGAATGATGAGCGTCAATTAATTGTGCGCATGGGTAAGTGAAAGCAAGTTAGTAAGTTATACATTTTTTATTAGGTTACGAACTACTTCCTCGAACGTTTGAATCAATGCTTCAAGATTTACGGGCGAAGAACGAGGAAGGATACGATTACATCAGTCTCATCGATAAGAAATGTGGACGAACGCATATGATGATGGATATCGATATGGACACATGACGACCAACTTGGCTGAGGCAATCTATTCAACCTTAAAGGGTGCACGTCACTTACCTGTAGCGGCTTTGGTAAAAACTATATTTTCGTTTGGGGGCACTTTTTGCGAAGCTCAGGGGACAAGCTCAAACTTGGATGCAAGGCGGTCATGTTTATCACCCTAGATTAGTTGTAGATCTAAAAAAAAAATTGCTGCATCAAATGGAATGTCTGTAACAAGCTTCTCTAGAAGGCATGAAATGTTTCGTGTCACAGAGTTGCCCCGACCTCTTCAAGGGATTGAAGCTGTGTCGTTAAGAATAAATCTAAGGGACAGAGCGTGCGACTGCGGGTTTTTTCAAGCTCTGAAGTATCCATGCTCTCATGTGATAGCAGCTTGCTCGCATATGCGTCAAGACTATAACCATTTTGTGGATCCCGTATACTTACTATCTGAAGTTTTTAAGGTATACGAATTTGAGTTTCCCCATAGGTAATGATAAAGACCCTGATGAGGTTCAAGATTGGCTTCCGATTGTACCAAATCCGAGTTTATTGAGGGAGCGTGGTCGTCCAAAATCCAATCGAATTCATTGCAATATGGATATTCGAGAAAGATCTAGACAAGACAGAAGATGTGGCCATTGTAGAAACCCAGGACACACTAGAAAAACATGTCCACTTCTGTTGTCATCAAGTAACAATTGATGAGAAAATGATGTATTTGTTTATCAATAATAATTCTTGTATTTTAATTTGCATTTACTTCAAGTTAATGTCATTCGATAATCGTTGATGAAGATTAAAAAAATGAACACAATTATTAAATTTTATCAAACTAATAACAATTTGATATTTAAATACAACAAACTTACAATAATAATTAAATGGTAAATGATAACCAAATTACAATAACTGATATTAAATGGTAATAAACAAATTTAACTAAAATATATTTAAAAAAGTCCAACAAATTTAACAAAATAAAGTAAGTATTAAATGAGAAATAATAAAAAATTACAATTAAACAAAATAAAGTAAATACAAATATAAAAAAATCTATCGATGCCTGCGTCGCGAATGTGTTCCGCATGGCGGTGGATGTCGGTCTCGAGGAGGATTTCTTCGTATCACTGGTTCTGACTCCTCGTTGTCATCGTCATCGTCGTCATCACCATTAAAATATGACACCCATTCAAACTAAAACAAATAATATATAATTTTTATCAAAATAATAATCTAATTATATAACTATAATCTAAAATCGATTTTTAAACATTAAAATTCATACTTGTGTGTCAGCCTTCTGATCGATTAGAACCCTAATTTTTTCTAAATCATCAGGTAGCTCCTGATGATTTTTCCTATTAGTAGACCACCTATTCAGGAAAAAAATTTGTTATACGGTGTATAAAATTATTAATATACAAAATCAATTTTATAATTACCTCAGAAGTAGTGGAAATACGAATGGGTTCTTCACAACAGGACATAAAAAGGGCAATCGATACCATGCCCAAGACTGCAGCAGTATGAGACATCCGCCGATAGCATTACACCTGTAGTCAGTGGCTCCACACATCTCCTTGTACAGCAAAGCCAAACTGCCGAGCCCCAACTGAATGATCCGGCGAGACGAAAGTCGCTAAGATGTCGCAACCACATGCAGTGAACTAAGTTGAGCGATTTGTCTGACACCAGTAACCCTCTTATCAGCTGCAGTATGCATGCCCGTGCATACATCTTAACCTCATCCTCAGAGGTGTATGCGCTCAACTCCCGAATATTGGCATCTAACCAATTTAACGGTATCCTACCTCCGATAAAATTTTCCGGGACACGTCCTAGACTATCCCGATACAAAGTAGTCCAAGAACCGGAAGCTATCCCCGATATCACATCTCCATCCACCGAAAGCCCCAGGTGCATAGAAACATCCTCAAGCGTGATCGTGCACTCTCCGCACGGAAGATGGAATGTGTGAGTCTCCGGCCTCCACCGCTCTACTAAGGCAGAAATCATGTCTGGCTCTATCTTACAGTGACCCTGATATCTACCTATAACCGAATCTAGCATCTACTAATTACGGCAAGACACGGCTGGTATCACTAACTTAAGATTCATAACAAAAGGATCTAATACACGGTACTTCTCCTAAAATAAAATTAAAAAAATTAATTCTTAATCTAATAATCATGCATTAAATGAATCAACTAATTATTACTAATAATTTAAATTAAATTAAAACGTTAAAATGTTACCGTATCAGCAAAGTGTCGAGATATTTAATTCTTAATCTAATAATCATGCATTAAATAAATCAACTAAATATTACTAATAATTTAAATTAAATTAAAACGTTAAATGTTACCGTATCAGCAAAGTGTAGAGATATATGATTTTCATCCGAGCGAAGTAGACTGTCTTCCATTATATATATGCAAAAGAATTATATTAGTAAAATATTAAATAAAGTAAAAACATAATAGTAAAAATATTATAAATATACCTTAAAAAGAGAGTATTTGAGAGAAATTTAGAGAATTTGATAGAATTTGGTGTGATAAAAGTGATTGAGGATAGGGGTATTTATAAGGAGGATGGGGACGTGAAGCGCTGGTAATTAGGGGTATAGCGTGCCCCCTACACCGCGCTATACCCCACGTGTCAGATATCCAGGTATAGCGCGGATCAGGGGGAGCGCTATACCTACGTGACGCCAGGTCACCGTATATCGCGGGATAGGGGCACTATATCACGTGGTCCCAAATCAACATATAGCGCGGTGTAGGGGGCGCGCTTTCCTGCTAAAGGTGTTAGATCGGGAAATATAGTCTGATCGATATTAGATCATTAATAATACCGATCACCGATGATATACAGGGAAAATAGCCACTATATGACTCATATCTAAGTCCACAAAAGATTAAAACAGCACCACAAATTTCCTTTGCACAAATTGATTCTTAATTTAGTTTATATTTTATTTGTTATAATATTTTAAATATTATAAATTTTAGTATATTTTCTAATTAGGTATAAATATAAAAATACACAAATTCCATGATTTGAAAATTAAAAAAATAAACAAATCGTGTGGAAGCAACATTCTTTTAACAATTTCACATGAAGTCCATTTCTGTATAACCAAAACAAATGAAATTCGAAAAACGGTGCGTATTGTGAAGCCAGATGAAATCTTAAATAACAAATTGAAAACAAAATCATCTATCCACGTGTCAAAGACCCAACACCCCTGGAAATCTCATGCATTCCAGGGTTGAAACCCAAACAACCAAGCAGTCCCTGTTTGTAAGGCAAGAAAGTCTTACGCCTCATCTCTTCCGTCACCGCCCGGTTCGTCGTGTAATGCAGCTCGTGCGCCGAAACCGGATGCGCTCTCCGCTTCAAACTCGCCACCGACTCACTCGACCTGAAGCTCGCATTTTTTATGTCCTCAGCAGCCTCTTTCTTACCCAAAACAGAGTATTTCCTCAACGGTTCTTTGATGCTCGTTGCTCTGCCCTCCGATGCACTCCTAAACAACAGAAAATCTTTTAATTTCCATTTCTTGTTACCTTTTGGAAACGAAATGGCCGAAAAGATGGACGAAACGTAAGATTTGGGGTTCCGATTCGTGGAAAAAACAATGGGGTTTTCGCATTGTATTTGTGAATGTAAAGAGCTTGAAGGTGACAGCGATCTACTTTTCTTGTGAACGTAATTGTAATTATAGCTCGAAGGTGATGGTGATGCTAATGAAGATGAAAATGAAACCCCAGATTTTCTTTCCCTTCCTCCTTGTTGTTGTTGCGGCGGATAACAACCGTTCTCCACCGCTAGTTCGAACACAGGAGGCGGTGGTTGAAGGGGCTTAATCTTCCCGCCATCAAAAAGCTCGTCAGCCGACAATGAGGTTCTCTCCAGCGGTCCACTGAAATTAAACTCGAAATCATCATCATCGTTGCTTTGATCTCTGCCATCAAAGCCTTTTCTTTTTGGGGTACCCTGATTCGGCTCCCAATCAAAAGGGACTGCCGAGGAAGAGCCGGCGACGTGAGAGACGTCGTTGAGGTCATCATAAGAGTCGTGAGAAGGACTTGCTGGAGCAGTAAATAATAAGAGATTGCCACCAGAGCGTTGAGGGCTTGAAGGAGCAGTTATGTACGGCGATGAGCATGAGCTGTCGAAGTTGAACTCCGCCGCAGGGAGCGGTGCCACCACTTCGACCTCCATTGAATTCTTAGGGTGTGATGATTTTGTGGGGAGGATTTTGTGACGAAGAAGGGAGGAAAACGAGGGGGGGAATTGGGGAAGTCTCACGAGGGAGACCCACTTATTTAATACGACTTGGGTCGTAGTCAAGTTCAACCTTGGAAGGTTTAATTCACTTTCTGTCCCTTTACACTTTGGAAGTTTTAAATATAGTCTTTCATATTACATAAGTTGAAATTGTATAAATTAATAGGATTTAATTTTATTATTAAAATTTGTGTCAAAGACCATCCTCATTTTTTCAATAAATAAATGAATTTATCAGTTTGAAAAGCCTGAGCATAAGCATCAAACGTATGATTTGGTTGGAATAGGGTGTTCATTAAGTTAGACAAAATGAGTGCAAAAAAGGCATTATTTTATTTATTTTTGATCGACACAAAGGTCTTGACCCCTTAGGGAAAAAATGGTCGAATTAATTTTCTTTACGCCGCTACAAATTAGTAATTCAAGTTACTTCTTTTAACCTAGAATTTCTAACAAAAAGTACATTTTTATGTCAATCACCCAACAAAAGATCTTTATTTTGCATCTGGTCCGAATACCTGACTCATTAAATATCCTATCAAGCGCTCTCAAACAAACAAATGACTTAGGTGCGTTTGGTTCACGGAATGTAAGATTATCAGTGTAAATAAAAGATTATTAAGGAATAGGATTACAATGTTGTATTTTATGTTTGGTTGGTTTAGTAGGAATGTAAGATTAATGTTTGGTTAAAGGAATAAAAAATTATTGGAATATATTTGATCAAATTGTCCTTATTATATATTTGTTTTTTAACAAGTTAGAAAATATTTATATATATTTTTAAAAAAAATTAAATTCATACAATTTATATAATTTTTTTTACAAAATTGAAAATATAAAAAGGTTTAATGAAAGATAAAATTTTATTTTAACCCCTGAATTTCATATAAAATTTTAATTATAGATTTTTTTATGTAAATCTAAAATAGTTTAATGATAAGTTTGTAATTTAACGTTCGTAGAATTTTTATTATTCAATGACAGAATAAGGATATTTTTGAAAGAAAAAAAATTTAAGGGCATTTTAGTCCAAAACGTCGGTAATCCAACAATACCTAAGGAATGAGAGGTAATGACATTCCCGGTAATGTATCCAAAAAAATTCACTATTAGTAATGTAACACCCCAACCCGTACCCGACCCGAATACGAGTCTGAGGTGTCACATTGACTTTTCAAACCTTGACACTTAAAGAAAAACCCCGGGGAATTTAAAACTTATTTAAAATAAAATACTTTAATTTACATAAAAGAGACCACAAAATACAAACTTGATCAGATTACTCATAATTAACGACTTATTACATGCCAACACTCTATACACAACAAAATACATACTTTGTCGATTACTTCTAATCTGATCTTCTAGTAATAATACTGTCGTTGCTACTTCTATTCTTGCTCTTCACGTTTCTTGATACCTACGTGTAAATCACTTACACGTTAAGTCATAGACTTAGTGAGGCAATAAATAAACATGTAACAGTAGATTCATGAATATGCATTCTTACTATTTGATCATGATTTTTAATATGCATGGATATATTTCCTATGACATATATAATCAAGTCATGCACACATGAAACCTACCTTTTTGCATCACTTTCACTTTAATTTATATTTCAATTGTTGTTGTTGTTGCCCATGTATATTATTGAGAATAGAGGTATGTGAGTACATTGAGGTTGTGCGCTAATGCTGTCACCACAGCTCGTATAAATTCCCTCATGGGGCACCAAACATTTGTTCAGTATTCGTCCCGAAGGACTGCTATATATGTCCCGTAAGACCACTACGTCCTGAAGGACTACAATACCCTCGACTCTTGGCATGTCAACTATACCTATAGCTCTCATATCATATACTATGGGCATTTATTATGAATATATTTCTCATCACTTATTCTTTCTCTTCTGTCACATACCACATGTATGTGTAACCATATATTTCATATCATATCACATATTGCATATTCATATGTCATTTCATATATTCACATAGCTTATTTCATTTCACATTGGTCATATCTCATAGCATATATCACATATGCATATAATCATGTATATCATATCATATCTTATGTTTCATGCTCTTATGTTTATGCATATCATGTATTCATGTACATATAAGAGTCACATATCAAATAACATTTTAGGAGTCACTTCTTACCATAGTAACTCCATCATTGGCTCATCGCAAGCCAATGTTCGTTCAATAATATAAGTACAATTAAAATTGCACTCACCTTAGCCTTGCTTTGATTCGATTATAATCCTTTGATTATTCCGGAACTTGTTTAGGCTCAATATCTAAATAAATATATTATTTCAAAACAACTATCAGAAGCCTAAACTTTAAACTTGATGTTAATAACTTAAATCAGTTTAATGAATCAAATTTCATTTTTTTCATTTAGGGGGGAATCGATACCCCCCAGGGGGAATCTGTTCCCCCGGCACATACTGGAATTTTTGTCCAAGAGGGGGAATCGATTCCCTTCATAGTGTATCGGTTCCCTCTACCCAGAAATTGTATTTTAACCCCGAAAATCATCAATTATTCACTTAATTCTTCTATTTTAAACCCCTATCATGTCATTAAACTCAACTACCATTACTTAAACCAACTTATATCCATGAAAATCATCTATAACTTCAAAATCCTATCATTCATATGTAATTCAAGAATCATACTCAAATTTCAATATGTTCTAAATACAATTCTAACACTTCTATCTTCTTATTCTCATAGATGACAAGTCAAATTCAACTTAAAATTCAACTTATCAACTCTATTCCATGATTTCATATGAAAACTCGTTTTCTTAAATCTCTTATAACTTCTTCATCTTTTGATTATAAGACAACTTAATTTTTCCTTAAGCTTAGTTATCATCTAATGATAAAAACCTAATCTTCAATTTAACAAATAACCAACAAATAGAAAACTCACCTTATGCTTTGCACGTTGGAGAAAAAGAAGGTAAGAAGAAGAAGAGTTTTCTAAATACTCTCCCCCAACGTTTATCTCTTCATAAAGAGATAACAAAATATCTTTCATGTTAAATGACCATTTTCCCCTTAATTCCTTTGATAATTACTAATTATTTTCAGGAAATATTTCCGAACAAATCATTACACTATTCAAATATCTTACTTTAATCAATACATTCTGAAGTTTTACAATTTAGTCATTAACCTGTATTTTGGGATGTTACAATCTCTCCCTCTTAAGAAAATTCGTTCTCGAATTTTCACTGTACAAATATATGGGAACTGTCTACTTATATCATATTTGCACTTCCATATTATACTACAAATCCACCTCTTTTAAAGATCCATAAGGTCTAATGAATGTAGGACTGAGCTATACTATACAGAGAATCTTATTCAGAACAAGACATTAATAAATACTTTATCACTTATCTAGAAATTCCATTTTTTCTTTAAATATATATAGAACTTCTGTTAACTATCCACTATCTTACTTTTTTTTCACTTTTCTTCAACTTCTTTGATCCAATCCGTCCATACAAAATCTCAATATTTCTATTCGACTAACTTAATAGTTTCCAGCATTTCTTTTACACAATGTCACAAAAAAACTATTTTGATATTTTTCTTTACTTGCAAACCTACCTCATTAAACAAACTCAATAATAACTCTTCCTATGACAACATTGTCTGACTTTGAATCTTTAACTTTCCCTTCGTGGTTGCAATTACTAAACTTATTTTCAATCAACAAGGAATTACATTCATTTATATCTTTTCACTAATTCGATTCTACACCTTTTAATCTTTATAAATTTGTATAAATATAATGTCGCTCATCATGGAAATAATAAGGTTCCATCCATACGGTAATCTCAATCCTTATCACTCAACATCATGAGTCTGTTGATTTCTTTCATCAGTCTCTAATGACTTACAACATAAACCAAACATTTATTCTTATACCATCTTCATCCAAATTATTATACACATTTCTTTCTAAATTTTACTCATATCAATCTTGAAATTGATGTCAATACTTTTTTTTCATCTCAAAAGTAACATATTTATCTTTAACAACTTGATTAGAGAGAATACTATCATTCAAATATATCTCAAGTTTCCTTCATACATATAAATAAATCCTTATCTCTTTTACTATATTTACATGGCTAAGAAACACAACCTTAAACCAATACATGTTACACTTGGTTAACTTAGTCTGACATTCTTTTTCCGATCTTTTAAACTCTATTATACACTCCCCTTTGCAATTAATTTTTTTTTTCTAATACGATACTTTAAGAAAACTTTATCGTCTTCATAAAATTCAATTTATTTATGTATCAAGTCTGCCTAATACTTCTGTCGATTAGATGTCATCTTGAAATTATCTTAAATTATCTTTACTTTATCCTCAATCACTTTCAATAAATCCTGGAAAATAAATTCTGATCCTTTAACTTGAACCAAATTAATGATGTCCGATATTTTCTCCCAAATAAAACTTCATACAGAGTCATCTTAATGCTCAATTGATAATTATTATTATAGACAAATTCTACTAAAGGTAAATAATTTTCCCATGATTCTTTGAATTCAATCATACATACCCTTTTTAAAGTATGAATAATCTGTTAAACTCACTATTTGTCTATGCATAGATATCAATGCTACAATTAATTTAAATTCCTAAGACCTTTTCAAAGATTTCCACAACTTTGAGATAATATTAAATCTTCATCAGATATAATTAAGACATGCAATTTACAAAATCCAACAATCTTTTCATATAACCTTACATACTTATCCAAGAAATATTTACCTCAGTATGATAAAGGATACTAACTTAATCAGTTTCTTCATAAACCTCCAAATTTAGTCTATACTGAAATTCTGATACAAAATTCATAACTCTTTATCCTTTCCATTTAGAATTGAAAAATTCTTACTTTTATACCAAACTTATACTTTACACCTTATCATAACTCTTTTCATTCTTAAACCTTTAAACTCTATCATTTAATTTCCTTATCTCTTTATTCCTTCACAAATCAAATCTCCTTGCAATCTAAATCATTTCATTCTTTTTTTTTACTCCATTACGTTTTTCATATCTATATGAAAAACATCATAATAACACTTATGCTTATATTTGATTACTAATATTTATCACATTTTCATAACCTTAATATTTTACATTATTTTCACATAACTTTATTCTTTATCCTTTCTTATACTTGCATTATTTTTATTTCTCAAAGCGCCTTTTAAAACCTGTAAATACTCTTCTCATTGTCTTAATCATATATATATATATATGATCCAAATACCTAACCATATTCAAATCCATATCATACTTGATTAATTCACTTATATTTTCTTCCAATCAGAATTATCTCAACAATTGTTTACTTAACTTATCAAATTCACATTCATTCTCATGTATCATGAAATTTTATTTGTTCACTCTCAACATTTCAACATCTTCCATCTTATAAAATAATTACTGACATATCTATTTCTTAAACTTTTTCCAAAACAATATTCACATCAATAAATCTTCCATTATTCCCATTACAACATTTATTTACCATATTTTAGCTCAACTGCATAGCAACTAAATTATCTCATCTAAATTCTCCACTTTATAATAGTGGATATCCTTTAACAATATTTAATAGCACCTTAATTTTTTAAACGAAATCTTTAATTTTAATCTAAGGTACAACCCTTATCCACTCAATCATATACCATATTTTCAATCAAATTATTATATATATATTCCAATGATATCTTACTCAACTTTTCAAACTTGGACTATTACTCACACGCAATATTATTTCTCTGATTAAAATCGAACATTATAACTTCCTTTATCTTATAAATTGTTCACCGACTTACTCATTCTCAAACTTTTCTATTACTCTATATCTTCTCTTGAACATTCAAATCCTTATCTCACATACACATACTTAAACTTATTTATATCCCTTTAAAATAATTTTTTTCTTCAATTTTCATAACTTCTAACAGAGCTTTTAACCCAATTCACAAAGATTATCTTTAACCATGACTTATCATCAATTAACTCCTTATTTAATATTCAAATATCAGACCCTACCGCTTTAGTCTGTCTGACTCTCATCTGATTTGATTCTCTGGCAGAGAATGCAACTAATTCATATCTGATTTGAAGTTGAAAGCTAGAATCTCTATCTTTCTTTAATGGTGCTTAACTCTATTAAACACTAATTCTCTTAATCATCTGAAATTTTTGTTCTCCAATCCTTTTATTCTTAGCTCTCTATAGAATTTTAACGCAATTAATCATTTCTTGAATTGAGAACAATTTCAAAACCAGTAACACTCTTTTAATTTAAGGCGCAAGCCCTAAACAACCAATCACATGTTCTTCCTTATCCTTCCTAATCAAAATTAACACAACAATAAATCGGTTTAACTTATTAAACTTATACTCATACACATGCATGTGTAACTTATTTGATAATCTCATATATTCGATCTTCATTTGTTTTATGAACTGATCATTCATATACTTATTCATAAATTCTTCTACAATTGATAACCACGTAACTTGATATTTTAACATTTTTATGGTGATATTATTCACCATACTTCTAGCTTACATACGTAGTAATAAAACTACTCAATTTAACTTCTCCACTTTGGAGAAATGAAAATTTTCTAATATTATCTTCCTACCATTTAATCAAATTTCCATAACAATGGAACATTTCTCAAATTCACCCTTAAACTCGGGTGTTCTCAACTCTTTTCAATACATTAATTCTATGAATTATAGAAGTATAAAATTAAAACACATCATAATATCATTCAACATCATGAATCACTCTCTAATCTTATACAGGCATTCCCTGAGGTTTTCGCTCTTCTCCCTACCTGGCCAGGGCAGTGAATGTTATTACCTTCAGGTCTATCACCTTGTATTTCACTTTAAAAATTCTTATGATCATATATCTAATATAACATAATATTTTAATTCTATTAGCAAGACAGTACACTTATTATTCCATCAGATCAGAAGTTTTCACTATTTTGTTGGCATGTATACCTTATAAAGCACTCTAGACTCCGGTTTATGCCGAGAATCGACTAAACCTTAGCTCTGATACCATTAACTGTAACACCCCAACCCGTACCCGACCCGAATACAAGTCTGATGTGTCATATTGACTTTTCAAACCTTGACACTTAAAGAAAAACCCCAGGGAATTTAAAACTTATTTAAAACAAAATACTGTAATTTACATAAAAGAGACCACAAAATACAAACTTGATCAGAGTACTCATAATTAACGACTTATTACATGCCAACACTCTATACACAACAAAATACATACTTTGTCGATTACTTCTGATCTGATCTTCTAGTAATAATATTGTCCTTGCTACTTCTATTCTTGCTCTTCACGTTTCTTGGTACCTATGTGTAAATCACTTACACGCTAAGTCATAGACTTAGTGAGGCAATAAATAAACATGTAACAGTAGATTCATGAATATGCATTCTTACTATTTGATCATGATATTTCAATATGCATGGATATATTTCCTATGCCATATATAATCAAGTCATGCACACATGAAACTTACATTTTTGCATCACTTTCACTTTAATTTATATTTCAATTGTTGTTATTGTTGCCCATGTATATTATTGAGAATAGAGGTATGTGAGTACATTGAGGTTGTGCACTAATGCTGTCACCACAGCTCGTATAAATTCCCTCATGGGGCACCGAACATTTGTTTAGTATTCGTCCCGAAAGACTGCTATATATGTCCCGTAGGACCACTACGTCCCGAAGAACTACGTCCCGATGGACTACGTCCTGAAGGACTACAATACCCTCGACTCTTGGCATGCCAACTATACCTATAGCTCTCGTATCATATACCATGGGCATTTATTATGAATATATTTCTCATCACTTATTCTTTCTCTTCTGTCACATACCACATGTATGTGTAACCATATATTTCATATCATATCACATATTGCATATTCATATGTCATTTCATATATTCACATAGCTTATTTCATTTCACATTGGTCATATCTCATAGCATATATCATATATGCATATAATCATATATATCATATCATATATCTTATGTTTCATGCTCTCATGTTTATGCATATCATGTATTCATGTACATATAAGAGTCACATATCAAATAACATTTTAGGAGTCACTTCTTACCATAGTAACTCCATCATTGGCTCATCGCAAGCCAATGTTCGTTCAATAATATAAGTACAATTAAAATTACACTCACTTTAGCCTTGCTTTGATTCGATTATAATCTTTTGATTATTCCGGAACTTGTTTAGCTCAATATCTACATAAATATATCATTTCAAAACAACTATCAGAAGCCTAAACTTTAAACTTGATGTTAATAACTTAAATCGGTTTAATGAATCAAATTCCATTTTTTTCATTTAGGGGGGAATCGAATACCCCCCAGGGGGAATCTGTTCCCCCTGCACATACTGGAATTTTCGTCCAAGAGGGGGAATCGATTCCCTTCATAGGGTATCGGTTCCCTCTACCTAGAAATTATATTTTAACCCCGAAAATCATCAATTCTTCACTTAATTCTTCTATTTTAAACCTCTAACATGTCATTAAACTCAACTACCATTACTTAAACCAACTTATATCCATGAAAATCATCTATAACTTCAAAATCCTATCATTCATATGTAATTCAAGAATCATACTCAAATTTCAATATGTTCTAAATACAATTCTAACACTTATATCTTCTTATTCTCATAGATGACAAGTCAAATTCAACTTAAAATTCAACTTATCAACTATATTCCATGATTTCATATAAAAACTCGTTTTCTTAAATCTCTTATATCTTATTCATCTTTTGATTATAAGACAACTTAAGCTTTCCTTAAGCTTAGTTATCATCTAATGATCAAAACCTAATCTTCAATTTAACAAATAACCAACAAATAGAAAACTCACCTTATGCTCTGCACGTTGGAGAAGAAGAAGGTAAGAAGAAGAAGAGTTTTCTAAATACTCTCCCCCAACGTTTATCTCTTCATAAAGAGATAACAAAATATCTTTCATGTTAAATGACCATTTTGCCCCTTAATTCCTTTGATAATTACTAATTATTTTTAGGAAATATTTCCGAACAAATCATTATACTATTCAAATATCTTACTTTAATCAACACATTATGAAGTTTTACAATTTAGTCACTAACCTGTATTTTGGGATGTTACAGGTAATGTAAGATACATTACCGGGAATGACATTCCCAGCCAACCAAACGGGGGAATGTGGATTCCATTCCCATGGGAATCTCACATTCCCCCAACCAAACATACCCTTAGGGGGTGTTTGGATGGGGGAATGTGGGATTCCCATGGGAATGAAATCCACATTCTCCCGTTTGGTTAGCCAGGGAATCCTATTCCCGGTAGTGTAAGATTACCGATAGTGGATTTTTTGGGGTATATTACCGGGAATATCATTACCTCCATTTCCTTAGGTATTGTTGGATTACCGGCATTTTGGACTAAAATGCCCTTAAATTTTTATTTTTTTCAAAAATATATTTCTTCTGTCATTTAATAATAAAAATTCTACGAATGTTAAATTACAAATTTATCCTTAAATTATTTTAGATTTACAAAAAAAATCTATAATTAAAATTTTATATGAAGTTCAATGGTTAAAATAAAATTTTACTCTTTCATTAAACTTTTTTTTATTTTTAATTTTGTAAAAAATATATAAATATCATGAATTTAAATTTTTTTAAAGAAAATATAAATATTTTCCAACTTGTAATATTATACAAATATATAATAAGGACAATTTGGTCAAATATACATTCCAATAATCTTTTATTCCTTTAACCAAACACGGTAATCTTACATTCCTGCTAAGCCAACCAAACACAAAATACAGCATTCTCAGTAATCCTATTCCCTGGTAATCTTATATTCCCACTGGTAATCTTACATTCCGTGAACCAAACGCATTATGGTAAAATACACTTTAGATCACTATTAAAGTTCAGTTATATATATGTCACATTTTTCAATAAAGGTTACAATTTAATCACTCAATTAAGATATTATTATAAATCGATCATCATATCATTAAATATTAGATCAAATAATTTTGTGACCTGATATAATAAATTAATAATAATTTTAATCTTTAAAATTTATGTATTCTATCAATGTGATCAAAATTTAATAAATTTAATCTTCATGTTTGAAAAGAATATCAATATAATAATTGTTCTTCTGCGAAATTACTTGTTCTTCTCTCAAAAATATTTTTATTGTTATTTAGAGCTGCTCTCAATATCTTATATTGTGTTGAATTCTATTAATGAGCATTGTGTTTATTATTTTGTCTAAGTCGTCATGTAGGGGAGTAGGAAAAATCATTCTAAATTACAAGTTTTAGAGCTAAAATTACTATTATATCAAGATTTTTTTTTCCATTTTTATCAAAAAATGAATTGTTTATAATAATATTTTGGTTTTAATTTTATTTTTTTTTAAAATAATTTCTTATAACCAAACTAATAATTGAAGGGTCCAAAATGCAGTGCATTACTAGAATCCCAAAAGATAAAAAGAATTCCAGTTCTACACGAACCCATTTGAGGCCTCCATTTCAACAAAGTGTAGTACAGGCAATCCCAATTTGTAGTCATTTGCAGCAACTTGGTAATCTAAGAACACAAGTAAATACCCACGATGTCTGAATCTCTTTGCAGACTTTATATTTTTCTACAGACATTAAAATCCTTGTCCAATATCCACCATGACAACAACATTGAAGAAGTGGTTTGTCCTTTCACCGACACATAAGGGTCCCTTGGCCCCTAAAGTGAGATCTGCATTTAACTTGACATAGACAGGAATTGGGATGTGTGTTTTTGGTATACAAATTTCAACCCAAATCTTAAATGAGTCTTGCTTATTAATTTCGACTTTTGGTACCACTTTAGATAAATGTTTCGATTTTTCATTTGTCGAATTAATTGAACGTTTATAGTTATTAGTCAATAAAAGATCCAATCGAATTAATATTAATTAACTGGACTGTTTTCAATTATATGCGATGTAATATCAGCGTTGGATATGCAACACTAGTAGATTTGTTGAAGCTTTTAGTTGGAAAGGCAGCTCCGCCTTCTACGGTAAAAGAGCAGGCAGTTGGCTGTGGCCGCTGCAGCCCTCATAAAACAGGCAATGACTCTACTGTTTTACCATCCTTGCACGGTATTCACGACAATTAAACTGTCACGGAGTATTGGTCGGCTACACTACACTGCTAAAACATATGCATTAGTAAGATACGTGATGGATACACAAAGTATTCATTCTTTTATTCCTGATTTCTATCCATATCATCGTGTGTGTATATAAAAGATTTTAATTCTTTTTAATATTTAACGTGGGTAATCAACCGGTGTGATTACGATTTAGGGTAGTTTGATAAGCTGATGGTGGTGGTGAATTAGTTATAAGTTATAATTCTATGGATGGAGAAACACCGTTAATCGATTGTATAATGAATTTAGAAAAATAAGAAAAATTATTTTCTTGACTACAAGAAAATTATTATACCTTATTTGAATCTTCATCACAAAAGATCTGCTTCACGTTCACAGTAGATTTATCTTCGTTGTTATTCTTAAATAATTATGTATCATTCAGAATTATTGAAAGTCTTCGAAATCTCATAGTTTATAGAGTCTCTAGCAGCTTTTGAAATCATATAGCTTTCAATCAGTTACAATTTTTTGATATGATAATTAATAGATTCATATAATTTGCCAATATCAAATATACTATATGACAATCATATATATTCAGTGTGTCAATCTACAGATAGTCATAATAACTTTATATTTGAAACTGTTATTGAGGATCAACATAAAAACAAACACAGACACTGATGATCTAAGAATGAAAACACTCTCTCTCAGGGTCAATATAAAATTTTATAATTTTATCTTTTATCTCTAGTAAACTATGTAGTGTTTATGGAAGCATTAGACAGTGAGTAACCAGCCTTCAATTGTGTGATTGTTCAAAGGCTACACCAGTTTTAAATGTTCTCCTAACATTTTATTTCCACATAAAACGGTAACAACATTAATTTTGTCCAAGGCAAAGCTTTGAATTAATTAAGATATAGTTGCCATATACATATGTCTTCGTCACTTTGCGCCGCCGGTAAACGGTACTAACAATAATCTCCTTGCACTTAATTATCTCTTTGCGGAAGGTTGATGTTTTGTCAAGTCACTCTTAAATTAGCCCTTTATAAAATGTAGGGAAATTTCTTTAAGAAGTCCTATTAATTATTTATTTATTTTTACTTATTTTATCTTTTTATCGTAAAGATTATATATATATTTAAAACGTTAAACTACATAAAGTATAGAAATACATTTAATTATTGTTCAAAGAATAAAATAGATCAAATTAGATTGGGAGGTTGTCATTGCCTCAACAATACTCGAAATGGATTAGTCG
Source organism: Hibiscus syriacus (assembly GCF_006381635.1). Classification (NCBI taxonomy): domain Eukaryota; kingdom Viridiplantae; phylum Streptophyta; class Magnoliopsida; order Malvales; family Malvaceae; genus Hibiscus; species Hibiscus syriacus. The sequence continues at coordinate 1,121,368 of NW_024062753.1, read as the reverse complement.
ATCAATAGATCATATATCAGTGATTAATTTTTAAAAATACAATATCAAAAACCAAATATTGTACTATTCTCAACACGTCTAATTTAATTAGACGATCCAAGAAAATCATATTAAAAATTTCCTTAAAAAATCAAATACATGATAAATAAATGTCTTTAAACAATTTTTATATATGTAAATGGTTCATTGGGCCAGAAATTAGATTTCTCGAAGCCCGATGGTAGAGTATATGTATGAGGGCAGTCCATGCATATTATCTTACATTAAATTTAATTCAACTCATTTTTAAAAAAAATATTTGGATTTTAAATTTGAAAACCGAAGGAAATTCTGAATTTTTTTTCTTTTCACTTGAAACAGGACTTAATCTAACTTCAAAATAATCGAGATATAATGCTTTAATACATTATTTATGTTTTTATGAATTTCGTAAATATTTACAGTCTAGTTTTTCAATATTGAACCATCATTGGTATTTTAGTTATTTTTCTTCAAATATTAATTAAAATAATATTAAATAATTGAAACAAATAACCATACTAATGATATTAGTTAAAACAATATTTATGAGAAGTCAGATATTATTTTATTTTGGCTACTCAAACACAATTATACAATTCCACACGGCATCCACTAGCTTTTACCATTAATATGCCTATGCCCATAAATAACCATAATAGCTATGTCTCTTGTTTGGGTTTTTAGGTATCTTGTTTATTTACTTATCATTCCTATTGATAATATTTTTATTCAATTTATTTTTAAAATTTTCTGTTTAATATTTATATTTAATATTAATAGATTTTTTTATTAAAATTAAACAAAATAAATTATAAGATTAAGGCCTTATGGTTAATAGGTTTTTGTCATGCTATATTGCTATGAAGATTTATTTTAAATTAAATTATATTTTAAGTAGGTTCTTCTTATATTGATCTCTATATTAGCATGAAATTAAAATTAATTTTTTATAAAAAAATATAGAAATAAAATCCTTGAGCCTTATCTCTCTAGTAGTTTAGTTTATTTGTTTCATTTTCAGGTACGTTGTAGTCTAATTTATTTATTGCTATCTCATTAATACAATTACTATTTTTATACGATTTATTAAATAATTTAATCGTACGAGATGGTATATTCACGAGTTTGGAATAGATCGATAGAGTATATAGGCATTTTACAATTTGAAATTTGACCTAATCTATTGCAGTAAATTTATAAAACAATATATCTGATATTATCATGATAATGTTTTAGATATTCATATCACAAAACTAATTAAATTATTTATTAACAAAATAATGTCATAATTCCAAACTTAAAATAAAAACCATAATTTAGATAAACTAAAATTAAAAATAAATCATATACTTTATATGGTGAAAATATCAAATCTATTAATCACTAATTTAAAATTAGGTAGTGTATACTGTTAAGATAATGAAAGGGAGGCAACGCTTTCTTTAGGTTTATTGATAAGCTCGTGATATCCTCAACAGAGGACCGTGTGATTTGTACAAGAGTAGGGGAAGGATGTGACTAGCTGAAGCAATATAACAGCTTCAACAGAATCCATAATCTCCTAACAGATTGGACTAGTGCAGCACAATATCATCTGCTGCACTCAGTCCTATACACTAACATATACTTCTATTGTTGAACAATATTTTGACCGAGTTTCACATTCATAACTAATGACTAGAGTCTAGAGATAGCCCAAATGCCTAAACGTAACGAGTTCGGATTTGACTCAATCTTATAGTTTTTTTTTAATTCAAGTTTAGGGTTTATTTTGTGAAAAAGAATATTGAATTGTGATTAAATCAAGTCTAACTCGATCCAAATAATTACTATAATATTCTTTCATGTACATATATTTCAACTATCTTCTTGTATTATAGAATAAAAATAGAAAAATATTTATTTTTAATCAAATATAAATATTTATTTAACATTTAAAACTAATAAAACATTATCAAATATGGAAGCTGAATAAAATTAAATAAAAATCAAATTTTAAATGGAAATTAAAAAAAGAATCAAGGTGGCCCAGCTCGAGCACCGAACCAAAATGAAAGGTACAAATATCAACGTCTAAGATATCAATGGCTCAAAGCGCATCATCCAATCACTCGGTCGTTCTTTTTAACATACTCTCCATTCTACAAACTGTAAACCCCAAAAATTAACAAAGCCAGAAATGAAAAAATGTTATTTTTTCTCTAAGAAAAACCCTCGAAGCAAAGAGGCGGAAAGTGCACGAAGAGCACTAAACGAAGTGCAGAAAACAGCAGACATGGAATCTTCAAGCGCAAGCTTCTCATTGTCAAAGAGAAGAAAAACAGTTGATTCTAAAGAATCGCAGGAATTGGAGTTAACTTCACCGGACATTGAGCTCGGAAATACTCGTCGCTTCCTTTCGAACTCATGGAACAAGCCGTTCGCCTCCTCGAAATCCGGTGGAGCATCGGTAGCCGGGGAAATGTGTTCAAGCCTCAGCTCCGGCTACCAGTCTTCGACTAGCAATGAGTCATGTGATAATTTTGTCAAGTGTAGCTTGAGATTCGTAGATCTAAAGGTGAGTTCCGAAAATTATTTTCCTGTTTGCTTGCTGAGAAAATGAAATGGAAGATGCGAAAGCGGTTTTATTCTTCAAAACATTACCATGTCGATTGAGTTAGGATATGAATCTATTTGCTAAATATATTAATTGATTACCTGAAACATTTCACGAATGTTGTTCTTTTGCAGGCCAAGAGTTTTGAAACCGAAATCTCAACATGCATCAACATCAACAAATTCAGGTTAATTTTTTACTGATTCCTTCACCAATCACTACTAGTATTTTGTTTTACCAATATATTTCAAAATAATAATAAAAAGCAACCAACACGAATATTTTCCCTTAACTTTCCGTTTTCTAACCTCCAGTGTCGTTTTTTCAGTGCAGAAACAACTCCAACAGTGGAGCTCATTGGAGACACAGAGGAAACGGCATCGCCACGTAGAAAAAAGTCACCGTCACCAGATAAACCACCGTCACAAGCGGAGATCGACGATTTCTTCGCCGTAGCTGAAAAGTACGAGCAAGTCCGATTCGCAGAAAAGCAAGTGTTTGTTTCTCTCATCAATTTTTCATTCTTCTTTAGTGCGTAGGATAAGCCGTACCACCAAAATGGCGCATTATGGCAGTAGCAGAATCAAGAAAAACCCCCCAAATCTCTGACTAACTAACAAACTTTTCAATTCGTTATATTCCCTCCGATTTTATTTTTAACTTTTTTTTTAATTACAGGTACAATTATGATATAGTGAAGGATGTACCTCTGGACGGTCGGTACCAGTGGATTCGGTTAAAGCACTGAAAGTGAGATAGGTTAAAGTTACATGAGGTAGAACGGAGATATGGCACCTGACAGTTGACAATAGGAAAATATAGTATTCCAAAAGTTTTAAGCTATGGAGTTTTAGTTAAATTTAAGTATTTGAGTTGATCAATGCAAGTTTCTTTTACCATATTATCAAATTTAATGGAATGAAGATAAGGTGTTTGAACTTTATTCCAAATTAAATCTTAAAATAAAACTAAATTCAACATAAAATTTTAATAAAATTCATATATTTGTTATAATTTGAAGTAGACGATAAACAAGCATTGTTTCCATTTCTTTCATGATTTGAGAGTTGAGAAGGGCAACTTTATAAGAGGGTAAGCAGTGATACTTAGGAGTGTGCAAAAATATCCGATCCGTTTGACTCGACCCGTCAATCTGAACTTTAAAAAACCGGGTAATTTTCTAAAAAAATTACCCGACCAGGTCGGGTACCTAGCCCGACATTTCTTGGGTCGGGCCCGGGTCACAAAATTGAGATTTTTCAGGTACCCGGTTAGTTTTTATTTTTTTTATTTTATATTTATATATATAATAGATTATTTATTTAATAGATTATTAGATTTTGTATTTTGAACTTTTAAATTTTATGTTCGGATGTTGAAGTATGTAATTTTAAGTTTTAAACATTTAAATTTGTGTATATTTTTTTTAAATTAATAATTTGAAAATGAAAAAAAATAAAAATCGGGTACCGGGATTTGTACACCCCTACTAATACCCGTTAAAAAAAAAAAACTTACATAGGCACAGAGCATTGTGTGTGTGCATTGGTGGTGAGAGAGCTGAGCGAGCCATCGCCATCCAAGTGCTTGGCAGAAACAAAAGAATGGCAGTCCGCAGAGCAGCGGTACGGCAGCAAAACAAACGAAACGCAGGGTCCACTTCACATATGGGACTAATGCTTGGTTTCCTTTTTTTCAGCGTAAATAAATTTGATGCTTTTCTTGGCCAAGGAGTTTAAATTAGATCGGATCTTGTTTTTCCAAACCCTAATTGAATTTTTATTAGACGGGGACAAGAAGCATAAGCATTGAAGGTTGCTCATACCAGTGACCGGGTTTTGGCCTGCTAATTTTGTGTTGCTCAACCATCGTATTACCCAATAAAACAACTCCTTGATGTGTTCTTAGGGTGACAATGGACACTATAATGCTACAATCATTATTTATGTATACTAAACATGTGTGTATATTTTAATATAATATAAACTGCACGTGCAATGCGACGGTCTTGGTTTGATAACATGGACAGTGACTGATTGCTTTGGATCTAGTGCGCCTTCACATCTGTTGCAGTGAGAGCAGTGGCTGGCCCTGGCAGCTCCCAACGTTGCTTCTTCTTCTTCTTTTTGAAAGACCCAACGTCGCTTCTAAATGAAAATAAAAGGTTAGAATCTATCATTTTATATTGAATGTGTTTCGTTTTGCAAAACGAAGTCCTTTGATGTAATGAAAATCGATGCACAATTTAAAAAATATAAGATATTACATCATTACTGATTCAAATATTAATGTTTTTAGTCGTAGATTTTTAAATTCAAAAACGAAAATGATGATAGAGTTGGTACTTTAAAATTTATATATTATATCAATTTAAACTTAATTTATAATAAATTTATAAGTTTAATCATCCAATAAGATGGTGACATGTATCATCATCTAAATATTATTTTTATCAACTATATTGTTGCGGAAGACGGCTATCGGATAGAGCAAAATCGCAACTGATAATTTGAGAAAATAAAAATGAAGATAAAAAGAGACACAAAATTTACGTGGAAAACCCCTAAATTATATAGGGTAAAAACCACGGGCAACGGTAGAAGAATTTCACTATGAGAAAATAGAAATTACAACCTCTCTCGATCTACCAAGGAGAAAACAATGATAATTCTCTCTTGATAAAAAGGAGAAAACAACTCTCAAGAAACTCTCTAAATTCTCTCTAGTATTTGAAGAAAGCTATAATGCTTTGGGATGGTTTTGAAGCTAAATGAGCTAGGGTATTTATAGTTGAAACTTAAGGACTAATCTTATAAATACCCTAAAGTTTAGTGACTAAAGTTTATAATTTACCCATTTAATTTTCAAACATTATTGCACCTAATTTTGACATTGTTGCACCTAATTTTGACATTGCAATATTAGGTGCCTAACTTGAACAAATTTTCCAAGCTTTGACATTTCAACAATCTCCCACTTGAAGATTTGATTGGAACAATCATATCTTAACACCATTCTTTCTACCTTGTACCATCATGTTGCTTACGTATCTGACAGGCCACAAGAGGATCGACACCAGGTAAATTTATCAGCGTCGATCGCCTTCGTCATGAAATCTGCTATGTTGTCTTTGGTATGGATCTTCTGTATATCTACCGTTCCTTCTTCCACCTTTTCACGAATGAAATGGTACTGAACTCGTATGTGCTTAGTCATTGAATGAAATGTTGGATTCCTTGCTAGATGCAAGGCGCTTTGACTGTCACAAAACAGAGAGACATACTCTTGATTGTGCCCAAGCTTCTCCAATATCATCTTCAACCAAATTGATTCTTTACTGGCTTGTGTAGCTGCTACATATTCTGCCTCTGTTGTGGACGTAGCCACAACTGACTGCAATTTTGAAACCCAGCTTACAGCTCCACCAGCAACTTTGAACACATATCCTGTAGTAGATTTGCTTTTATCCAAATCCCCTGCATAGTCAGAATCTACATACCCATTAATTAGTAAGTTTGATCCTCTGTAACATAATGCAATATTTGAGGTCTCTTTGATGTATCTTAGGATCCTCTTTACTGTATTCCAATGCTCTTTGCCTGGATTCGCCATGTACCGACTAACCACTCCCACTGCTTGTGCAATGTCTGGTCTTGTGCATATCATAGCGAACATCAAACTTCCCACTGCTGATGCATACGGTACTCGAGATATCTCCATCCTCTCTTCTTTACTGCTAGGACTCATACTGGAGGATAATTTGAAGTTAATAGGAAGAGGGGTAGAAATTGGCTTACAATCTTGTATGTTGAATCGTGACAAGATCTTCTTCAAGTAATTCTTTTGTAAAAGCCAAATCTTCCTATTACTTCTGTCTCGGTGAATTTGCATCCCTAGAATCTTGTTTGCTGATCCCAAGTCCTCCATTTCAAATTCCCAAGCCAGTTGTACATTCAATTCTTCAATATGATCTTTGTTGGGTCCTGCAACCAACATGTCATCCACATACAACAGCAAAATAACAAAATCATTATCACCAGACCTCTTGAAATAAACACAAGGGTCTGCATTAAGTCTGTTGTATCCAAGGCACATAATGAAGGAATCAAATCTCTTATACCAACACCTCGGCGCCTGCTTTAGACCGTACAGATATTTGTTCAACCTGCAAACCAAGTTCTTATTTTCTTCTTCTTCAAAACATTCAGGCTGGAGCATATAAATATCTTATTCAAGATTTCCATGAAGAAAAGTTGTTTTAACATCTAGCTGTTCCAGATGTAAATTCAATGTAGCACACATTGCCAAGACTACTCGAACTGTTGTTAGTCGAACCACAGGAGAACAATTTTCATTGAAATCAATACCTTCTTTCTGAGCATATCCTTTGACCACCAGTCTTGCACGATACCTCTCCACTTGATCGTCACTATTTCGCTTGATTTTGAAAACCCATTTGTTACCAATTGGCTTCATTCCTTGTGGTAGTGGCACAAGGTCCCATGTATTATTTTTATGAAGGGCTTCGATTCCTTCTTGCATCGCCATTATCCACAGTGAAGCATCTGAGCTGTTTATTGCCTCCTGGTATGTTGATGGCTCACCGTCCTCTGTTAAAAGACAGTATGCAATATTACCTTCTATAACATAATCTGAGTGCCAATTGGGATGTATTCTCATACGATCTGATTGACGAGTTGTTGGAGCTTCAGAACTCTCTGGTTCTTGTTCATCATGTGCTGGTTCTGCTTCAGAAGAATCTCATTCTTCAAACTCTTTTTCCACATGTATCTGAGTAGTCTCTAACTTTTCAGCGCTATCATCGTCTTCTTTTCTTTGTAGTTTATATTCTACAAAGATAACATCCCTGCTAATGATCACTTTGCGGGCAGTGGGATCCCACAAGCGATACCCCTTTACTCCATCAGCATACCCCAAGAATTTGCATTTCCTAGATTTTGGATCCAGCTTTGAAATTTCTTGGGCGTTGTACATCACGTACACAATACTTCCAAATACATGGAGGTTTGAATAATCAACTGGTTTACCAGTTCACATCTCCATTGGTGTCTTCAGCTCTATTGCAGTTGATGGAGCTCGATTCACCAAATAACAGACGGTATTGACTGCTTCTGCCCAGAATAATTTTTCTAGGCCTGCGTCCCTCAACATTGCTCTTGTTCTTTCTAACAAGGTTCTGTTCATCCGCTCTGCCACTCCATTTTGTTGAGGAGTGTTCGCCACTGTGAACTGTCTTTTGATGCCTTCTTTCCTGCAAAAGTCATCAAATTCTTCGCTTGTGTATTATCCTCCATTATCTGTTCTGAAACACTTGATCTTATTTCCAAAATCAAGTTCCACCCGCGCTTTGAAGTTTTTGAAAGTTAAAAACACGTCTGACTTCTTCTTAATAGGGTGCACCCAACATCTCCTGGATTAGTCATCAATAAATGAGACAAAGTATTTTGCTCCACCTAGGGACGTTACTGGTGCTTGCCATACGTCAGAGTGAACCAATTCTAGAACACTTTTGCCTCTAGAATTTGATGTGTTGAATTTCAACCAGTGTTGCTTACTTGTTATGCAATGCTCACACAAAGGAAGTGATACCTTTGTTAAGCCTGGAAGTAGCTTTTGCTCTACAAGGACTTTCATTCCTTGTTCTGACATGTGTCCAAGTTTCTGATGCCATAGCATTGCCGAATCTGAACTACATGAGGCAACAGAGGCTTCTGCTTCTACTTCTACCAAAGTCTCTCCCTTCAGCATGTATAAGTTTGCAGCTATTTTTTCGCCTTTCAGTACCACAAGCGCTCCACGGAACACTTTCATGATTCTTTTCCGTGTTTCAATCTTGCTTGCATTATTATCCAACAATCCGTAGGATAATAAATTTTTCTTCAGGCCTTTCACGTGCCGCACATCTCGAACAACTTTAATTGTTCCGTCATACATATTCAATTTGATGATTCCCACGCCAACGATCTCTAAGGCATGATCATTGCAACTATACATAGATCCTCATGAGACAGGTTCATAATGATGGAACCATTCTCTTCTTGAGGGCATGTGATATGTTGCTACCGAATCAATGAGCCATATATCTGCAAATCGTTTTCTTCCTTCCACGGTGGTTGACGCTTCACAGCATAGAGCATCTCCATCATCTGAAGTGTTTGCGGTATTGCCTTGTGGATTGGAGTTTTTATTTAGACTCCAACAATCCTTCTTCAAATGACCCTTCTTTCCACAGTTGTAACACTTTAAATTCTTCTTGCTCCTCGACTTCGATCTACCATGTTTGTGACTGCTGCTTTGGCTACGTTCTGTTGATCTCCCTCTCATCGTTTTCATCGTTGTCAACGCTTCTGCTTGTTGCAGATTTACTTGTCTGTCTTCCTTGTTCTTGCGCCAATTTTCTTCTTGTAGAACAGCAACTGCAACATCATCAAAGACTAGACTAGTGACATTACTGTTTGTCAAGTTGATGATGAGTTGATCATACGAATCTGGTAGACTTTGAAGTAGAAGTTCAGCACGTTCTTGTTCTCTTATTTTACAGCTTAAGGATGTAAGCTGAGAAAATAAAGTATTCAGTGTATTTAAGTGCTCCGTCACTGAAGTAGATTCTGGCATACGGAGAGTGTACAATTTCCTCTTAAGGAAAATTTTATTGTGCAGCGATGTGGCCTCGTACAATTTGATGAGATGATCCCATATCTCCTTAGCTGTCTTCTTCTCCTCGATGCTTGACAATACTTCATCTGCTAATGCTAGATGAAAGTTTGCCATAGCATTTCCGTCCATTTCGATCCATTTGTTGTCGTCTGTGAAATCTACTAGCCTTTCGCTGATAGATGCTAGACAACCGTCTTTTCTCATGATGGCCTTCATCTTCAATTTCCACAATGAGAAATTTGTCCCATTGAATTTTTCAATATCAAATTTCATTGCCATAGCTTCTTTTACGGATAGCTCCCACTATTTCACTATCGTGAATAGTTCTCTGGAACCTTCAAAGAATGGGTAATACCTTCTTACTTTCTTATGTTAGAGGATCCACCTTTTGGTGGCAACCACAAAGACAATAAGCAGATATTACATACTTTAATCTAGCTCTGATACCAATTGTTGCGGAAGACGGCTATCAAATAGAGCAAAATCGCAACTGATAATTTGAGAAAATAAAAATGAAGATAAAAAGAGACACAAAATTTACGTGGAAAACCCCTAAATTATATAGGGTAAAAACCACGGGCAACGGTAGAAGAATTTCACTATGAGAAAATAGGAATTACAACCTCTCTCGATCTACCAAGGAGAAAACAATGATAATTCTCTCTTGATAAAAAGGAGAAAACAACTCTCAAGAAACTCTCTAAATTCTCTCTAGTATTGGAAGAAAGCTAGAATGCTTTGGGATGGTTTTGAAGCTAAATGAGCTAGGGTATTTATAGTTGAAACTTAAGGACCAATCTTATAAATATCCTAAAGTTTAGTGACTAAAGTTTAGTGACTAAAGTTTATAATTTACCTATTTAATTTTCAAACATTATTGCACCTAATTTTGACATTGTTGCACCTAATTTTAACATTGCAATATTAGGTTCCTAACTTGAACCAATTTTCCAAGCTTTGACATTTCAACATATATAATAATTACATAGCTTGGACCAGCAATTAAATGTTAAGATATCCCGAGTCTCATATTTGATTCCTTTAAGTTCTATCATATTTTCTTAATAATTCTTTTGAATTGTCTGTGATAATTATAAGTTAGTATATGTTCATAATCTTTCTTAAATGTTGACAAAACATACACGTTACATACGCAATTGCTTGAACTCAAAAATAAAAATAATACCCCCTTTAACCACTAAATTCACTCAATAATATTTTTTTAATAATTAATTTCAATTGCAATTTAACTTGAATATATTATTGTCGATATTATATTGATATAGGATTTATTCTCATGGCCAAGTGTCGGCCTTAACTTAGGTATTGGTCTAATATTTAAAAATTAAAATTTAATGATTAAAATAAAAATATAATACTGGTAATTAAATTTATAAAAATATAATTCGACGATCAAAATAAAAGAAATATAATAGCTTGGACCGATGATGTAGTTTACCCAAAAATAGATTCAGAAAATGGCATCATTACATCACTGCCACCAGCTCCTCCTCAACCAATATTATCGACTCCAAATCTTAAAAAGAAAAGAAAAACCCAACCAAAGTTCATCCACCAAAACTCTTGTTTGACTTCCCTGAAAAAATCGTTGGATTCGACAAAGATAAACCCTGGGAATTTGAATCGAAAAACAAGCGTTGAAGATGACGATGAACGGTGGTGGAACTGCGTATTGGGGAAGAAAAGAGGCAGCAGAGGGTATAGGAGTGAAAGGAATAGTTGTGGTTTTTGCTTGGGTTTCGATTCACGAGAAACACCTTCAAAGTTACCTTGATTTTTATTCGTTTCTCGGCTGGAATTCCCTCGTTGCCCGTGCTGATTTTCTCAACCTGTAAGTTCCTTTAATTATTTTTACGGATATATATATTAGTTTTTGGTTGGTTACTTAGAAAGTAAGTTACAGTGGAAAACATAAACCTGTAAGTTCCTAAATTTCGTCATTTAGGGTAAAAACTTCAGATTTCTTTTGGTGGTTCTTTGGTCCAGGTTTCTCATGAAATGGGTGTTTCTAGTTGAGCTTGTGCTTCTATTAAGTTTTGATAGTCAGTTTAATTAGAGTTATTTATACTTTTCTTGCTAATGACTGTGGTAATTGGATTGAGGATTCTTAATTTCCCTAACTTATGTCCGATACATACTTGGACATAAAAAGCGATATTACCTTCCAAATGTGTGGAAAACATTAAATAATTTAGTAAAGCCATGTCAATTAGGTTATCATATCTGATCAGATTCTATGAAAATTAGTCGGGGGTAATGGAATGGGTCTATTTTAGGATAGTAAATTTTGCAGTCTTACTTAATTGTTAATGATGAGGATGGGTAGATAGAATGGGGGGAAATAATTAGGGCATAAGCAATAAGTTGTTTGGTTTGAACGTGGAGTTGGGGCTATATTCTAAATTGAATGTTCACTAGTGATATGAACGAATGAGTTGTTGGCTTTTGTAGTTCACATAGGAGATGTAGCTTGTGTGAAGACTGGTAGTTTTGGTCTGTATAAGTTATTTGTAGGGTTCATACATAGTAGAATTTTAGTTCTTTTGAACTTTTATTTCACATACGAGTGTCAAATACAGGTATGTTTCTGTCACGGTTTGTCCAAAATTTTGATGTTTTCCCATGTTATTTGGAGGATCCTTGGAGGTTATATCTCTATATGCATGTGTCGGCCATGAGTTTAAGACATGAGTAACTTAACAAAAATGAAAAGTTGGGCAGCATAGCTTTGCTTTGTACTTGTCAAATTTTAGGATCTTTGATTTAGTATTCCTTTACTACAATTTCAGCAAAATTCTCTCCTTGTTTTCTTTTAATCTACTGAAAAGTTTCATGATATGTTCTTCGGTTCAGATATTATCCTGAGAGGGCTATGTCTTTGGCATTTGTTGTTCTAAATGAGCTTCTTGAGGTCAGTTTCATTAAGGTTTATTATCGCTTAATGATGTCTTAATTTTTTTCTAAAAACATAAAGTTGCCTTTGGTTTTTGGTTTGCAGGAACTAAAGATTAGAACTTGTCCAGTGGTCTTTGTCACTTTCTCGGTTAGTACCAAAGCTTGTATGTACAAGGTTTTTCAGGTATCAGAACTTTCGATATAACTCCAACTCCAAACATGTAAATACACATTTTTTCTTTTTCATTTTGCAAATGAAATAACTTTGCTATGTTTAATGTATAGATTATTCAAGAAGCAGGTGAAGGTCGGATTAATCTGGTATCCTTTCTTTCTCTATTAGTTTCCCGTATTGGTTTACTTATAATCCCTTTATAAGATCTCTAATATTCATAGACCTAACTGAAGTTTCGTTGCTAATGGTCTTCATTTTATAAAGGAAAGGCAGTTGATTCGAAATTGTGTTTGTGGACAAATCTATGATTCTGGTCCAGTAGATTTTGCAAGTGATCTGAATGCCCAATTTGCTTTACATCCATCCATACGGAAAATACCTGGACCATCAAAACTTGTTTCTTGGATCGTTAAAGGCGTTGCTTCTGGTCTCGATGGCCTTTATCTAACTGGGTTTGAGTCTCAGCGTGCCGAGTATTGGCAGACCCTTTACTCCTCTGCTGTAAGTTTATTAATCCCTGTTAGCTTGTTGTTTTCTTCTGCTTCCTACAGCTAATTTCTCTCAGTCCTCATTTGTAGGACTTAGATGCTCCATATCTCATTTTATGCTCGGAGAAAGATGACCTTGCACCATATCCGGTTATATGCTATTTCGCTCAAAGCTTAGAGAATCTTGGGGCGGATATTGAGATTGTAAAGTGGAATGGCTCTCCTCATCTAGGTTGGTCTATAACCATCTCTGCTTTGTTATTACTACCAAGTATTGTAACTTCCGTTAAGTAAATATAATTTACCATGTATAGATATCCAGAGTATTTTCAGTTTTTACCGTCAATGCTCCTGGTTAGGGGTTTGCCATGCTAAGTTTATGCATGTCAACCCCGTATAAAGGGCATTGGCAAGAGAAAATTGGAGACTTTAACATCTTATATACGATTAATAAGGAAGGGCATATACGATTAATAAGGAAGTAAGGGCATAGTCAGCTGATTTATATATAAATAACTCATTTTATGTTATCTTTCTAGATTTATGAATGCCCGAGTTCTTGCTCGAAACTGACTGTGTTTTGTACCTTTAATAAATTAATATGTTCAGTTGTGTGTTTGTTTGACAGCTGAGCTAAGGTCATTCTTTGCTATATTTCAGAACACTACAAGCATTATCCTATCCAATACAGGGCTGCTGTGGCCAGTTTCCTTCAGAAGGCAACTTCGGTTTATTCTCATAGGATCTGGAAACTTGGAGAAATGAATTGTATGCATGATGAGATCTCTGAGTTAATCTATGGCCTGCAGAAAGCAGCAGTTAACTCGAACCAAAGCTTTAGGAGAGTTGCCCTTGGACCTAGTGACCACTTTTTCTTGCCAAGTTCAGCCAAATATCACAATAGTAAAGAGTCTGGATCTTTAGAGGATGAACAAAGCGATCAACCGATCTCTGTACCTGTACAGCCGGGTCTCAATGCTCATAGTGTCCTCGGTCGAATTCTCTTTGACGCTTGTGTTCCTAAGAATATTGAAGGTTGGGATGTTAGATTTTTGGGTTCTGGTAAGGGACAGCCATTTGCATGTGCTCGGAGGCATTCACATTTCCTTGGTATCAAGTGCAATCGTCGTTCAAGATTATAATGCTCCCAATGAGTCATTACCATAGAATGTTCGTTCGGAAATGCTATCAAGACATATTACAAGCAAAACAAACCCACCACTTAACGTTGAACGACTCGTGATTTCTCTACTTGAGTACCGGAAACGAGGTCCAAGGACGTTTTTGCAGAAAATTGTGTTGGTTGCCTATTCTTCTCTTTGTGATATAATCCTCTGGCAAAAAGTGTACAGGTAGTGTACGGACCATATTTACTATATCGTATATGAGAATATATGTATAGGTCTGTATATATGTATTATATGTACAAAAAAGGGTCGTCAACTGTGCTTGAGTTTCGGAATTCTAAGATGTGAATACTATATATACGAAGATGCTATCTTTTTTTTTTCTTTTTTCTTTTTTCTTTTTTTGGCTTATATATATATATATTTTTTTTGAAAGGCATTTTGATATTCAATGTTTACATGAATTTTGATTATTTCTAAAACCAATCTAGTTAAAAAAGATGGTTTAATCGAGAATCGGAGCAGCCCAGATTCAACTTCGAATCGGTTCCTTTAACGTTGAGTTTACATACCAACTTAAATTTATTGCTGGAATCTGACAACTGAATTAAAAACACACCTCACCCGAAATTTTCAAAAACTAGCACTAAAGAATCACAGTGATTGCCATGGCTATCTCCCCCAAACAGAGAACGACTCTCTTCCTCCTATACATAAGCTTCATCCTCCATACATTCTGTGCGTGTACATATATACACGTATACATGTTCTATGTATGTATTTGCATAAGTACACGGTTTTTTTTTTAGGTTATTAGAGGTTGCAAATTTCAGAATCTTAAAAAGGTTTTCTTTTGATGATTGCAGGGAATCATAGAATTGATTGATTGAATCGTTAGTTGTTTGTTGTATAGGCTTTTGAATTGCCATTGAGAAAGGGAATCATATCAAGCAATTCAGCTCTGTCGTATGTTGGTTAAAAACATACAACTTGTAACTAAACAACAGTAGTATTGGGTTCGGTTCCCTTCATTGTTTTCCTATCTATACTATCCGATACATGGTATCATTTAGCACTACATTTTTCTTAGAATTTGTCTGATACACTACAAAAAGGGCAGCATTTCAATTCCATCTTATACTTCTTTATTCGAACCAACCATTAAAGAGACGAGAAGCAAAGAGCAATTTGTTAGTCTAACACCATATCTGGGAGGGGATAAACAATGATCTCATCGGCTTCGAATCATAACTTAGCCATTTGATGTTCGAAGCT
Source organism: Hibiscus syriacus (assembly GCF_006381635.1). NCBI lineage: Eukaryota > Viridiplantae > Streptophyta > Magnoliopsida > Malvales > Malvaceae > Hibiscus > Hibiscus syriacus. Next base: position 1,106,092 of record NW_024062753.1, on the reverse strand, counting down.
CGGATCGATGCAAATGACAACCTATATAATTTGATAGTAATATAAAACACATCGGAGGCCTAATTTGGTTTTGCTTGAAATCGAAAATTTGTGCTCACCTTGCCAGTACTTTTGCCCGAGTGCAAATGCTCAACAGCATCCGCTACTGTATCCAAACCCGAAAATTTTTTCGGGTCTATTACAACCTGTTAGAATCAAGTTACAGCTTGTTAGGAAAGGGAGAAAACTCAGGCTTCCTATGACATTGCTGTTAGAATCGAATTCACTGCAAACGCGATGCTAACAGAGTGTTCGAGTTTGATATACATGAATTACCTTAAGCTTTCCTGAAGAATAAAGATGAAAGAGTCTAATCAGGTGTTCTTTCCAGAAATGGCTATACTGAAACAGGACAAAGCCAGCCTGAAAACAAAAGCAACTTTCAATACAAATCAAATCACAAGACTTCAAATGCCAAGTGCAAAGAAGACAGCATAAATATATATGGTAGAAGCGAAACCACATAATTCATGGTCACCGGAAAACAAGGAAACAAATTCGCTCAACGAGTTGTCATAAATCTACTTGTAGTCAGTTATAATATGCTGGATACGAACGTCGGATATGGATACTTTTAAGAAAGAACGAAAAAACACTGAAACAAATTTTACTGACTACATACCACAGTTTGGCTTTTGACCAAAAGCTTCTCAACAAGTCCAGGGTAATTCAATGGCATCCATCCATGCTTCCCTTGATACTGTAAATAAGAAGTACGACATCACAAGTATATAAAAGTTGAGAATATGGAGAATGACCGGTTTATTTCAGCAATTAACAACTCACTAACAACAATCTCATGTAAGATTGGGATTTGGCAACATATAGCTTTGATCATTCTCTAACAACCTACAATAGCCTATGTTTCTTGGATAATGCCAGATATGGGAACATATTCAATACATGTATATCAACTACCAGTTGGTCAAGCGGGATGAAACCTTAGGTCTCTTAGGCAAAGTTGAGGAGTTCAAATGATCAAATATACGAACTTAAAAATGACCCAAAAGAGTCAAATCTGAGCTAATAAAGTGTAAGATCAAACTCAGGACAATCGTTAAAAACTAAAAGTTATGGTAAACAAAACCAACCTGAGAGATCATTCCTATCACAATGAGTCGTCCACGGATACCCAAAGCATTAAGGCACAAATCAAAAATGTTACCACCAACACATTCGTAAACAATGTCGAGTCCTTTAGGAAACTCCTTGAGAGCCTGGAAGACTACAAAGTAAGATGTTCCTTCCATGAAACAAACCAAATGCAGAAATTATCAAATGACAGCATTAGAAAGCCTTTAATCCGATGGCAGTCAAGATCTTAGTTATGCAAAATGTGGTGGGATCAGTTTCAGAAGATGGGACATGGCATGGATGATGATAAAATGATGCCGACTAAGATCTTTAGACACCTAAGGGTCATCGAGATTAATCACAGAAGTTAGGCTATGGATGCTGATTAAAAAGGATGCAACAGTTTAAAAACTAGCAAAGTAGATTAAATAGACTAAAATCCATATTAATTGAGAGTTCAAATTTATGTTAGTCGTTTCGGTTGTGAGTGTTGGATACAAGTATCAAGTATGTGTCTACATGAAAAAAAAGCAGAACAATTGAAAAAAAGAATTTCAGATACATACAGTTTTGACATCTTCAGTATTATAGTCTATGACTCGATCAACCCCCAATTCTTTTAAAAGCCTTGCCTTTTCATTTCCTCCACATGTCGCAACAACTTTATTTCCCGCCAGTTTTGAAAGCTGCAAATGTCGTTCTGATTATAAGATGGGGATAAAAGTATACAAAAAAGAAACATTTAAGGGGCAAAATCGTGTTGAAGCCATGAAGTAAATACATACAATCATGAAATAACATTAAGTATATCTTTGAAGATGTAAAATATGATGGTCATCTAAAATAAACTTTGAAGATGTTTTGGAAAATAAATGAAATATCGTTAATTCAATATGTATAAAACTAAGATCAGGATGGATTAACATATTATTACTTCGAATCCGAATGAAAATTGACTATGGATTAACATATTACATGGATTAACAATGAGTGTGCTCATTCTTTTCTAAGATCAGGATGGATTAACATATTACTACTTGGAGTCTTTTCTAATTTCTTTTCTCAAATATATGAATATATGCTGGATTTTATTAGACATACAATACGGGAAAAACATATTCATGTTGTGTTTAAGACATTATATATCTATTCAAATTTTGATATGTTAATAATTTGCGTTTATAAAAGTTTTGATACATTTTTGCATTAATAACATGCATGTTGTGTTGTAAATAATTATATTTTTTTTGTAATGTTGGCAACTTGGTATTACAAATTATCAACTCTGTTTAACACAAACCTGGACTGCAAATTGCCCAGTCCCTCCAGCAGCAGCAGTTACAAGGACAACCTTTCCGGATTTCATCTGACCAACCTATAAGATGAAAAAATAGATCAAAAATAATTAGAAGAGGACTGAATAGAGAGCTACAATGTACATTTACAAAAAAACAAAGAACAAAGGAGACTATGGCCACAAAAAGTTGGCGAGTGAAATGGTTTGAGAGCTATGCTATTTAGATTTGGGTGTGTATTCATATCTTTTTCAAGTATTTTCCATAGATTGATTTTTGTAGAATTATGTCCAGTGTTCATAGGATATGAATGATAGATATTATTCATTTAAGAAAACCAAAAGATCGGGCCACGTATATTGGGAGAATGTTAAAGTTTACATCTAAATAAGAAATAAAACAAATAAAAATGTACCTCTTCCAAAGCGATGGATGCTGTTAAACCAGAAGTAAGCAGAGCAACAACTTCTGGATCAGGTCTTGGAATGGGAAGTATGTGGTTTGAAGGAACCTGTATTTAGTTTCAATATCCAATAATTATTTAACAATTTAAATATTGGAACAAAAAGATTGAAATAGATGAAGAAACAAGATCTTTTTAAACATATAAAATAAAATTGATGTTATACCTTTATGAATTCAGCATATCCAAAACCCAGGACTGCTGCAGGAGTTCCAACTTTTATGTCTCTTACTGAATCTCCAACGGCAGCAATTACTCCCACTGCCTGTAATGCAGATTTTTATAATGTTAATAAAGTCAGATTCGATATTACGAAGCAAATATCCAAATCAATATCATGCCTAATGGTATTTAGTTATAATATTTTGTTACTGCACCTCAAAACCAGTATCAGCTGGAAGAAGGGAACCGAAGTTTTTCATGTTTCCTTGAAAATACAGACCTGAGCTAAAGTTCACCTGTGTAAAACATGTTATTAAACTAAGTAGATTGTATATAATTTATATATCAAGAAAGTTGAGTGCATAGAAGAATTTAATTACAGAAAATGGAAAATCAAATGAATCATAAATGAAAAGTATAAAAATAATACTTACATCAGCAGCGTTTACTCCAGCATAGATGACTTTCAGAAGAACTTGGTCTGATTCAAGAGGTAGTTTCAATGGTGAACTTATTACATGGGTTGCATCACGGAAATGATGACCCAAGGTATGCACAACACTGAGGAAGAGCAAAAACGCTCTGGTCAGCATCTTTACTACACCAATCACACCCTATCTTATATGATGGTTATGAAATGTCTTAATCAGCTTCGTTACTCCAATCCAGGGAGAGTATGGATATGGATATATCAGATATGGGTATAGCTTTCTGCAACCATGCAAGAACTCAATCTATGTTTATGATGGTGACCTCAACATACTATCACAATAATTCCTCAAATAATTTTACTCAAAATACTAAAAGATAAGGAATTTTGACACTTTTTACGTACAGTTTCTTAAAATTCTGAGGAAGTTGGGAAGTTAAAGGAGCTAGGAACGGGATTTTGTTGTTACTGGAACTTGAGGAGAAACGCACAGAGTATTTTGCTTTTCCAGTTGCAATGGGCCAATACTTCAATCCTCTGCGGTTTGAAATCCATAGGCAAGAACCAGCTCTGCTTTCATCCGTTATCAGCTCGAAAGCACCTAGAAATATGCACAAGTGCATATAAAAGTGATTTGATGCAAAAATCATAAAATCTATATAACATTTAAATAATTAAGTAATTAAAATTAATATAAATATATTATATGTATGATATGAAAATTGAAAATTGAAAATATATTATAATTATACAAAAAATTATATAAATCCTAAAACTGCCTTTGAAGTAGAGGTGCTGATAACTCAAATTCTTTAAGAATTCGTTACTAAGCCTGGTTCCGATTAAGTTTAAAAGTCCATTTCATTATTTTATAAATAATAAAATACTAAAATATACTTAAATTTATATGTTTTAATAATTAATTTCAAATAGTATTTATTTTTAAATAATAATTAATGTCGAATAGAATAAACCTAAGTAGAAACTACCTTTTACAAATTCAACCCTTAAATAGATCTACTTTAAGATAATCAGGTAGATAACAAAATACAAATATATTCTATATACCTTTCACCACCATTTCCATTGGAATAAAACCTCCCATTAAAGAAACAAAATTGGGTTCCACTTTTTCTCCCATCGCTGTTCGAACAAACTACGTCCAAGTTCAAAGTCAAATTATAAAAGAGGAACAATTTTCAATAGGTTAATGCTGAACATCCAAGATTCTTCAAATTAACTAAGATTTTACCTCAGGACAAAGAACATTGACACGTATTCCTTGACGTTTGTAAGGAGTTAGTGATCTAGTAAACAAGACAACACCTCCTGAAAAACAAATAGCTTAAGCAAATCGTAAAATTACATAAATGTATTACCTGAAAGAATTATACACAGATTCCTTTTGCATGATCTTTATTAAGACCAACTCATTACTAGTATATTCATTTTCCCTTCCTCACTCTAATCTCTACAAGTAATCTGAGAATATTTGAATAGGTGGTGAACTCAAAATTCTGTTCGGTTGGTTTGATAAAGTTATGTTTACGAACCGGTATCTAAGGAGTTTGTGTTTGAATCCCTTAATATGTAGTCTTTCTTTATCCTCAAGCCACTAAATTTTTTGCTAAGAAAAAATTATAACAACGAAGGGTGTAAATAATAGTAGTACATTGTATTCGTAAACTACTCATATTCGACTTTAGAAAAACAATTCAATATGTAGAGTCAAACACTAGCTATTGAACAAGACCAATCCATTAACTTGTCAGACTAATATATCATTTCTTATATTTAAGTAATATTTAAAAATCTAAATTCAAACTTAAGCTTAATACAAATAATTGAATTTTAAACCAAGTATTAAAAGCGGTTCACATCTTATTAGATAAATGACTGACATAAAGAATTTTGAATAAAAACCAATGAATACAGTGGGACAGAGGCAATAAATAAATAAATGCAAACCTTTTGAGCCAGAGTAGACGGGATCCAATGACAGTGGGTAAAGACCAGCTGAGGATCCCAAATTAATTATCACACCTGGCTTTCGCAGAGCTTGCATAGTTTTAATCTGTTAATTAAGCTCACAAACAATCAACAATTGCTGCAAACTAGGATTCTCGTTAATTCAACATTGCAGGAAAATTAGTCAAAGTGGAAGCATTACTGCATGGTGAGTACAATCAATAACTGCAACCAGGTTGATATCAATGGTGCGCCTCCATGTCGTATTCCCATCAGTTTGATCCTCACTAAATAGTACTGGGCTACCGATGCCGGCACTGTTAATACAAATATCCAATCCTCCATATGTCGCCAGATGCTTCTCGAAAGCTAAATTTATATCTCCTATTCACGAAACCAAAATCAAATGAGTATATATTCAAATATGTCAGGTATGAATATTTTGAAAGAAAATGATCAGCAAATAATAAACAATAATCAAGTTACTCCATATTACTTTGGATCAGTTTCTCAAATGCTAAAGTTATACATCACCGATCTTTGCAAAAATCAAAATCAAGTGTATATTCAAATAAATATCCAATTTGAATTCTTTGAAGAAAACGATCGATCACGTGATAAACAAAGATCAAAACGGATTTACTTGGATTAGTAACGTCGCATTTGACGAAAATGGCAGACGGAAACTTCAAATTTTCATGGAACTTGGAATTCTCTTTCTCAACTAAAGAAGCAACTTCATTTCCTTTTTCTTCAGCGAAATCCACAACTGTCACAAATATCCCTTTCCCTGCTAAAGCTAATCCCAATGCTTTACCTGCAACAAAAAAATGGCTAAGCTTCCGGAATTTGAAAGTTACTTTTGATAAAATAAATAAATAAATCAATAACAAATGACAACTGATCGAATTACTTCATATCTCATACGATCTGCTTTACAATCAATCACATAAATCAGTTAACGATTGATGATACTGAATAATGAAAGTAGAGTTTACGAAAATTTTACCGATCCCGGAAGCTCCGCCAGTGATCAAAGCCGATAAACCAGGTTTAAGCTCCATTTTCGTTATCGATAATCTTGTATATCACGGTTGTTAGAGATATCGTTTGTGAGAAAAAAACTAAGATGGGAGCCGTGCTTGAGCTCAGTACTTCGATTTTCACGATAATATACACAGACTATTTATAGTAAAATAAAATGTCTATTTATTTGGATTTTTATTTTTATTTTTCATCCATGGACGAGGTTCTTTTTCCTTCTTTTTTTCCCTCTTCGTCTATATGAATCAAAAGGTCGTTGGTCGTTGTTTTTGGTTCGGATGAAAGTTAGGCGGGCGATGACGTCAGACCCGTCAATTTTTGGACGAATTTATCGGAATGATAGTATAAAAAGTATTTTTTATTTGATTATCTAATTATACAAAAAAATCCTAACATTATAATTCAGAATTTAAATTTATTCGAAAAATTTAAAATTTCTAATTAAATCCTCAAAATGTCAGCATTACGTTAATTAGATCTCTTCATCAGCTTAATCGTTAATTTAAACATTAAATATAAGTATACATATTTAATATTTGATTCAGATATTTTAAATTTATTCTATTCCACATTTGGATTGACATTTCATGTCTAAATTTAGGGTTAGACTTAAAGAATGTAATTACACAAATATGGGCCGTAGACATTTTAGATCAAGCATGGAAAGTATGAAACAAGAATCTTTGGAATTAATTATGTCTCATTGAATTTAGATGAGTTGCTTCGTAAGAAATTCAAGCGCTTTGAGAAGATTGCTATACGCTATCTTGATTTCTTTTTTTTAAATATTTGTTTATATTATTATAGATAGCATATATTCAAAAAAAATAATTATATATGATCTAACAAAAATTCTCTAAATATATAAATTTTTAATAATAATTATATTAAGAACACATTAAGTGACCTTAGTGGTAAAGAAAATCTTATTCTCCCTAAAGGTTACAAGTTCAAATATTCAACAACAAAAATTCACAGATTATTTTCAATAATATTTATTTCTTTGTCGAATATCGATACGTATTCAATATTACTTTAAAATTCTTAGAATAGTTATTAATTTGTAAGGTTCAAATAGTAGAGGGACCGAATGAGTTAATCGAGCATTTTGTTAAAAAAAAGGAAAAGATATATTAGATAGGAGTTAATGAAGTTATATAGAGTGGATAATGAATATTACTATTGATGATATAGGTGAACATTAAAGAGTTTAGAATGGAATTTTAAATAATAAAGGGGTCATTAGAAAAAATAAACCTAGAATAATTTAGTACAGTAGAGTTGACTCATCCAACTGTTGATCTCCACAGTGATAAGATTACAGAAGAGTTTTCGTCTTCAACTATTTAAGTGCAACGATAATTTAAATTTTTACAAATTTAATTATTGTTTGAATCTTATATTTAAATAAAGGCATTGCAAAAAAAAAAAAAATCAAAATAGAAATTATTCAGTAATCAGCCAACATTCATAGAATTTAACAGTCAATCAAAGTTTTAATATTATAATTTAATGTGTAATGTAATAAATAATACAAAATATGTTTTTTCAACTGTACTAAAGCACATTCATGTAAGTACATTATTAAATCTTCCCAAGAGAAACATGAGTAGCCGTTGGATCATTCATTTGGCGCTTGAACTTTCGTCCCTGTTAAATATTTATTTCGTTCTAATTATTCGTAGATAAATTATTTCCAGGAGTCACCCTGAAATAAAGAAAGCATAATGAATTTAGAGATTTGACTACTTTAAAATTATATGTCAAACATATCAAACCAGAATTGTTCTTAACTTTATAGTGCAACAGGAGCATTTATACTTATTTTCATGTATATATTTGAATATATATCATTTATAATAATCGAACATGAATATTTAATGGAAAATAAGAAGTGAGAGATTAAATATTCTTACTCAAGTCTTAGGCCCTTCTTGTCCACAAGGTTGCTTGGAATGGAACCCTCAAGATTATTATCCCGAAGGAGTCTATCAAAAACACCAACAAACTCGTAAAAATTGGATTTTTTTTTGTTAAATAATGAAAATAGTCCGTAAACTATATAATTTTCCGCTTAGATACTTAATTTTTTTTGGTTAAAAAAAATGTATAGTTTAAGAACCGATTTTATTATTTATTTTGATTTATGCTTCAGCATTGGCAAAACACTTACACTTCACGGAGATTGGGAAGTCGGCCTAATGATTCGGGGATCTTCCCAGTAAAACTATTGTTCTCCAAATGCCTTCCATGCATAAACATGAGGAATTTTTAAAAATGAAAATGCAACTGAATAAAAAAGAAGAGAATGATAATAATAAAGACATACAAAGTTTCGAGCATTTGTAACGAACTCAAATCAGGGATTGAACCCGAGATATTGTTCCCCCCTAACCACCTGTAAAAAGAGTGGAATATTAAAATTGAATGGATCCTATTAAAAAAGTTTAATAGCATCATTAAAAAAGGTTGATTTACTTACAAATGGTGAAGTTCAGTTAAACCGTTTAAAGAGGGAGTGAGAATGCCACCTACGCCGGCATTTTTAAGATCCCTTGATATGATAAAGAAAAAAATGAGTGATGATTGGAATTGAATGTTGCATAGAAAGATGCACGTAAAATAGATAGTGACTTACACAGAGATGATTCTAGTGCGCATATCTTTTTCAGAACAAGTGATTCCGGTCCATGAGTTGTCCTTGGGCAAGCATGGATCGCCTGCCCAGTCAGCTGGTGGATGATCAAAACCTCTTGCCAACTCCTCCATTACCCCCACTGTCAAACATATTGGGACCATTCATGCCATTAACCCTAATAATAATAATAATGAAGAATGAGTGAAAGCCAACCTACCTTCTCTCGTAAGAGTCCTCCTACCGAAAGGCAAAATCTGATAAATTTCACCAGCGTTGATCAACGGCCCAGCGGAGCTTTTAGCGTCGGGACTCAAGCTGATTTGGGTCTGCCCCGACAGCGGCCATCCTGGCGAATAAATGCTCACGCCGCCGGTCGACACCTTTACATTGTTGTAAAAAGCCTTCCCATTTATCTCGACAGTGAACACTCTCCATGCATCGTCGCCCGGCGACCGATTGTCCTGGAAATACAACGAGATGTGGTATTTGGTGGCCGGAAGTGATCCCGGCGGCCATGAGATTTCGAGTTCCTTCCCCGCACCCGCCGCGATTGCCTTGGTAAATATTACCTCCGGCGGCTTGTTCCAAAACTCTGAAGTGGTTACTTTCGTTTGGCTTGAAACGACCTCGTTCTTGTCCGTGAATGGTTGCCAGAATCGGTAATATGGGTCATCTGGAAAGCTAGGTTCAAAAGATTTACACGTTTTACCACCAGAAAATTTCTTTGAAGCTTATAGTAGGTATTAAACGAGTCAAATTGAAGACTCGATTCTATTTGATCGCAGATTGAGTTCCCGTTACCTGATGCTATCTTCACTTCCGAACGAACTCCTTGCAACAGTAACAAGCGCTAGGCTATCAAAATCAGTTGCATTATACATGGAATCCTCGAGAGTAAGCAATTCAATGGCGGATATAAAGGGACTGGAATTCTTCGCCGTGTGCCTGTTTCTCGCAAAACAAACACTCAGCGTCTTCAAATGAGCCCTAACGATGATCTCATAATACGAGGACAATCCGTTGGCGTAATCCTCAGTCGTGTTCACCGTGCTCCATTTTGTCCCTCCGATGATCTGATCGAACACTGGCGGCTCTTTCCCTCCATCGAAGCCTCCGTAAAAGTATATCGTCCTCACCAGATATTTCCCTCCTTTGACTACCTGGAAGGTGTAGCAAAATTTTCTTGCCCATCTTTGAGAAAAATATCGCAGCGTTGATAGAATCGGCAGCAACCCTGTCTGGTTGAGAGACGTCTTGTTTCCTGCAAATACGAAGCCGTCGTCGGGAATGTATGTGAGGTTGGTATCTGGCATCGTTTGTTTTTGCGAGGAGCCACAGCTTATCAACAGGCCTGAGTAGCAATGGCGGCCATGCATGCATGAGAGTAAACAAAGTCACCAATAATTGACAAAAAAAATGGAAGAATATTATATATTGAAATATATACATGTATACCTACCTCTAAGTTGAGCAGTGTCAGAATGGACCAGAAGGGGGATGCTAACCATCCAAAGGAGGAAGATGGAGAGAGACATATTTGTGAAGGGGTGAAGGAAACCCTTCAAACTAAAAGAAATCAAGTATGCAAAATGAAAAGGAAATTTGGAAGAGAAATTGCTTTATTTTTTGTTTGGGAAGAAAGAGAGAGAAAATGAGAAGGATTAGGGTTATTCGAATACTCCTGTGAAGAAGATGACACGTAGAAGGCTATGCATGTAAATAGAAAAATTCATTTCAAGAATCCAAGGTTAACATTCTTGACCAGTTCAACCCTTCCTCAGCCCCATCATTTTTTTCTTTTTGTATTTAAACCCTCCAACTTTGGTGAATTTAGTAATGTCTAAAATAGAATGTTTAACAACTATTTATAACTTATTAAGATTTTTACTATTAAAAATATATATACATAATTTCTAAATTAAACTCCTAATTTTAGTTTATTTTGATTTTGTCTTTCTCTTTTTCTATGGATTAATTATATTCTACCTCCTTGAGTTGAAATAATGGTTTTGTCCCTGATTAAGCCTAATTAATATTCAAATTAAAGGAAATTTTGTTGACAATGCCTTATTTTGTTTTCATCTTCCATATTAAACGCGCCGTTCTGATTTATAACTGTAGGACGATGAAGCTAAAAACCTAGCTTCCATATTCAAGCTTCTGATTGTTAGTTTTTACGGATCGGATATGAAGATCTTACAAATCAATGGCAACACTCTCTCGCTTGCCCTCTTCACTGACGTCACCGATTCCAAGTAATTTCTCCCTTTCCCTTCCCTATCTCAAAGCAAAGCTCTTTATTTAATGGCTTAATGATAGATATATGCACTGGTTCCGGTTTCTTGTTATTTTTGGACCGTCTTTAAATGTTGGAAAATTCTCATATTTCGTTGATAATCAAATGCAACCATGAATTCTCATTGCTATTCCAGTCCATTTAGGGTTTTGGGTTTTACTTCCATATTTACATTAGCCTGTTTAGAGCATTTGGGAGATTTATCTCTCCATGAAGTTCTTTCTAATGGTATTTCTTAGAACATACCCAATTCTATTATAAGCTAACATTGGGTGATTGATAAGGGTAAGCTCGAAATCATTTTGAAATTCAAGGCAGGCTCGATCTAGTTTCGTTTTGAAATCTTACGTTTGATTCTTGTGCTCGAGTATATATGCTCGAGTTGAGCTCAATTCTGGTGCTCAATTATATATGCTCGAGTTGGAGTTGGAATTAAATTTTATAAAACTAATTAAAAATAATAAAAGCTCGATTAAGCTCACGAGTTACTCGGGTCAATTATTAGAATACCCAAATTCGGTTAGCTTGATATCTAAATCTTGTTTGTGATCTTTCAGGGAACTCCTAGAATCTATGCAAGATGTGAAACTTGATCCTGAAGTTGCATTTCTTAATGCATCACTTGTATGATTCCTGAGTTTTTTAACTTTTATTTTTCTCATATAGTTTCTCTGATCTCATGTGTATGGATGATCAAAACAGGTTCCAGATGTTTTTCCAGTTCTAGCTGCGGCATTTAAGACGCTTGTTTACAAGTCGCGTGAGTCATTGACTACACGAACACTCCATTCTAAACTTGTTTACAATTAATCAGGATCTAAGCATGTAATATTTTTTAACCATATTTGTCTCTGAAGTTCATTACCCGATTTTCAGTTAGTTTGAGATTGAAGTTAACAAACGACGGTTATTTCCAGATCACGGAGTCCTTAAAAAGATGTGGTATTTCCGAAAATTCAAGTTATGTCCTTGCAGCTCGATTTAACACTTCTCCTGGTGAGGTGATACTACGTCATATGCATGTTCTGCATTGAGCTATTCAGAGTTTTCCCTTTTATGTTTCCAACCAATTGCATGTTAATGATGTTGCGGAAGACGGCTATCGGATAGAGCAAAATCGCAACTGATAATTTGAGAAAATAAAAATGAAGATAAAGAAGACACAAAATTTACGTGGAAAACTCCTAAATAATATAGGGTAAAAACCACGGGCAACGGTAGAAGAATTTCACTATGAGAAAAATAGGAATTACAATCTCTCTCGATCTACCAAGGAGAAAACAATGATAATTCTCTCTTGATAAAAAGGAGAAAACAACTCTCAAGAAACTCTCTAAATTCTCTATAGTATTGGAAGAAAGCTAGAATGCTTTGGGATGATTTTGAAGCTAAATGAGCTAGGGTATTTATAGTTGAAGCTTAAGGACTAATTTGTAAGTACCCTAAATTTCAATGACTAATTGCATAGTTTTACCATCCAAAATATTCAACAATTTCAGCTTCCATTTGCACCACTTGCACCGAAAATATTGTTGTAAAAAAAACCCACCGAAAGTTGCCTACACTTGTTGACTTTTCAGCAATCTCCCACTTGAAGATTTGATTGGAACAATCATATCTTCACACCATTCTTTCTACCTTGTACCTTCATGCTACTTACGTTTCTGACAGGCCACAAGAGGATCGACACTAGGTAAATTTATCAGCGTTGATCGCCTTCGTCATGAAATCTGCTATGTTGTCTTTGGTATGGACCTTCTGCATATCTACCGTCCCTTCTTCCACCTTTTCACGAATGAAATGGTACTGAACTCGTTTGTGCTTTGTCCTTGAATGAAATGTTGGATTCATTGCTAGATGCAAGACGCTTTGACTGTCACAAAATAGAGAGACATACTCTTGATTATGCCCAAGCTCCTCCAATAACATCTTCAACCAAATTATTTCTTTACTGGCTTGTGTAGCTGCTACATATTCTGCTTCTATTGTGTATGTAGCCACAACTGACTGCAACTTAGAAACCCAGCTTATAGCTCCATCAACAACTTTGAACACATATCCTGTTGTAGATTTGCTTTTATCCAAATCCCCTGCATAGTCAGAATCTATATACCCATTGATTAGTAAGTTTGATCCTCCGTAACATAATGCAACATTTGAGGTCCCTTTGATGTATCTCAGGATCCTCTTTACTGTATTCCAATGCTCTTTGCCTGGATTCTCCATGTACCGACTAACCACTCCCACTTCTTGTGCAATGTCTGGTCTTGTGCATATCATAGCGAACATTAAACTTCCCACTACCGATGCATACGGTACTCGAGACATCTCCATCCTCTCTTCTTCACTGCTAGGACTCATACTGGAGGATAATTTGAAGTTAATAGGAAGAGGGGTAGAAATTGGCTTACAATCTTGCATGCTGAATCGTGACAAGATCTTCTTTAAGTAATTCTTTTGTGAAAGCCAAATCTTCCTATTACTTCTGTCTCGGTGAATTTGCATCCCTAGAATCTTGTTTTCTGATCCTAAGTCCTTCATTTCAAATTCCCTAGCCAGTTGTGCCTTCAATTCGTCAATATGATCTTTGTTGGGTCTTGCAACCAACATGTCATTCACATACAACAGCAATATAACAAATCGTTATCACCAGACCTCTTGAAATAAGCACAAGGGTCTGCATTAAGTCTGTTATATCCAAGGCACATAATGAAGGAATCAAATCTCTTATACCAACACCTCGGCGCCTGCTTTAAACCGTACATAGATTTGTTTAACCTGCAAACCAAGTTCTTCTTTTCTTTTTCTTCAAAACCTTCAGGCTGGAGCATGTAAATCTCTTCTTCAAGATTTCCATGAAGAAAAGTTGTTTTAACATCTAGCTACTCTAGATGTAAGTTCAATGTAGCACACATTGCCAAAACTACTCGAACTTTTGTTGATCGAACAACATGAGAAAATATTTCATTGAAATCAATACCTTCTTTTTGAGCATATCCTTTGACCACCAGTCTTGCACGATACCTCTCAACTTGATCGTCACCATTTCGCTTGATTTTGAAGACCCATTGTTACCAATTGGCTTCCTTCCTTGTGGTAGTGGCACAATGTCCCATGTATTATTTTTATGAAGGGCTTCGATTTCTTCTTGCATCGTCATCATCCACAGTGAAGCATTTGAGTTGTTTATTGCCTCCTAGTATGTTGATGGCTCGCCGTACTCTGTTAAAAGGTAGTATGCAATATTACCTTCTATAACATAATCTGAGTGCCAATTGGGACGTTTTCTCACACGATCTGATTGACGAGTTGTTGGAGCTTCAAAACTCTCTGGTTCTTGTTCATCATGTGCTGGTTCTGCTTCAGAATAATCTCCTTGTTCAACCTCCTTTTCCACATGTATATGTGTAGTCTCTGACTTTTCAGCGCTATCATCATCTTATTTTCTTTGTAGTTTATCTTCTACAAAGATAACATCCCTACTGATGATCACTTTGCGGGTGGTGAGATCCCACAAGCGATACCCCTTTACACCATCAGCATACCCCAAGAATTTGCATTTCCTGGATTTTGGATCTAGCTTTGAAATTTCTTGGGAGTTGTACATCACGTACACAATACTTCCAAATACTTGGAGGTTTGAATAATCAGCTGGTTTACCAGTCCATATCTCCATCGGTGTCTTCAGCTCTATTGCAGTTGATGGAGCTCGATTCACCAAATAACAAGCGGTATTGACTGCTTCTGCCCAGAATGATTTTTCTAGGCCTGCATCCCTCAACATTGCTCTTGTTCTTTCTAACAAGGTTCTGTTCATCCGCTCTGCCACTCCATTTTGTTGAGGAGTGTTCGCCACTGTGAACTGTCTTTTGATGCCTTCTTTCCTGCAAAAGTCATCAAATTCTTCGATTGTGTATTCTCCTCCATTATCTGTTCTGAAACACTTGATTTTATTTCCAGAATCAAGTTCCACCCGCGCTTTGAAGTTTTTGAAAGTTGAAAACACATCTGACTTCTTCTTAATAGGGTACACCCAACATCTCCTAGAGTAGTCATCAATAAATGAGACAAAGTATTTTGCTCCGCCTAGGGATGTAACCGGTGCTTGCCATACGTCAGAGTGAATCAATTCTAGAACACTTTTGCCTCTAGAATTTGTCGTGTTGAATTTCAACCGGTGTTTCTTACTTGTTATGCAATGCTCACACAAGGTAAGTGATACATTTGTTAAGCCTGGAAGTAGGTTTTGCTCCACAAGGACTTCTATTCCTTGTTCTGACATGTGTCCAAGTTTCTGATGTCATAACATTGCAGAATTTGAACTACATGAGGCAACAGAGGCTTCTGCTTCTAGCAAAGTCTCTCCCTTCAGCATGTACAAGTTTGCAGCTATCTTTTCGCCTTTCAGCACCACAATTCCTTTTCGTGTTTCAATCTTGCTTGCATTATTATCCAACAATCCGTAGGATAATAAATTTTTCTTCAGGCCTTTCACGTGTCGCACATCTCGAACAGCTTTAATTGTTCCATCATACATCTTCAATTTAATGGTTCCCACGCCTATGATCTCTAAGGCATGATCATTGCAACTATACACAGATCCTCCTGAGACAGGTTCATAATGATGGAACCATTCTCTTCTTGAGGTCATGTGATATGTTGCTCCCGAATCAATGAGCCATATATCTGCAAATCGTTTTCTTTCTTCCACGGTGGTTGACGCTTCACAGCATAGAGCATCTCCATCATATGAAGTGTTTGCGGTATTGCCTTGTGGATTGGAGTTTTTATTTAGACTCCAACAATCCTTCTTCAAGTGACCCTTCTTTCCACAGTTGTAACACTTTAAATTCTTCTTGCTTCTCGACTTCGATCTACCATGTTTGTGACTGCTGCTTTGGCCACGTTCTGTTGATTTTCATCTCATCGTTGTCATCGCTTCTGCTTGTTGCAGATTTACTTGTATGTCTTCCTTGTTCTTGCGCCGATTTTCTTCTTGTAGAACAGCAACTGCAACGTCATCGAAGACTAGACTGGTGACATTATTGTTTGTCAAGTTGATGATGAGTTGATCATACGAATCCGGTAGACTTTGAAGTAGAAGTTCAGCACGTTCTTATTCTCCTATTTTACAGCTTAAGGATGTAAGCTGAGAAAATAAAGTGTTCAGTGTATTTAAGTGCTCTGTCACTGAAGTAGATTCTGGCATACGGAGAGTGTACAATTTTCTTTTAAGGAAAATTTTATTGTGCATCGATGTGGCCTCGTACAGTTTGGTGAGATGATCCCATATCTCCTTAGCTGTCTTCTTCTCCTCGATACTTGACAATACTTCATCTGCTAATGCTAGATGAAAGTTTGCCATAGCATTTCCGTCCATTTCGATCCATTTGTTGTCGTCTGTGAAATCTACTGGCCTTTCGCTGATAGCTGCTAGACAACCGTCTTTCCTCAAGATGACCTTCATCTTCAATTTCCACAAAGAGAAATTTCTCCCATTGAACTTTTTAATATCAAATTTCGTTGTCATTGTTTCGTTTACGGATAGCTCCAACTATTTCATTATCGTGAATAGTTCTCTGGAACCTTCAAAGAATGGGTAATAACTTCTTACTTTCTTATGTTGGAGGATCCACCTTTTGGTGGCAACCACAAAGACAATAAGCAGATATTACATACTCTAATCTGGCTCTGATACCAATTGTTACGGAAGACGGCTATCAGATAGAGCAAAATCGCAACTGATAATTTGAGAAAATAAAAATGAAGATAAAGAAGACACAAAATTTACGTGGAAAATCCCTAAATAATATATGGTAAAAACCACGGGCAACGGTAGAAGAATTTTACTATGAGAAAAATAGGAATTACAACCTCTCTCGATCTACCAAGGAGAAAACAATGATAATTCTCTCTTGATAAAAAGGAGAAAACAACTCTCAAGAAACTCTCTAAATTCTCTATAGTATTGGAAGAAAGCTAGAATGCTTTGGGATGATTTTGAAGCTAAATGAGCTAGAGTATTTATAGTTGAAGTTTAAGGACTAATTTGTAAGTACTCTAAATTTCAATAACTAATTGCATAGTTTTACCATCCAAAATATTCAACAATTTCAGCTGCCATTTGCACCACTTGCACCAAAAATATTGTTGTAAAAAAAACCCACCGAAAGTTGCCTACACTTGTTGACTTTTCAGCAAATGATCTACTGTAATTCCTCATAGATGAAAGCTGTGGAGAAGTTTATTGATGGAAAAGAGATCGGTTTAGTTGAGTTGGAAGGAAGAGCAGATCAAGCCCCGATACAAAAGGTTTGTGAAGTTGATCTCTATATTTTATTGCTCTCGTCACCTTTATCATATGATTGGTTTATCATTTTTGGGCATTCTTCAGCACTACAAAATATCCGGCCCCGAGCTAGGCATATCAACTCTTGCAGACGCCGTAACATGCCGAATTGCTGCTCGAGATGCTTTGTGAGAGTGGAAAGTTGTCGTCTTTTTGTTGTTTTTCTCATTTCATAAATGCATCCACCCATCGTTTCACCAACAGAGGTCAGTGTTAAGTGATTACAATGTAGATTCAAGCGGCATTGCTTCTCAAGGCAAAATGGAGCAAAAAGCAATGTAAATGCCTATGTATTTGTTGTTATTAGTTAGATTGTGGGAAAGGCATGGGGAATAATACCTGGAAATTGTGGTTCATTCAGTGTATTCTAAAATTCGAACTTCAGGTCTTATGTTATTCCGACTTTATTTTCCTTCAAGTACCTATGTCATGTTCGATATAAAATTTGGATGCAGCAGATACATGTTCTTATTTGACATTCCCGATTCCAAGTAATATAGCTTATTTTCTTTTATATGAAAAACAGTTGCAAGCTGTTAAGGGAAATATTCGAAGCTTAGTTTCATTATTTAGAGTTTCTTTAAACGCGTACTGTCAACTGCTAATTTTTAATGTTTTGCGTTTTCGAAACGCGACGCCATGGCAAAGACTTGCTTATTTATGCGTACTACTAGTATCCCAAGTTTCCATCGTGTGGCGCTTTGCTTCGTTGATAAGGTTTAGGGCCACGTTATATCAACGCTGACCAATTATATCCGGTTACTTTGTTGAAAGTTAGGTTTCATTAATCAATTAAGGGTAAGAATATAAATAATTATTAAATCATATTGAAATAAAATTTTATTAGTTTAATTTTTTTAATAAATATAAATTAATTATTTTTTTATCCTCTTGATTCTAAGAATTCATTTTGATTAATCTGGATAGACTTACATTGCATATCTTATTTTGATGAATGAATTTTTCAACGAAAATTTTTAACGTACAAAACTTCAAACTTAAGATATGTTTAAACAACATTTTTAATATTTATTAACCGGTAATAGCCGGTGACCAAAGTAACAAAGTCGGGAATACAGTAACTTTCTCCGGTTACCTTGTTGAAAGCTCGGTTTCATTAATCAATTAAGGGTAAGAATATAAATAATTATTAAATTATATTAAAAACAAATTTTTATTAGTATACTTTTTTAATAAATATAAATTATTTTTTCTTTCCGACCTTATAATTTCATCCGGATTAATCTGAATTACTCTTATCACATAATTTTAATGAATGAATTTTTTAACAGATAATTTTCTACTTATAAAACCTTGAACTTAGGACATGCTATATTTTTAGTATTTATTAACCGGTACTAGCCGGTGACCAAAGTGACAAATTCGGGGCTATTAATACAATAATCTGTCGCCTCCTAGCTTTATCCGAAACCGATAATAAGCAAATCATAAGCTCTGAAAGCCCAGAAATTTATTAATTTTTGCACTTTACTCTCTCAACCTATTTGTGAAATTCATTAAGATCCAAAAATGGGTACTTCACAAAGCAGAGAAGATCGATTCACTGATTCAGAATCCGAAGAAGAGTATGAAGAAGAAAAAGAACAGGAAAAAGAGCATTACGACGACGCTTTAAGCGATCACCGAAACACCCAATCTTCATCATCAACTTCTTCAGGTAATAGCAAAAGCATCGACGATATCGACGCTAAGCTCAAATCCCTAAAACTGAAATACAACTCTCCCCAACAACCGAGCCCCAATCTCAAAAACCCAGTGAAGCTTTACCTTCATATAGGCGGGAACACTCCCAAAGCCAAATGGGTAATCTCTGAAAAACTCACTTCTTATAGTTTCACCAAGAAAAACGATGATGATGATGACGACGACGATGAATCCTGTTGGGTTTTGGAAGTGGGTTCGAAAGTTAAGGCTAGGGTTTCAACTGAAATGCAATTGAAAATGTTTGGGGATCAAAAACGAGTCGATTTTGTTGATAAAGCTGTTTGGGCTTTGAAGTTTTTGACCGATGAAGAGTATAGGAATTTCGTTACCCAATTTCAGAATTGTTTGTTTGAGAATGTTTATGGTATGGAAGCTACTGAGGAGAATAAGATTAAGGTTTATGGGAAGGAGTTTATTGGGTGGATGAAACCTGAAGCAGCTGATGATTCCATGTGGGAAGATGCAGAGGATCATAGCTCGGATCCGGCACCGGTTAAAGGGAGTCGAGAATTGATGGAGGAGTTTGAGGAAGCTTCTAATGGAGGTGTTCAGAGTTTGGCTTTGGGTGCGTTGGATAATAGTTTCTTGGTTAATGATTTGGGTGTTCAAGTTTATAGGAACTTTAACCGTGGAATAAATGCTAAAGGTATTTGTGTTAAGTTCGATGCTGGGGGTTCGAGGATTGAGGGAAATATGTTGAATTCAACCCCGAAAAAGGCGCTGTTAATGAAGGCAGAGACGAATATGATGCTTATGAGTCCAGCGAAAGAAGGGAAGCCGAATGCTACCGGGCTTAAGCAGGTTGATATTGAGACAGGGAAGATTGTTACCGAGTGGAAGTTTGAGAAAGATGGGGCTGATGTTACGATGAGAGATATCACCAATGATACGAAAGGGTCGCAATTGGATCCCTCCGAATCGACCTTTTTAGGGTTGGATGATAATAGATTGTGCCAATGGGATATGAGAGATCAGAAGGGGATGGTTCAGAACATTGCCACAAGTGACTCACCTGTTTTGCATTGGACAAAAGGGCATCAGTTCTCGAGAGGGACGAATTTCCAGTGCTTTGCTAGTACCGGCGATGGATCGATTGTGGTTGGATCACTTGATGGGAAGATCAGGTTGTATTCGAAGACATCAATGAGGCAGGCCAAGACTGCATTTCCCGGACTCGGTTCGCCGATCATTCATTTAGATGTTACCTATGATGGGAAATGGATTTTGGGAACAACTGATACATATCTGATCCTCATTTGCACTATGTTCACGGATAAAGACGGGAAGACCAAAACCGGGTTAGTGGTAGAATGGGGAATAAAATTCCAGCACCCAGATTGTTGAAGTTGACTCCTCTGGATTCACATCTAGCTGGGAACGATAATAAGTTTCATGGTGGCCATTTCTCGTGGGCAAGATAAAGACATTCCTTCATTAATTGTTTTCTACGATACTGTTTATCACTGTTATTTGAAGTTTGATGAAGCATGTTTACTGTTTCTCTATGTTTTGATTCTTGTTTGTTGATAATTGCGTATCATTTGATGTTTCATGGACTCAAAGTTTCCTTTGTTAATACTAGGGACGCATTGCCATATTTACATGCTATAGAATTGCTTAGGCTAGGCCATCATGCATGTTTTAAGTTGTGTAAAACAGATTGTCTCCATTCTTATGTGATTCATCAACATAAATGACCATTTTGTGTTGCTACATGTGACATCGATACTACATAGACATTCATTTTACATTCGGATCTGACTTGTGTATTGAACTTTCTGTAGGTCACCGAGAACGGTAAACAAGAGCGTCACCTAGTCGCAACCGTGGGAAAATTCAGTGTTATATGGGATTTCCAGCAAGTGAAGAACAGTGCTCATGAATGCTATCGGAATCAACAGGGTCTCAAGAGCTGTTATTGCTACAAGATCATATTGAAGGACGAATCCATCATAGAGAGTCGCTTCATGCATGACAACTTCGCTGCTAGTAACTCACCTGAAGCTCCACTGGTTGTGGCGACTCCGATGAAAGTCAGCTCGATCAGCCTCTTCGGTAGACGATGACAGTTTCCCAACACGTGGTACTTTCCAAATATATGAAAATATTTCTTGTCGCTCGCACTTGAGTACCAGTAACAAAACTTTTAATAAAGTTTGATTTGACTTTACTCGCATTACATGCTTGGTTTTTGTATTTTTAATCTCTGAAACCTGTTCTCTGGTTCTTGTAATTGGTCAAAAAGCTTGGATTGTTGAACATGATTGTTTGTTAATGCACTTGTAAATTATATCTCATACGAGTCGTTTTCCTCTAACCTTGAGGTTAGAGTTGAAATTTCACGAGTTTTAAAGAGGTTTGGTATGAGATAACAAGATGAATTCGTTGGTGTTTAGAGCAATTTGAAAAGATGTCAAAGAACAATAACGTTGCGACGACATGAGATGGGATGAAACTCTAAAAATAACTTGACTTTCATGTTAGCAAAAAAAAAATCACTTCATGTTTCTTCTTTAAAACTAAATTGACTACTAGTAAGATAATTCGAAAGTTAAGTAATTAAATAAGAAATTTTTTAAAATTTAATTATCAAATCTTGAATACGATCAAGTTGAATGATGAAGTGAATAATTTACCTTTGAAGTTAACAACTTATGCACAGATACTAACATATCTAAAGTAAAATTCATCAAATAATTAATAGTGCTGTCAACAAAGTTGAGCTAAATAATCAAAGAATTTGAAGCTAAAACTCAAATGGACGGGATGCATTTAGGGCCTTAGCCTAAACAAATCGAACCATCCGGGAATTTTGATAATTGTTCATCAAACTATAACTTAGCAGTTCATCAATGGTAAAGAAAAAACGGAGTACTTAAAACAACAGTATAACGAAATTCATAACCTGCTTGAGGTTGCCTTGATCTCTCAGGAAATGCATCTCAGCAAAGTACTGCAGATAATTGGGACTCCGTAAAATGTGCTCGGAGATGATGTAACGGAATCATTGATCTAGACGAATATGACTTCTAACTTGGCACAAGGGTTGTTTTTGATGTGATTCCTAAGATCAGCATCATTTTTGAACTTGAAGGTATATAAAGCCTGTCTCTGTGTCAACCCAAGAGGATATATTCTGTATACTTTTAGTTCACCCCCTCTAATGCTTTCGGGTCTTTCCCATTTCCAAATAGGCTCATGTTTACGAGACTTGAAATGCATAAGAACTGCAGCCTCCAATGCCTCTAGAGTCATGTTTCTGGACCTGTTCATCAATGTCGGCAATAAGGATTTCTTCCGGTTTAATCGTTTATAGTTATGTTTAACGAAAGTCTAACCGGTACAGGATAAAAACGATTTGGGACAATGTACTAGTTGTTGGTAATGCTCAATTTGTAACAGACTTTTAATGGTTTTTAATTCTATGTTTAATAGAATTAAATTGTGATTTAGAAGTGGTTATTTTACCCTCATTATTTAGCTTATAAATAGAGGGTAATTTCATTCACTTTGTGATAATCCCAAGCAATCATTTGCTTTGAAACACTCCTCTCTTTTGAGTGTTGTTTGAGTTGAGAGAAGAGCAATACCACCAAGTCCACTCCGGTTTCGGGTGTACGGAATTCGGAGTGACCGTGTTAACCTCGGGGGACGGTCCGCCTACTGCAGCGATTACACACATCGGGGCGAATTCGTTTCTAAGGCAGTGGTTAATACCACGACACGGTTAATCGGTTCTTTATTTATATATTTCAATATATATCTTTCTTGTCAGTGCTAATGCCTCGTTTTACAGCAGTCTATTTTCCCAACAATTTAGAAACGAATTTCTACTGCTGTTGAAAGAATACTTATCATGATTGATCATCGTTACAAGGATCTTTAATCCGAATTCAGGTTTGATCTATCTTGTTTATGGAAGTAAAAATGTTTTTATATGTTTTACATGCCTACAAAATTGCTAAAGAAATATGTCGAGTTTAATCTTTAGTGCGAAGGCTATAAAACAGTGAGTAATTCTTTGCAATTTAAAAAAAAAATGCATGATATGCGCTAAAACCAAATGTTATGAGTTTTTTATATATTGAATAAAAGGCCAAATAGTTAGTCGGTTATTGCTTTTAAACGTCAACAATTAGCCCGAGTTTAGGTGGCGTTGGGGCTTTGGTAAGTTTTTTTTTTTTTTTTGGTGAAATATTTAATATCATTATTAGTATGATTAAAACTTCTGTTTTAATGACTTTTAAAATTTTATAGCCGTTGAAAATCTCTAAATGTTATTAATTGTCTTAACGTTTGAAATGATATTACTTATGGATTATAAATGGTATTGACATTGAGATGAATTAATATTCAACGGATTTATAATCATAATTAAGACAGTTTTTAATGCTAATTATGGTATTAAAGTTTAACGATATTTATAATAAAATAGTGAGAATTGTTGTTTATACTTTGGCAATTGAATTACATTCAAGTATGCACTTATGAAAGAATTGCAGGTGAGAATTGCAATTTTTGTTGCAAGTATGTTACATTTCCATGTTTTAGTGCAATGTGTTAATACAGTATGATATATCCAATTGCAAGGTACATTATAAATATTTTATGATAGAACCAATTTATTTATAGCTTTTAATGAATTTCATAATGGCCATGAAAACATTGGTTTTAATATGGTTTATTGAATTGAAGAACAATTTTAATGGTCAGATTAGTGAAAGATTAATAACCATTTATAATTGTTAAAGGCCAAATGGTTATGGAAAATATTTATTAAAAGCTCATAAATATTTTGGGTTATGTTATTCAAAACATTGGAACGGTCGAATGGCAAAAGTTTTAATTTGCATGTATGCTAGTTGATATGTGGAGAAAAGTAACTATTTATTTTCATGTGGGGGTAAGATTATTCAGTTTCTGAATATTAAGGTGAAAATAAATATCAACTATTTTATCATACTAATAATTTCTTTTGAGAAATTTATAAAGACAACATGATGATTACAATTTTGGAGAATCATGAAGATGATGATGCAAAGAATGAAGTTGCATGCATGGTGAGAATGAACAAGTCTAATTGCAATTTTGATTCTACCTACGAGGTCAGTTTATTTAGACTTGTTTCCTATTAATTCATGCCTTTTAAATACATGAATTAGATTGTGTGAGCCTTTAAGCTAGTCTTTAAAACTTAGTGGATACTATGAAATGAGATAAAACCACTAGTAAAGACTAAGGTAGTACTACTAAGGCTAAGGTGGTAGTGTGAGCCCAAAAACATATATGCTTAATAATATACTATTGTGAGTAAAAGTATCAAGCATAATTCTTTAAAGAGATCTTATTTAAAGAGAAAGAAAATTCACAAATGATTTATTGGAAAGTAGTGTGATGAGTATGAAAATGCATGTCTAGGATTGGTTCTATGAAGACTTGGTACTTAAGCGTGCCTAGTGCACCACCTCTCTTTCATAGAAACCTACCTGGTGCATTTTTCATTACTTTGCTCACTATTCCAATACTATGACAAGATAAAAAACTCTTATAACTTAGTGTAGAAGTTAAAAGAGTGAAGATTAATTTGGTTGAGTGGAATACCAAACTTAGTCATAGTAAATAAAATATATGATGATCTCTTTAAGGCTAATATGTTGAATATCATGAATGAAAATATGATAGACAATATTGCTACTAAGAGTGTGTTGTAGCTATTAAATCTCTTTAAGTGATTTTCCTAAGTAGAGGAAAGAAAAGAGATTATCTATTTCATAATGGTTTATGCATTTTAATCTTAATGATTTGTAACTTCTCAAAACTTTGAGAATATAATTATGTGTAAACAAAACTTTAGTTTGTTAAAATATAGTTTTATGGCTAAAACTCATAACAAACTTTACTCTAGTATGATTGAGTATTTGTTTACACGTTTTACAAGACACTTATGGATATCCTAAAATGTTAGAAATGTGGGGGTGTCTTAAAATGTAGATTAAATGCTTAAACTTAAATAGAAAATATTCTATCAACTTCTTCTAGTATTCCTGCTAGGTCTTCTCAAGAAATTGATTTCGAGACTAGAAGAAGTAAAAGGCTATTTGGACCAAATTTTATCACTTCCTTTATTTCTGAGATAAATGATTTAGACTCTCTTTCTGATCATATAGCTTAAATATTATAAGAGGATCCTAAAAGGCTATAAGATCTATCGATACTAGTTCTAGAAAAGCGCTATTAATGATGAACTAGAATCGATAATGTCTAATCATACTTGAGAATTAGTTTACTTGCCTAGAGGATTTAAACCAATCTGTAACAAATGAATCTTCCGGAAGAAAATGAGACCAGATGGTTTGATCCAGTGGTATAAGGCAAGGCTAGTTGTCAAAGGGTTCACTCAAAAGTTTGTTTTAGACTACTTCGATCCTTACTCTCCTGTTATGAACATCTCAATGATCTGTGCATTATTTGCACTAGTCTCCATTCATAAGTTGCGAGTACATCAAATAGATGTTAAGACTGCATTTTTGAAAGGAGATCTAGATGAGGAGATCTATATGAGAACAATGGTACAAGAAATTTCATAAAACTATACTTAGTTTTGGTTTTGTATTGAATGGTTCGGATGCTTGCGTGTATTCGAGGATGTTTGATACTGATTGCGTCATCATAAGTTTTGTATGTTGATGACATGTTGATTTTCAGTTCTAACATTGAGTCCATTAACAAAACAAACGGTTTCTTGTTCACAAAATTTGAGATGATGGATCTGGGAGAAGTTGATGTAATCTTAGGAGTCAAAGTTACCAAAACTGAGAAGGGATTTTCTTTATGTCAAGCACATTATAAAGAGAAAGTGCTAAAGAAATTTGACAGTTTTTATGTCGTCCCTGTTCGAACTCCTTATGACCCTAGCATACATATAGTTAAGAATAAAGGAAGTAGTGTTTCCCAAACTGAATATGCTAAATTAATCAGAAGCTTGTTAGCAGATATTCCGTTGTGGGGAAGACCAACTCCTCCAGTTTCATTGTTGTGTGATTCACAAGCTGCGATATATGTGGCTAAGAACCAAACTTACAATGGTAAGATAAGACACATTCGCATAAGACATGAATCAGTTAGACACTTGATAAAGAATGGAGTGCTCTCTTTAGAGTATGTGAAGTCGGAAAGGAACCTAGCAGATCCACTTACCAAAGGGTTAAGTCGGAAGTTGGTCCTAGATTCGTCGAGGGGGATGGGTCTAAAGCCCATTGGTTGAGGAATTCATGGTGGATACCCAACTTAGTTATCTAAGTTCCATGTGGTCAAACGAAACCATGAAAAGACTCATAGTGCACATTCCTACTGCCTATCCCTATGATGAATAATGTGCATGCCCAGGATGAGCTTAATTGCTCTTAATAAATTCATAGCCCAGGCTTTGGGTGGTCTTAGTGAGAAAGACTTGATGAATTTACCGATTTTGGCTGAATATCTATTCTTAATAAGTTCATAACCAGAGTGAGTGGGTAGGAAATGATGAACTTACCGACAGAAAGGTTGAGTTTGTTAAACTCTTAATAAATTCAAATCCAAGTATTTGGACGGTTCTAGTGAGAAGGACTTATTGAATTTACCGATAAATGAGGTTGAATATTTATTCTTAATGACTTCTTAGCCCAGAGTTTGGGTGGTTCATTTATAATGAACTTGAAAAAAGTCACCATACCCTTTGTGAGGTTGAGCTATTATAAAAGCTCTTAATTATTTCATATTCTTTTTTTTAAAGGGTGGTTTATGTTGAGATAAACTTGATGAAATAACCTATGTAAGTGAGAAGGGTTAGCCGCCTTCTATGAAAAATGTTGGACCATTTTTCTAGCACACTTACTAGAATCCTGAGGTAAGATGGCCAAATATATACTTTTGTATATATATATCTTACACATCGAGGACTCAGGTGGATGAAGGGGTTAGTTGTGTGTTATGAGTTTACCCCCATCTTAGAAAGTTCCAGACTAGTTTCACTTATCTAAGAGAAGGATTGCTCATCATCACTATGTACTAGTTCCAGATACGTTCACTAGTGCTTAAGCAACTGATCTCGCTATTGCTCTTCTCGTGTTTTAACTTCATTGCTCTCATCTTTACGAAAGAATTCTTTCGCATTAGTGGGGGAATGTTGGTAATGCTCAATTTGTAACAGACTTTTAATGGTTTTTAATTCTATGTTTAATAGAATTAAATTGTGATTTAGAAGTGGTTATTTTACCCTCATTATTTAGCTTATAAATAGAGGGTAATTTCATTCACTTTGTGATAATCCCAAGCAATCATTTGCTTTGAAACACTCCTCTCTTTTGAGTGTTGTTTGAGTTGAGAGAAGAGCAATACCACCAAGTCCACTCCGGTTTCGGGTGTACGGAATTCGGAGTGACCGTGTTAACCTCGGGGGACGGTCCGCCTACTGCAGCGATTACACACATCGGGGCGAATTCGTTTCTAAGGCAGTGGTTAATACCACGACACGGTTAATCGGTTCTTTATTTATATATTTCAATATATATCTTTCTTGTCAGTGCTAATGCCTCGTTTTACAGCAGTCTATTTTCCCAACACTAGTAGCTAAAAGAGTACAGGAACTACCTCAAGAAAATAGAGTCCATCTCGAACCTCCCTTGCTCTCTTACATACAAATGATACACAGTTTCCGATCCCATCTCACACTTGCAGGGGCGTTTCTGGACGTCGGGGTTCTTTTCTTCTTCCTCCTGGAAGATGGTCACCAACTGAATGCACAAACGGCATGACGAATGAACAGCAGCCATATCCAAAAGGGCCTTGAACGAATCAGACGGGCCTTCGAACTTCCACCTGAAACCACAGATTGTCAACAAAATTTGGCATGCAGAAACCAAAGTATAATCCGATCACCAAAGAAACCATGAAAGCAGTGGAGATAGGTGTGTGTAACTAAAATATTCACCATAATGATTGATTATAAGCATCCGAGTTTTTCGCAAGGTACTTCATTCTTTCTGCAACCGAGTGAACATCCTTCAATTCCTTAATATGTAAATATGAACCAGGAGAAGGAGAAAATTCTTCGATATTTGGAGCACCAACCACAACAGGCACGCTTCCTGCAAAATATTAACGTTTCCATTAATCCGATGATGAAACTGAAATCAAATCATATCGGCCATTCAGGTTCAAAGCAACAACACATGAATAAGGGAACTTTCAAGGCGGTAGCAAAGTAATGTTCATACCTGCAACGAGGGACTGGAAAAAGTTTTCCGTGACGTAATCATCTTCGTTGGTGTTCTCGAAAGCCAAGTTAAACTTACAGTGTTTCAGAGCTTTGACTTTGTCCACTGCAAATTTACATGAAATTTGTTCATGCACTACTTTACGCAGTAGAAGTGACACAATTATGTAGTTGCTGCAGTTTAAAACTAGTGCATTGAAGAGTTTCAGGTTGATTTGCCAAGGCAAGCAATTCATAAAGAAACAGCCTAACACCTATGGGAAATATGCGACAATTAGTAGTTTATAACATAAGCATGGATCACTTTGATTTCACCATTCTCATTGCGATTTCCGTGGCATCTACCATAAGAATCTATCTTGATATTCTCCTTTTTGAGCCTGACAAGAGCTTTAATACGAAAGTTGCGGGCGTGACAGATAGAAATGAAAGCAGCTGCAATGGCCTTTTTAGTCTTCGGAAGCACTGGTGCCATTATATCATACTCTGCCCATGAAAAATATCCGACTGGGACATCCGATGAGAGGCTAGTTGTCATTACATATTCGTGGCCACTCCTAAATCCAAAGCAAAACAGAATGGAATCGTTAATCTTACAGAGACGTCCCCCATTAAATCCACTTCCAACCCTATCTTTATAGGACACATCCCATGATATAATCGGATAACTTCGACCAGTTCAAGGGGAAACATTGGAATCATTTACATTTCCAATAGAGAAGCATACTAGATGCATGTGTTGAAGGGAATATCAGAGAAAGAAAACAAGTAAGCGTCAGCAAAACTTCCACAATATTAGGGGTGAAATCCGTGATCGTTTCAAATACGACCAAGTCATTATAGATTGTGCTTACCCACCGTCGTGCCTGAGCAATATTATTTTCCGGGTAGTAGGCCGTCGATTCCATAGAGCGCAGCACACTAGGTGCTTCAGCTTCTGGATGCTGACTAATGATAGCATCAGGTTTCTTGCTCGGATGGGGTCCGATCTTACAACCCACTGCACAAGGTTTCAACTCCTATAATACCCAGAAGAGAAAGTCAGTAATACAAAAGGAGATATAACCGCTTCAACTCCAAAAAACCCAACTAAGAAGTTCAACTTCTAAACATCATCAAAGCTTTGAACAATAACTGACAAGAATATTTAAAGTGAAATAGTAAAATAATGTACTTCTAAACTCATAACATACTAGATTAGAAAAGTTATATATAGGAAATGTAAGCATGACTTGTATATACACACACATCTATACGCGTGCATGCATGCGTACATAAATAAGAAGGTAACATGCTACTTACATGCATGCAAAATGGAAAGAACATTTAGAGTGAACTAGAAAAGTAACATACAACTTCAAATGTTCTAGATAAGAAAAGAATATATGAAATGTCTAGGATAAACTTACACATACATACCCATGTAAATGCATATATACACATGCATACATATATACATGCAAACATAAAATGACGACACCATTAGAGCGAAATAGCAAAAATATATACAACATCTAATGTCATAGATTAGAACAAGTTATAGGAAATATATACATAGGGTATCGAACTTTTAATTTTTTTTAAAAGGGACGAACTTATAAAATTTTAAGGGTGAAAACAAACAAATTATTAATAGAAATATAAAACAAGTATCTAAAATACCTGAAAATTTAAAATTTTCAGGTGGGATGATTGTCCCTACCCACTCTTCCCTCTGTCAATCCCTACATACATCCCTCTGTCCATTCCTGCGTACATACAAGAATATTACAGATGTATACATATATGCATACATATAGAGTGAAATAGAAAAATAATACAGATGACTATCAAGCTCAGTTGGTAGAACACAAGATTCTTAACCTTGAGGTCGTTGGATCAAGTCCCACGGAGGGCATTTTACAAATGTACATACATATATACATAAATATAGAAAAAAACTATAGGAAATGTCTACGATAAACTTATGCATAGGTACGTATCTACAGAGGTAGGTAGATAGGTATATGAGTGTGCCTGACTTCCAAGATAATTCCTCTGACATTAACAAAAAATATGAAGGACACTCAAAAGCAATAACATAAACACAATATATTATTTGTATTTCATGTATTATTTCTTTTTAAATTATGCTGAAATGAGCAAATAAAAGACAAACCGCTCTGAAAAAGTTCAAAATATTAAAAGCCGAAGGTTAAAAAAATCGAAACAAAAACCTGTTTATCACAAGAAACCAAGATGGGATCCAAGCTAAAATCCCTCGAATAAACCACGCCATCTTCTCTCTCAAGCCACTCCTCACAGGTCAAGATGCGATGGTCACCCAAAGCTCGAATCCAAAAATTTCGAGCGCCAGCAACCTTTAATATACCAGAAGAGCACGATTCACGGAACATCGAACCGAAACAACCCACAAAACCGATTTCAGCAATGACGAGAAGGGCGACGAGTAAAGGCATCAAAGTTAACCATTTCTTGTTGTTGGAATCTGATGTAGAATGTGATAGCCCATCGGATATGGGCACCCCTTCATGGGTTCTTGCTCCTCTTAGATATGGCACAATACCCATCAATCAAATTAAAGAAGAAGGAGAAAAAAACAATCTTTCCTCTCTTCTCTCTCTCAATGCATTAGGGAGCGATGGGCTCCGGTTTATGGCTTCGGCTGACGACTAGCCGTTGCGGTGGAGGGAGTTAGTTAGGTGTGGCGGAAAGGAGTTAATAAAACACGGAACTCTCTCTCCATATCAACTGGTCATCCGCGCCAATTTGTTTGTACAATGGCAGTTGGAAATTGGAATAACATATCAGCAGCATGGTGCTTATTATTATTACACAAATTTTAATTAAATAAATCAGATAAGCTAAGACCGAGCAAGGGCGTTATGTAAAATCTTAAAGTTCATATATAAAATTTTATCATTCCATCTATGATTATTTATAAAAATAATTTTTAATGAATAAGATAATAATATTTTATATATAAAAAAAGAAGCTGAAAAAGAACTATAGGGACGAGAGATATTCTCATGGACATTCAAAATAAAATGAAAATACGATGTATCGGAATAGCCTAATCTTTTACACATATCATAAACTTCATATACCCGGCAGAAGATAACTTAGCATGCAAGTTAGGCATAGAGGAGCTCACAGCTCGGATCTAATAATAGAGGACAAAAAAGACAAAAGAATTCCATCTATATCTATACCAAATCTTCTAACTGCAAAATCACCATGTTTTCTCCATCCATTTGTATTTGCGTTCTTCATGAAAAGAGCACCGGGTGAGAACTTGCCGAATTTCTCTCACGGCCAAATATATGTATCATTGATCTTTATTTTCGATTCATTAGTCGAAAGTCGACTCTTCTTTAGAAAGTATTGAACGTTGGACTTTCGGTAGATGAAGCATCATATATTGTGTTCATCTTCGAGCGTTACACCCTAGAGACACAACTGGTCTTTTCTCTTTGGTCTTCATCGACAAAATTCTGATCCGAAACCACTATTAAAGACCAAATACTTCTGTTAAATAAAAAATACAGCCACCATTCCACGTTTGACTCGAGAAAAAATATAAAATTTCTCTCCACAAAAAGGCTCATTCAAACAAATATTCACATCATAAGCATACGTGGAGAAGAAAACATTTCTGTTTACATAAATCTCTACGAAGATTATGCATGTACCTGGGAAAGTGCAATGCATAAGTTAAAAGTATACACCGGTTAGCATGGAATGGAGAAACTCATAAAGAAATGAATGAAGGTAATAGGAAGAGGAAATTTTTCTTGCAGATTGAGGCCAGATTTACCAGTGGTGCAGCCACCTAAGGACATGTCACTTCTCGAGTACGTTCCACCATCGGCAACCAAAGTTTCTCTTGAAAGAGAAAATGTTTTTGAGCTTCTTTTGCCTTCAGACGTAAAATGATGTAACAGACTTTCCCGGTTACCTCTAGAATCAGCAGTGCTGTCCAACAACGGGTCATAGCTCTTCTGGTAGCGGCCACCTTGTAGAGCCAAAAACTGAAAAGAGAATTGAGATAACTTACTGAAGCAAGGAAAATAATTAAGGTGAAACCATAAGGTGAAGATGAAAAACAGAGTAAGTTTCTGACCTGATGAGAAGAATTATGTACTTCGGCACAGAATTGAGTTGGACATGGCTCCCACATTTCCTCTCGTGGGTGACAGCCTCGCAAACTATTAGAATAATGCAACTGCTTAACAAATGATGCCTCTAAGAACCCAAGATACGAATCGTGCTTCTTGTTTGTCCAAACCATAGTTTCACCCTGCTAAAAAATATAAAACGACCATAAAGTGGTAAATAAACCACCAAATATTTCAAATAGCTGAAGGCTTATTCTGTTAGGTTCTACCTAATCTCCCCACCTTTTTATATTTCTTGGGTAGAATTTATCAACGAAAATAGAAGGAAAATGTGCCCGACAAAACTTTAATCAATGTTGGAAGACCCTTAATGGAGGTGTTGTACTTAAATAGAGGCAACTGGAGCATGCTGAAATTCTACAGAGAACTAGATCCCAATGGTCATAAAAAAGATAATACATTATACGTACACACATTCTCCTCCTCAAAAGGCCAAACAATAGATCTCCATAATAGCACAATGACCCATGGAAAAAACAAAGGGAAGAAACTAATATGTGATAACTCAAGTAAAAAAATAATAATAATCAATTAATCCAACTGAAAACTATCTTCTTCCATTTAAGGGTCTTTGAGTTATTTCACAAATCTTGCATTCAACCTCAGTATATCTTCAATATTCATATAGCATGTTAAACAAGAATATGGGACTATTCCAGATCATTCATCCAACCTTTGGTCTCAATCCACCATTTTATACTTTAATAAAGCTTCTAAAACATAAAAGAACAGAATGGCATATTATAAATAGTATAAAAACCCAGCAATGAACAATGATGTAGCCAATTCCATTTATATAAAGTGAGAAATATAAGTCATAACCAGCATCCTCTATTAACTTTTTTTAGAAATTCAATCATCTTTTAGAAGAAGAAAAAAATGAAGTACAAATTGGCAAGCTAAGTCACCTCGAGTACCATATCATCAGGTTTTGAGCATGCATGTAGAGGGAATGAATGGTGCAATGTTCTCTTCGGCTCTATTTTGTGCAATAGAAATCAGAGACATTGATAGTGAACCCTTGTTTTGAGCTTGCGGTGGTTATTTTTGCTGGCAATTCGTTGAAATTATATCTCATTTTCCATTAATACTGGAAACAAAAATTCTTCTAAATATTTAAGGAGTTGCTTCCCCACAAACAAATCAAGAAGGTACAAACGAGTAAATGAAAAATAAAAACTTTTGCTCTATGATTGTAAGTTAAGAGTATGTTTCATAATGCAATATCTAAATCCATAGTGTCCATTTATTTAGAACTACAAGATTTTGCAATAACAATGCCCCGTTAAACAATTGATTCAAACAAACAGCGCTTACTAGGCGCTAAATAAAGAAATCAGTCATAATTTTACTGTGAACTTTCATTTCTCTACTCCAAAAAACTAAATCGTGTCAATTTATCAAGCTATATAACAACTGAGATTCTCATACAAAGATCTGTAGATGCACAACGGAAAACTTGCAAAACAAAAATTATTTATTAGTCTTCGTTTTTAACAACAAAACATCATTAACTGCAAAAATGAAAATGGAAAATAAATAAAAATAAAAACATCATTATCACGCTATCCTATAATCAGCATCAGCATCTAAAATGAAGGAACTCTATTTCTCTCTATTGTTCCTTTATAACTGCAAATCAAGCCGCCATTTTTCAGAAAAATAAAAGAACATAAACAATTTTTCAGCAGTCAAATCATGATATCAACAAAAACTAAACACTAAAAATCATAGACGAAGAACAACACAAACAAAGCTATAATTCAAAGAAAAAAGTTCAGTTAAAAGAAAAAAGGAAGAAAAAAAAGTAAATTACCGGTGTTGCATTAGCAGTAGGATCTCGGAAGCTCTCAATGGTTACACCAGAGGCGGATGATTCCGAGTTCGTCTGAGTCAACTCATTGAGACAGGCCAAAGGATCCGGATCCGGAGCCGGAGCAGGAAAATTCAGCCGGAGATTATGTTCCATTGAAGTTTATTTTCCTTTTTTGCTGTGCTTTCAAACCGGAGAATAAGAAAAACGTGAAGATTGTTTAGAATTTAAAGGGAAAATATTCCTTCGAATTGACATAGAAAATAGAGAGAGAGAGAGAGAGAGAGGCGGTGTTGTTGCTAGGGGCGCCAATAAAGGGCTGCAATGCGACGCTTTTAAACGTGTGATTAAATCAGATAAGTGCCACGTAATCAAGAGCGATAATAATATCTTGGGCCAATGTCAGGGAAATTCTGGTGTGCAACGCTTAAAAAATATGAGATTTGATAAATAAGTGATCGGTTAAAATTTATATTAGTTATGTTATATTATTTAACTGAAAATATTATCAAGTACAATAATATATTAAGTATCGCTTATATAATGTAATAGGTAGCGTTTATATAATAAAATAAGCATTTAATCGAAAATATTATCAAATACAATAACATATTAAGTAGCGTTTATATAATAAAATATACATTTAACCGGAAATATTATTAAGTATAATAACATATTAGGTCGCGCTTATATAATGTAATAAGTAGTACTTATATTGACCTATTTTCTAATTAAACCGGTATATTTATACCGATAACATTGTAAATTTATTTATTACATTATAATGATTGGTTTCGATGTTTTTGAGATCGATACAATTTTAAATGTATCGACACTTTATGCGTGCACCTCGTTGGGCATTCATTCTGAAAAAAAGTATCGTCACAAACTTAAAACGTGTCGATGCTTTATGTAGACTTATTTTCTCATAAAATCGGTATATTTTTACCGGGTACATTGTAAATTTACATATTACATTGTAATTATCGGTTTCTATGTTTTTGATATCGATACTTTTAATAAATGTATCGATACTTTGTGCGTGCACCTCGTTTGACATTCATTCTGGACAAAATGTATCGACACTTTTTAAATTTGTGTCGATACATTATGTTGACATATTCTATTATAAAACTGATATATTTATACCGTTTACATTATAAATTTACCTATTACATTATAATTATCAGTTTCGTGTTTTTGGGTCGATACTTTTAGAAAATGTATCGACATATATATTTATCTATTCTCTCATTAAACAGATATATTTTACCTATTACTTTATAATAATTGGATTCGATGTTTTGATGATCGATACTTACAATAAATGTATCGACACTGTTTTGAAAATTTTATGTTTGAGAACTATACTGGACAAAATGATAGAAACAAATCTTTGTGTTTTCTAATTTTGTCATTAAAAAAGTCTATTTTTACCGGTTTTGTTATTGTTGGGCATAAGAAAACCGGTAAAAATTACCTAAAACATTATTATTTATACCTAAAACATTAATGTTTTTTAAAATTTCCGGTAAAATGCCCAACAATAACAAAACCGATAAAAAAACAACAAAACCGGTAGCGCTTTTATCGGTTTTGTTAAGAAACCCGGTAAAATGCCAACATAATAACAAAACCGATAGAAATAATAATATTTTTGATAATTTTTACCGGTTTTGTTATTCACAACAATAACAAAACCGATAGCGCTTTTACCGGTTTTGTTAAGAAACCCGATAAAATACTAAAATAATAACAAATCCAATAGAAATAATAATTTTTTCAATAATTTTTATCGATTTTATTATACACAACAATAAAAAAATTGGTATCACTTTTTTTTTAAGTCATATATTAACGGCAGCACGTGAGCATTTCCCCTAATGTCAACCAGATATTTATTTATTTTCCTTCTCGCATCCAGGGTTAGCTGTTTGCGCGCTTTTAACGGTATATATGGTATGATTTGGAGGGTTGAATTCGGCCATTAGTCCCTAATACTATATACATGTTATATATTTAATCTTTAGATTTTAAAATTTTAATTAAAATGACAATTATTAAATTTTAAAATCAAATTATGTTATTAATTTTTGCTATTTATATTTTCTAATTTAATTCTTTTTAGAAGTATGTATATAACCGTACTACTACCTTATACCATTTGTGTTAGAATATAAATTTCAAAATTTTAATAGTGTAAGACAAAAATTAATCAAAGTACAATGATTAATACTATAAGAGTTGTTGACATGTGTATTCATACAGTCCAATTCATGCTGTTCTGCTCAGTCTAGTTCGTACTAACACGTGTCTCAAAGTGATGGTGAATCCTATTTCGAACAAAAAGGCCATCGGCGCTCTCACCCGTGGCTCCTGATCAATGACCATTTCAAGCAACATAAGACCCGGTCCACAATCGTTGATAGGCTTAGGGAGAAACCACAATGGATAGTGGGGAAGAGGAAATAAGACAACCGTAAGGGTTCACCCGAGGTAAACATTACCCAAAGACTCCCAACAACCACACTGCCGGCTACTACTTCTCGTCTGTATAGGGATTAATAACAAATTAATTCGCATGTTTCTTAACCTTCTAACTTCAACGTAATTGTCAACTGATATCCATTGTGGTATCCAAGGCATCACACACAAAACACGAAAGCCAGAAGGAAAATATACCAAATTAGTATAGATTCAAGCAATGAGCAAATAATAAGATACACAGGTGCAAAGGTTCAACAAAACAAAATAAAAGAATAAAGCAAAACCAGAAAGCTGCTTCAACCTTTAGGTACTTATTATCTTCATGCAGCAAACGAACAGCAGCTGCAGGGGGATCCTCAAAGATAGATAGCTCCAATTCATCACCATTTGCACTCCTTGTAAGCGCGTCGGCTGCCTTATTACCTTCACGTCGAATATGCTCACTTTCACAACTCAATTACGCTTCCTAAGCTCAGCCTAATGCCAACATTAATGATGAACAACATTGGAATCATTTCGAAGAAAATGGAGAGCTTCCAAACTATCGACTTCAATCACAATAAAGCGAAAACCAGCATCCCAAGCTAACAACAGACCCGTATATGCGCCCCAAATCTCAGCTTCAGTAACCGAACAGACTCCAATGAACTTGGAAAACTCGAACTTCCAAACCCCAAGATTGTCACGAGCCACTCCTCCACACGAAGCGTATCCATCACTTCCTCGGCGAGCACCATCAGTGTTAACCTTGATCCAGTTTTCAGTCGGAGGATACCAATGGGAAGGACCACTAACAACAATGTGCCGCGCTGGAGAGTTAAGTCTTGCATTCCTCCATGGCTTTCAAGGATAACTCCACAAGGTGCCTGCTGCGATCAAGAACACTACCCTCTTTCTCAATGGATTTTTCAAGAACTCTAGCATTTCTCATCAGCCATAAATTCCAAATAATTGAACCAAAAGTAGGTCCCAGTTCTCACTTGGTTTAGCAAACCTTATTGAACCTGTTATGTTTGCTTGCATCCACGCATCAAGGTCTTGGTAGAGAAACGTTGATAACTTGTCAGGTTGTATCAAATCCCTCCACACATGATAAGCAGGAGGACACCTGCGAAGAATGTGGTCAATGTCTTCCACCACGGCACCACAGATTCGACAACTACTATCAAAAGATATGTGGCGTCGAACCCTCTCTCCATTAGTCATAACTCTTTTTCGACAAACAAGCCACATAAAAACTTTAATCCGCGGTAAACCCTCAAAATGTATGAATAGCTTTCCAAACATTGTTAACAGAAACAGCTGGCGTCCCAAGTCGGACAAGACGAATCATTTCTAAATCTGTTTCTAAATTAAAGATTAAAAGAAAATTACACAAGGTAAAACCTCGATCAAGTCAAAATCTACCTCATGTATTATATTTTTGGAGTATTGTTTCTTACTTTTAAGATTTAATTACAAAATAAACGTCTAAATTATTATTGATTTTATATGCTTAATTATTTTTTTTTTTATCAAAATACGGGTCTTATATTTTATTATGTTTCCAGTTTTAGATTTAACATTAGGAAATCGTCTAATAAATACATGATATGTAACACCTTCATTCTCAATTTTTCTTTTTATAAATATTGGTAACCTCAAGTCCCAAAAATTAATACTTAATATTTTGATGGTTCAAATTCATCTATTTGCAAGTAAAATCAAAATCTCAACTACTAAAAATCCGTCCATTTCACTTGTAATAATAAATTTGATTTAAAAAAGTTAAAAAGCATAAAAAGCATTCATTAATGAAAGATAGTGATTTTTTAATCGGTGATTTGAAAATAATTATGAAATGAAATTTTAAATACTTATTTTGATAAAAAAAAAATTAAAATACCTAATGTCAATAAAAGATATACTTTGGACACTTAACTTACAAATAAGCCTATTTTTAGGCTCAAGAACGAGTCCCATCTCCTTTTGATTGAAGCTACCGTTCTTCCGGGGTTCGACTCCCGGCCTGAGCTGCCATCTCTTTCTTTCTATTGGTCAAAAGGCATTTCATCAGCACTAGTTGCGCGAGAAAAGGCATTAGACAAGGAAAAAATCTTCTTCTAAAATCAATACGTGGGAGCACTCATTCGATAACACGTGAAATATATACGAATATGATATGAACAAAACATTAATGCAACCAAAACAGAAGTGATCAAAATCTCATCCAGCTTGATGAGACCGGAATTTTTTTTACCCAAAGTCACAAAATAATCAATTCAATACAAAGAAAATGATGGAAGACAATGAAAGTGCCATAATCCGAGTCACCCCAAAAAAACTCGAAAAAAAACTTGAACCAAAACCGCATACCTGACTAAATATGCAACTCATTGGAACTCGTTAAAGGCAACACTAAGATGTTTACTCATATTATAGTATCGAACTCAAGGGACAATGTTATCAATTTATGATAATGAAGCCAGCTGATCAGCCGCACCACCACTCTGCTGCATCTGAGCAACAGTTCGGAGAACGTCCATAGCTTCCACAACCTTGGCTTTCAGAGCTTCTGGTGACTCGAGCAAATGCAAAACCTCCGTCTGGTCCATCTCAAGGAGCATCCCGGTTACTTTAGCTGCTGTTTCAGGCTCAACCTGTTCAACAACTAGATAGAGATTCTCCCCCAGCATCTACACATTCATAGAATTTAAAATTTTCGGTTAACTTGAATAATGCAAGCTAAGCATTTTTGGAAACTTATACTGAAACATTTTAAAGAATTAAATAAATAAACAACAAAGCGGAGTTTTTCTAACCCGTTTCACCAAACCATTAGTATAAGATGGAAATTAACTTTTACAAAGAAAGTTTGTGTAACTAACCATTTTAACATTATCAAAAGGCCTCGTGTTATGCTACAAGTATAACTAGACTTGGACAGCAGAAATATACAAAACATAAAATAATAAACATGTCAAACAAAGCAGTGCATACTGTTCTTTGCTGTTCCAGAGTAGCATTTGCAAGAGCCGAGGCCAACGCCCCTATTGGAATCGGCTGAGAAAGTGATGCATCGCGCATTGGCATGCCACCAATGTCATACGGAACAGAGAGCATGCCACCAGTAGGCACTGAACCATCAGATCGCCCTGGCGGATAGCGATAGACCCGTCCTCGGGGTAACATCTGTCATTAAGTGAACCATCAGAGGAAGTATTAACAAATATGAACATATTTATCAAAGATCTTAGAAAATCCAAGGAATGATAAGACAAAACCTGCTGCTACATTAATGGAACCGGTTGCTGATTTTGTTGAATGGCCCCACCACTTCTGCCGTTAGGACGCTGACCCTGCTGACCTTTTCTGAACCATTGGTACATAGAAATTAGGCATCGGGGCCCCACCAGGCCTCATACCTGGGTCAAGCTGCTGCTGATATCCAAATCCGGGCTGACAGAAGAAACATCCACAAGCAAGATCAGAAATTTCTAAACCAGGTGTACAAAATAATATTACATGCAAAAATTCAAGAAGTCAAAATATACCTCATATGACTAACAATGCAAGGAATTAAAACGTAAAATAAATAGTTACCTGTGGAGGAAAAATGGTCTGAGGTCCTTGACCTTAGAATATTTGCTGTCCTAGACTTGGACGACGAGGTGAGTACATTGGCATACGTGGTGCAGCTGAAGGTCCCATTGCAAGTGATCGCATTTGAGAAAATTGAGCCTGTAAAAAGGGGTAGCACGTGTTTTATCAAGAATCAAAACCATCTTTTTGCCTCATTACAGCTCAGTCAAAGCTCAAAGAAAATATTGAGGGAACACACCTGCAACCTGGCTCGCCTTTCCTCCTTCCTTTGAGCTAATTCAACATATAGAGGTTTGCTGATAACCATTTTGCCATTCATCTCAGAGAGATGTCATATAAATGGAAACCGTTAGTCTATGTTACTCAAACCAGGGTGTATACAACAAGGGTATGGTCAGATTTGCCCAAGTTTTAGCAAGTATTTAGAGGATTCTCTAAGGTCATATCCCCATAGCCAAAGTCTGACACGGATACAAGTAGTAAAAAGAAAAACCCGACCAAAATATCCATTAGCTTAAGAAACGATCATGAGAGTAAATACAACATCGTAGACCTACAGCTCGAGATGCTTCTTCTGGAGTTGAAAAAGCAACAAACCCAGATCCTTTACTTATTCCACTAGGGTCTCGCATTACCTGTTACATTTAAAAATATACTTCGGCCTAGCCAACTGATACCAGAATCAATATGAAACTCCACTATTCTAGAAAACATGCTAACCAACCTTGCATGACGTTATGATACCATACAGAGAGAATAACTCTTCAAGTTTTTCATCAGTTATGCTGTCATCCAAATTCGTAATATACAAGTTTGCTCCTTGAAATTTATCTGCTGCCTCTTTCATCGTCTGCTCAAAATTTCAAATTGAAGCTTCAGTTCAGCCTCCCTCTCAGAATTCATTTTAGCTTTCCCGACATACCACTCTTCATCATCAAATTTCTTTCCATTGAGGGACTCAACAGCTCTAGCAGCGTCATCGGCGATTTCAAAGTTGATAAATCCAAAGCCCTTGCATTTCCCATCGGATCCCCACATCACCACAACACTAGTTATAGTACCGAATTCGCCAAAAAATTTCTTCAAATCTTCATCACTTATTGATCCAAGAGATTCTTTACATAGACATTGTTAAATTTAGTCTTCTCAATAGAAGCGCCTCTTTCCTATTTGCGAACAAAGGGGCCAACATAGACTTGCTTTTCATTCAATAGCATTCCATTCAACTTCTGGATTGCTTTTTGGGCAGAATCCTCATTGTCAAATTGCACAAAGCCTTAACCTTTTGACTGGACAGAAGAATCAGTGGCTATCTTACAAGATAGAATGTTTCCAAATGTCGAAAAC
Organism: Hibiscus syriacus; assembly: GCF_006381635.1. Taxonomy (NCBI): domain Eukaryota; kingdom Viridiplantae; phylum Streptophyta; class Magnoliopsida; order Malvales; family Malvaceae; genus Hibiscus; species Hibiscus syriacus. Next base: position 1,063,946 of record NW_024062753.1, on the reverse strand, counting down.
GTATTGAGCAAAGCTCTGTGATCAATTCCCTTATCTAAATTCTGGCAGATTCAACATGTCCGAAAAAATAACATTGAAAAAGAAATTATGAATTTGTGAAACACAGATTTTTAACCCAGATGATAGTCAAATTATTGTTACCTTCATAAATATATTCCCCGTTCCACTTTTACGGAGATTGGGATCGCGGTTGGAATACATAATCCGGATATTCCATTCGAAGGGGTAAAGTTCAGAAGCTCCAATGCCCTTGCAGCTGTTAAGTAAACAAAACAGGTCATGCAGAATAAATAGCAAACATTATTTTTTACACTGGCGAATTTGGAACCTCTATAGAATTTGGGAATTTGAAATTCTTATTTTTACACCTTTCAAAATATGAAATCATGTTAAATCTTTAATGATAAATTTATGCATAATGAATGTATTCCATTCTCACAATCATGTTAAATCTTTAAATCATTAATCAATTATATTGATCAAATATAGAAAATGATCAAAGCAACATTTCAATATTAAACAAGGCAAATAAACAAAGGCATTCGCAAAAAAAATTGAAAACTCACCATCTTGAGGATTGCAATAGTTGACATGGCCGTAACCAAGGGACATTCGGGTCGACATAACTCTACAAACTCGAACCGTAAGGATTGGACCCATTTGAGAGAAATAGAGCTGAGTTTCAGTCACACTATAATCCAAATCCCCAACATAAAGCGAAATCGTCGTCATGTATTGCTGGTTATTCCCTGCTCCAGTTCCATTGTTAATACTCCCATTTCGTGCTTGAACTTGAACCTGAGCCATCCCCTAAAACAAACTCCTAAAACCTCAAGTGCTTTGATAAACCTCAAGTGTTTTATAGTCATATTGATGGGTAGACGTAGGATTGAGTAACGAAACCGAGAAAATCGAAAAATCGACACGAATCGAGTTAAATGGTTCGGTTCGGGTTGACTTTAAACGGTTCGATTTAAAGGTTTTATTTTTTTGATTCGGTTCGGGTTTTTCATATGGAACCCATTTGTTCCATATTGAACCGAATAGGCAATTTTTGTAAAAAAAATTATAGTTTCAAGTGATTTTTTTTATTGAAAAACCGATAAACCAAACCGAAAAACCCGAACCGTTAAAAAAATCGAACCGAACCAAAAAAACCGATTTCGATTTTTTCGGTTTTTTAACTATTCAGTTTCGGTTTAAATATTGAAAATCCGTTTATTTCGGTTCGGTTCAATTGTTGATAAAAAACCAAACCGAACCGAACCGAATACACCCGTAGACGTATAGAGGAGTTTAATTGATATGAGAGTGATATTTTGATATTTTATTTAAAATATAAACTATAATTTAAGGATGTACAGTCCAATTAAATCTTCCGTTAATAATTTAAGGGTAAAGTATAGCAATTGTCATTGAACTTTTCTGAAACGTTCATTTAGGTCCCCCAACTTTTAAAACTTGCAATACAGTCTCCCAACATTTAGTCCGTTTGCAATATGGTCCCGACGTTACACTGCCATTAGAAGACGCTGACGTGGCAGTGAGATCAACGTTTGCAGCTATGAAAATTAGGGTAAATTATATAAATGGTCACAGAACTTTTTAGGTGCTTACATTTAGGTCCCCCAACTTTTAAAACTTACAAAACAATCCTCAATTTCATTCTAAACCTCAAATTCCAAAATAATTCAATTATATTCTAAACCCAAAATTCTAAAATACTTCAAAATAACATTGAGTGTAACCCCCAGACCGATACGGGTAACCCGATCTGATCTAGGTTGTCACATTAGGGCCACCGGAGCGATCCACCATAAAAATAGCAAAAAATTTAAAACTTTTATTAAACATATAAACCAATAAAATGATTTATCAATATTAAAAAAATAAACCAAATTTTCAGACTCATATATAAAACAAAATACAATTACATGCCCCCTAATCACATGTACCATACTCTGCAAACAACGCCGGAAGAACTCCCTTACTGAAGTCGATAGTCGTACTGGTACAATTCTTTTAACCTACAATTGTGAGTAATAGAGTGAGCTTCGGAAAGCTCAGTAATACAGAACTACCAGAAGATGCTATAGGACATGCAGATAAATATAAAGCCATATCATTTCCTTATTGAATCAGACGTATACAAATTTTTGGGATAATTTGGGGTTACACTTATAGTTCATCAGATAGAAGCCATGAAGATCTCAGATCACAAGAAACATTCATAGCATCACAATTTCAAGAAGTCGAATAGGATGTCTAGTGTGTTCCAATAGTACGATAAAATCATAATAGGTACAACAAACGAGTAATAGTTCAGTAAATCATCATAAAATCATAATGAAGTTTAACTTTTGAAACTCGTAGTTTAAACCTTTCTCCTATACACTATCCGCAGTTCCCCAGAACTGCGTCCGTAGGGCTTACCTTAAGTACACAGCAAAAAGGAAGCCAACCTAAGGATAGACTTTGGGGCATGTATCCTTAGGTCCGTAGGGCTTACCCTAAGCACACATCAAAAGGGAGCCAACCTAATGGAGAGTCACATTAGGTCCGTAATCATTGTTATCATATATCAGTGAAAACCAATAATCATATATCAGTCATAGTCCATAAACCATCACCAGTAAGTCGATGTATCAATAAACAGTAAACCATAGATTTCAATGTACCATATTTCAAAACAGATACAATAATTATGTAGTACATAGGGAACACACTAGAGAATCCAGGTATTTTTCAGAGGCATTTTGTAGTTATCAGTATGGATAACATGAAACTTGTGCAATTTGATCGGATTCCAGGAACAAGGTCCTATTGAAGAGAGTCAATCACTAATTGATCTAATCAAATATCCAAGGTTGATACTTTAGAATTCTGTTATGATTCATGTGCATCAAGAAAGTGTTCATGAATCATTTATATAGAATAATTCAATATTCATATTTACTGAGAGTGGTTCCATTACCCAAACAATCAGGGGTATTCAAGAATATACTTTGAATTCATAGGATTTCAGCCCAATTGATCCAAATAGGGTATTCAGAATCTTTCCCTTCTGCGTTACTTGCGTGCTCAGACATGACTGAAGTGAGTTGATATGAAAATGTAGAAACGAAGATTCAAGACATTTACAATTTATCTCAATTTATCGGATTATCAAACAACTCAAGTTATACAACTCTCAGACTATTGCATATCGACAAGTTCATTCACTGCCCTTCCAGGGTATTCACTCTTTAATACTAACAATTTTTTTCCATTGATCACCTTCATAATTATCACCGAATAGATCTTAAGGAGACGAACATATATTCTATTTGTCTTTATTTCATTTTCATGTTTCAATTATATCAAGAATTGTCGACGTATTCGATTCCTGGTTCATAACTCATAGGGACCGTACATCATGCAAGTTCATTGGTGTTCCCAGACTCATCCAATCATTTTCTAAATTTTCAGTCATTAAGGTTACTTAGTTCATTTAGCAGTCAAGTCAATTCCAGTTACTTCGGATTTTCCAGACTAATTCAGACGTTCCTGAATTTCATATACATATTGTACCTTCATTCAGTTCGGTCTTTGTGGTTGATTTGTCAAACAAATATCCAATTCTTAGTACTGAATGCGATCTATAGTTTAGTTGTATACTTCCAAAATTATCATCGAGCCAAACTTGAGAAGACGAACACGCATTCAAGTAATATCTATGTCGTTCAGGTACTGACTTATCATTAAGGTTGATCGGTTCACTTAAGTTGTGTTCCATAACTTTTAAAGGTAGTCCAAAACCTATGCTTATTTGGATTCCTTAATTAATCCAAGACATTTACTTAGTATATGCCATAAGGGTATTTTGGTCATTTTGATGTTCAGTTTATTACAATCATTATAGAGCTCGAGGATATCCACTAATTCCTGAGTTGGTGATATTTTTGGTCATTTGCATTCTAAGGGAATTCTGGTCATTTTACAGATCCATTGTAGTTCAATAATTCATTCTGTCTGATCTTATTATTAAATTCAAACTTATCATTTATGTCAGTCCCATCGAACTATTTTGAGAGATCTGATGTATTTCAATCATTTCCATCCATCTGATCTTATTATTTAATTCAAACGTATCATATTTTCTAGACCTTTCGAACAATTCTGACAAAAGAGCACCATCGATAATTTATTCTTAACTCAGAGATTTTCAGGTCAATTGTCTTCTCAAAAGTTACTAATAGGTTATCAGGAATTTTCTATACAAAGACATGATCTTAACAATTAAATCTGAACTTTTTTTGAGTTAAGTATGAACCCTCAAAGTATTTTCTCATTCAGGGTTAACTCGGACTATTTTTACATTTCAAGGGCATTTTCATAATTTCTTAACCAAATAGTTTCGGTATTAACTCTTAACAAAAAATAACTATAATTTAGAGATCATATAGTTAATTGTTTTCCTGAACATTCTTTTATCTTGAAATGATTCCTTAACAGATTTCTAGTATCTTGCACAAACCCTCATGGGGTTAAAAACCGGTTATCCAAATTTCCCAATCAAAACTAGTATTTCTTAAACACATCTGTAGTTTTATCATATCAATAAGTCTTTTCAGAGTTATTAATCAACATTCAGGGATAATTCTTGTCATTTTACAATATAAGGGTATTTTCGTAATTTTACCCAACCAGAGTATTCTCATAATTTCTCATCAGAGTATCTTTAATATTTAACCTTTGTTGATATAAAATATAAGTTACAAATCCAGGGTTGATCCCTTTATCACTAATCACAAAACTTGTAATTTAATTCTAACAATATCTCAATCTCTTATAAAAGTCATATGAACCATAATCAATTATTAAACCTTTTTACTGTATTCTGATCGAGTGTAAAAATTAATCAACTCCACAAAAGTGACCAACATTATCTTATTCATGCATTTACCAATATCAACATGTTCCATAAAGCATAAAGATATAGTAAAGTATTAACTCGATTTTTGTGTCATACTGATCGACCATAAAAATTCCATTCGAACACCCTCGATCTTTAATTTAACTTCCAATAATTCATCAAATACATAACAATAAACATTTCATCAAAAACGAGGCTTAATTCCGAAAAACATATCGAATGAGGTGATAAACCAGTCAAAAATAGATTACCGAGTTCGAGTTTGGTGAAACGGACCCCAAAAACATATTCGAGACATCAAAAACATAAAATAAGACTTTTAGAAAATTTTGACTTTTCGATCAAAGTCAACGGGTTTGACTTGCAATTTTGAGGCCTTCGGGTCCGAATTTCGAAAAACAGAATCGGACTCATAACGTCGAAAAACATCAGGATAGATATACCCGGTCAAATTCAAAGGTCGTTCAACGCTCGGTCAACGGTCAACGGTCGACCGTTTTACACAAATATCACCCTAACATAAATTAATTACAAAATTAGCCATCTTCTACAAATATTTACAAAACTAACACCCGAATTTTACACAAATATCACCATAACAGAAATTAATTACAAAATTAACACTCCTATGCGCAGTGGCGGCACGTGAACAGTGATACGATGTCAGAAAATTCCCGAAAAAATTCCTAATAATTATTTTTAGGCATTTTGAGACACTTACCGAGCTCGGTTCACAATTTTGAACGGCGGAGAGCTCGATTCTGAAACATCGAAAACTTTAACTTTCTCACCCCTCCACGCGCCGGCGACGATGGAGAAATGGAGGACACCGACAGACTCGGAACGATGCAAGAAACACGATGGTGCAGGAGGTGTCGACAACGGATGGTCGGATCGGCGTGAATCGACGAAAAACCAACTGAAATCGAGTTAAAACCGATGATACTGTAACACCCCAACCTGTACCCGACCCATATAATATTTGAGATGTCATATTGACTTTTTAAAACAATTTCTTTACAAAATAACTGAACATTTGAACTTATATTAAGTAAATACAATAAATACTATTAATTATGCTTCATTATAAAAATTTAAGAAAAAATATGTATTTGTGAACAATATTATACGGTATGAACAGTACTATCCCTTTGTTTAAAATCTATAACTCTGATTTCATTCATCTTATAAACGTATCACTGATACACTTATTCTCGAACTATTCTACAAACAATAACCATGTCATTTGATCTTTTAACGTTCTTATGGTGACAACCATATTCTAGTTTGCCCACGTAGTAACAAAACTACTCAATTTAATTTCACCACTTTGGAGAAATGAACATCTTCTAGCATTATCTTCATATCATTTAACTAAAGGTCTGTAACAACCGAACCTTCCTCAATTTCACCCTTGAACTCGGGTGTTCTTAACTCTTTTAACTATTTCGATACATTCATTCTATGAGTTATAGAATTATAAAATTGAAAAGATAACAACATATTTTTCCACATCATAAAATATTCTCTAATCTTATACAAGCACTCCCTGAGGTTTTTGCTCTTCTCATTGCCTGACCAGGGCAGGTGAATTGCTATTACCTTCAATATATCGCCTTGTATTTCACTTTGGAAACTTTCATATAATCATGTGCTCATATTATTTCTTCTATCACATATCACGTGTGCATATGATCATCCAATTCATATCATATAACATATGTTATTTTCATATGTTCACATATCATCTATCATATCATATAAACATATATATATCATAAATCATTCTCAGGTATTCACTTATCTTATATAACATAACAATTTAACTCTATTAATAAGATAACACACTCCTTACCCTATCAGATCAGAAAATTTTCCACTTTATGTTGGCATGTATAATTTTTAAAACACTTTTGACTTCGTTTTTAGCCTAGAATCGGCTAAACCGTAGCTCTGATACCATTAAATGTAACACCCCAACCTGTACCCAACCCATATACGAGTTCGAGATGTCACATTGACTTTTTAAAATAATTTCTTTACAAAATAACTGAACATTTGAACTTATATTAAGTAAATACAATAAATACTATTAAATTATGCTTCATTATAAAAATTTAAGAAAAAAAGATGTATTTGTGAACAGTACTATGAACAGTGAAAATTTTTAAATATAAATTGTGTATCGATGTACTGCTACACTAGTGCTACATTACTGCTACAGTAACTTTCGTAAAAATACGTGTAATCTCGTACAAATCTAAGCTTTCATCCGTATAAAATTTATCAATTACATATATGCATTTAAAACATTACAAAACTCAATCGTATGACTTTTCAAAACCGATTAGAACATATCGGATTTAATCATTTATTTACATGTCAACCACTATCCTTATTACAAAATACATACTATACATTTCTTTTCTAATCCGATCTTTGGAAAGGAGGAACTGACCTATCTTGCATAACTTTTATCAATATTCCTCTTCTCGGAACCTACGCGTGAAACAATCACACGCTAAGTCGTTGACTTAGTGAGGTATATAAAACATATAATACACCTAACATCATGTAATTCCTATAACACATTTCATATCACCACAAGCATATACATCTCATATATGGTATTTGTTATTGTCTCTTTATTAATACATTTTCACATGTCCTTAATTCTTTTTATCATATAAGCATATACTAAACATTTCTATACACATCATGGATCACATATATCCTTTCACAACATAACACACATAGTGTCATACCAATTAATTTATTTACTCTCTTTAAAGCCCTTGTATTAGCCCATGTATACTTTTGAGAACTTAAGGTATGTGAGTACATTGAGGTTGTGCACCACTATGCTGTCACCACAGCTCGTATAAATATCCCGAAGGACCTATCCAGAGGTTATAAAGAACCTCGACAACTGTCCATAGGTCCCGAAGAACCTAGGTAAATTGTCCATATGTTCTTTAGAACATAGTTATACTGTCCATATGTCTCAAAAGACATAGGTAATTCTGTTCATATGTCTCAAAAGACATAGGCAATTTTGTCCATATGTCCCGAAAGACATAGGTAATTCTGTCCATATGTTCCGTAGAACATACGTAAACCCTCGACTCTTGGCATGTCAACTATATCACTAGCTCTCATATTACATAACATGGGCATTATCATTTATAACATTTCATATCACTTGTTCTTTCTCTTCTGTCACATACCACATGTATGTGTAACCATATGTTTCATATCATATCACATATATCACGTATTGCATATTTATATGTCACATAGTTCATATCACTTTGCATGGAATCACGTAGGTTGTTTCATATAGCTTATTTCATTTCTCCTTTGTTCATATACATATGTCATATCTTATTCACATATGTTAATATATACATCACATAGCACATAGAATAACATATAAACTTATACATAAATCATTTCCATGTGATTCATATATCACCTATCTCATTACTTATATCTCTTAAGCACTTAATCACTTGTCTCATAATTTCATATAGTCGCATATCACTTATCACATGGTTTACATCTTATGATCATGTAATCATATCAAACATAATCACACACATAAGAATCGCCTATTATATCTCATAGACATATCATTTCCACACCTTTATCACATAGCTCATATAACTTTTCATGCATATTCATGTCACATAATGTATATGGTATGAACTCATATCATGTTTCATAATATGAAATGAATCATATATCAAAGTATTAAATCTAGACTTATCACAAGTCTAGAACTGAATATTCTATTATAATCATGTTATGCATATGCACTCACCTTAGCCTTGCTTTGATTCAATCCTAACTCTTCGATTGTTCCGTAACTCGTTTAGGCTCGATATCTACATAATATAAATTTCGAGACGATTTTCAGAAGCCTAAACCTTATAACTTGGTATTAATAACTTAGGCTAATTTAATAAACCAAAAATTCACTTTTCCTTTAGGAGTGTACCGATGCACTATGGATGCATCGGTACCCAAATTAGGTTCGAAATTCACATGCATCGATGTACCCCTTAATGCATCGATGCACCTTCAAATTTTTGTCTTAGTGCATCGATGCACATGTCAATAATAAAATGGTTTCACCCGAAAATTCCATAACTTTTTATTAAATTTCCTCATATAAAACTCCATTCATACCATTAAACTTAACAACAACCATTTTAACTAACTTTTATCATTCCAACACTTTAGAATTTCTCATATCTCATTCAAATTCTTAAAACTAAGAATCATACCAAAATTTCCATGTAATCCAAGCTTATTTCTAACACTTATAACTTATTATTCACACCTATGACAAGTCAAATTCATCCTCCAAATTCATTTAAACCTTCTTATTAAAATTTCACTTAAAAACTCATTTTCTTTAATCTGTCATAACTCATTTATCTTTTTATTTTAAGATAACTTAAGCTTTCCTCAAAACCCAACCTTTAATTCAACAAACAATCAACTAATTAAGAAACTCACCTTTGCTTGAGCTTTCACGTGGAGAAGAGAAGAAAATGAAGAAGAGAATTGTATGGAACTTATCTCTTCAATCATGTTCCACATGGGTATTATAATACACATTAATTATTATTTAATTATTTTTCTTGTTAAATGACTCATTTGCCCTTTGAATCCTTTAATATTTACTAACAATTTTTAAGAAATATCTCCACATAAATCATTGAACTATTCAAATATTCTACTTTTATCACCAAATTCTAAAATTTTACAATTTAGTCACTAACCCGTAGTTTGGGATATTATAGATACTTCCAACTGAAATTAACGACGAACGACGACGATTCATAACGAAAGGTTTGAGGGGTTTTGTTATTCGGTCGAAAACGAACATGATGGTGGTTTCGGTTCATCGATCGAGTTCGGACGGTGAGTAGATCGGAGTTGAAAGGAGGGTTGAAGGAGAGGAAAACTAGAAAATTTATCCAGAAAACATATGGAATGGGGATTTATATTTTCTCCTAAAGAATAATGGTCAAATCATAAGTTTAGCCACTGAATTTCTTGCACTTCTTAAAACGGTCTGCCAACTTTAAAATTTTACAATTTAATCCACTGTTTCTTTCAAAATACTAATTAAATCCAATACTTTATAATTTCTAAAAATTTAGCCCCTAAATTGGGGTGTTACATTGAGTTAACCAAGATTTCATGTTAACTAAGATTTATATAAATGTTTTTTGTTTTTAATGTTTTGATTGAGTTGTATTCAGTGAAAATTGATTGTTACTGTTCGATTGAGTTCATGTGCAATTTAATGGTGGGGTATGCATATGTAAATGACGTTTGATGGTATTGGATATTGAGTTCTAATTTCTTATTGTTTTTTAGATTGTGTTGCATGTGTATTGGGTACTTAGTTTTAATAAAATATTATAAACATTGATGTTATTTAAATATTGGTTATTGGGACTTAAATGTGAAACATTTTTTCATGAACTTAAATCTATAAAATTTTAGAATAGTAACAATCAACATACCACACCATTCAATTGCACATGAACTCAATTGAACAGTAACAATCAATTTTCACTGAATACAACTCAATCAAAACATCAAAAAATAAAAAAATTATATAAATCTTGGTTAAATCAATATTATTTTGGAATTTTGGGTTTAGAATGTAATTGAATTATTTTGGAATTTGGGATTTAGAATGAAATTGAGGACTATTTTGCATGTTTTAAAAGTTGGGGGACCTAAATGAAGCACTTAAAAAATTCCGTGACCATTTATATAATTTACCTTAATTTTCATAGTTGCAAACGGTAATCTCACTACCGCGTCACTGTCTTCTAATGGATTATATTATAAATTTTAAAAGTTGGAGGATTTAAATAAAATCTTCAGAAAAATTCAGTTACAATTACTATACTGTGCATTTAATGCATCTCAAAAAGGAAAAAAACAAACGATAATACACACTGTGCGACCGACATCAAGATCCCAATTTAGCTTCAACTTCCTAACCAAAACAAATCCTTTGTTGTGATAACAATCGTCGAAGAAAAAAATCCCAGAAAACCATGGACATGATAGACACCCCTGTTGCGGAACGAGATCAGTTCCCGCTAACTCCCAAACACATTTTCATTCTCTCCGGCCAAAGCAACATGTCAGGCCGAGGTGGCGTCTCCAAGCACCCTCGCATCTGGGACGGCGCCATCCCACCGGAGTGTCAACCTCACCCTTCCATCCTCCGCCTCAGCGCCACCCTCAACTGGGAGCCCGCGCGGGAGCCGCTCCACCACGACATCGACACTGGCAAGGTATGTGGAGTGGGGCCCGGAATGTCGTTCGCCAACGCGGTGAGAGATCATATGGGTGGCGGGTGCCTGGGTCTGGTTCCTTGCGCCGTGGGTGGTACAGCCATCAAGGAGTGGGATCGCGGGCAGCTTCTGTATGACAATATGCTTAAGAGAAGTAAAGAGAGTATGAAGACTAATGGGGAAATCAAGGCTTTGCTTTGGTACCAAGGGGAGAGCGATACATCGTCGCTTCAAGATGCTGAAGCGTACAAGGAAAACATGGAGAGGTTGATTCATAATGTGCGTGAGGATCTTGGCTTGCCTTCACTTCCAATCATTCAGGTTTGATTCATTAAATTTTTCCTGTATTTGATTTAGACCTATGTTACTTAGACTCAGTGTAATACGTATCTAACATATATATGATTCGAATTTAGATTTTTGTAAATATATTCATGTGTGGGACACAAATACTATTGCTGATAGCGTAATACTTAAAATGTGGAGAATATTAAGCAGGTTGCGATTGCATCGGGGTTTGAATACATGGAGAAAGTGAGAGAAGCACAACTGGGGATGGATCTGCCGAATGTAACATGCGTGGATGCCAAAGGGCTGGTTTTGAAGGAGGACAATCTTCACTTGATGACCGAGGCTGAGGTTGCGTTGGGGCACATGTTGGCCGATGCATTTCTTACCAACTTCAATGCGCCCCCGTCGCAATCTTCCCCTTTCTAAACTCCCAAAACAGGGTAATCTTTCAAGGTCCCGAGGCTTCATCATGTCCTTGTTCTATTTGTTTCTAGCATTTTATGTTGAGCTTGACTCGATTATGTTTTCCATCGTCGTCGTCTTTGTTGCTTCTTCGAGCCAATGTTGACCTTTTAACTTCAATTTGGACTACCAGACTAGATTACGGTATTAAAAGGTATTAGTCTAGTAAAATAAAAGAGTAATGTAAAAAATAGCATCTTAACGTTTATCAAAATAGTCATTTTAGCCCATATTTTTTTATTTTAGCATTTTGGCCCCTTCACTTTGGGGAAAAAGCTCCCTCTAACCCAAGATTAACACTCCAAAATATAATTCTTTTTTAACTTGAATGAAACGTTGATGGCTAAAATGTCTCCAAAAAAAGGGGACAAAGTGATTATTTTATCAAATGTTAGGGTTTTTTGCCTTAAAATGAATCGTTAGGGGCCAAAATGCTCTAAAATATGAAATAGGAGGCGAAATGACCGTTTGGATAAACGTTGACGGTTAATTTTGATATTATGCCTAAAGCAAATGTAGCTTCGATATGTCGTCGTCCTTGACGTTCCAAATGTCCCTTTGAGTTGATGTTGAGCTTTTAGTTTCAATGTGGTTTGTCGGACTTCATTTTGTTGTAAAATAGTATATGTTTTAAAAATTTATTGATTAACAATCGTTTGACAATGAATGTTCAAATATTTTTACAGTCTTCGGTGTTTAAATTTGGAACCTCCAGGGATGACACCCATTCCTTTGACACTAAGGTAGTTTGATTCGTTATATTGATCAGAATATAATTGAGATAATTTTAAAAAATATCTTAATTAAAATTGAGAAACAAATATTAATATATATTTTTTATTTTTTAAATAAAAATAGAGTAAAGTTATCTCATTTTGGTAATTGAGCTATAATTTTTTTAATTAATCCTTATTTTATGTGCAAGTTTTGGACTTAGTTAAATTTCCCAACTTGTTCATTATAGTCTCTGTAAATTAGTTGCATTATAGTTACATTATCTTTCTAACATTTGAGTTTGGATCGAAATTTTAAATTTTTAAAAAATATAAAGACAAAAATATAACTTACACATGGATAGGGACTAAAGATAGAATTTAACTATAAATTTATTCTTAGTTGGACATGATTAATTGAAGTTTTCAAAAGATCCTAAATGTTTGGTCGAATGACAGTAGAAGTATTCACTAACATTACTTCCACAAAAATATTTAAGAGAAAATAACCTCAGTGACTAAAAATCTTAGATAATACACGATTTTGACCAACTTTTTTTGGATTTGCAAAAATGACCAACAAAATCGCAATGCGATCTCTAATTCGTTGCGATAGTCTACAGTTGTCGTTGCGATTTTCCAAATTCGTTGCGAAAGTTAAAAAAAAAGATTTTGTTTCTTAATAATTTTTTCTAAAAAGATAGTATCCGCGCGGACGTGTCGAAGACACGTATTACCACGACCACGACCACGACCCCGACCCGACCCGACCCGACCCGACCCGACCCGAGACGGCGGCGGCGGCGGCGCGCGAGAGTCCCTCTTGTTCTCTTCCACTCAACAAGGAAGTGGGAAATTCAAGCCTTAAATATCATTCCCAATAGTGTTTCCAATACTATGTGGGATTGAGCATTACCAACACCATAGAATCTTAGTTCCCGACCACCACTTACTAATCAAAGAGACCGAAATATGAAGGGACTGTTAAATTGCATACATAAGCATCTGTTTTAGTGCTTCCTTGACTATGTAATGAGCATGCATTTCTTTGATATATGTGTATTTTTCTAAATCTCTGCATAGGAAAATGCTAATAGAATATAGTAAATAAGTACAGGCAGTTGTTTTCTCCTCGAAACATTTCTATTCAGTTAATATTATGGTAGCAGAACATGTGAAAGTATTAGATAATCTTACTTGATCGGTAGTTTTAATGCGTCTTATGATGGTTATCCATGAGTATTAAGAGTAACTTATTGGAAATTAATCGCTAAAATGATTGGTTCAAGGGCTTGATTTGCGGTGTCGTCTGTTATTGATTGAGTTAACAATAGTTGTCTATGTTCATTCTCCACTGTTTTCTGTTTTTGAAAGTCAAGTTAGGGAAGTAGCAGTGAACTAGATATGACTCATGCCTTTCAAGTGATAATGGAAAGAGATCGCAAATATGTGGTCTGGTATATATCTTTCTTGTTCTTTAATCGAATGAATCTGAAATAATCAAACGGTTTTGATATGTGGTCGGGAACTAAGATTTTATGGTGTTGGTAATGCTCAATCCCAATAGTATTGGAAATACTATTGGGAATGGTATTTAAGGCTTGAATTTCCCACTTCCTTGTTGAGTGGAAGAGAACAAGGGGGACTCTCGCGCGCCGCCGCCGCCGCCGTCTCGGGTCGTGGTCGTGGTCGTGGTAATACGTGTCTTCGATACGTACGCGCGGATACTATCTTTTTAGAGAAAATTCTTAAGAAACAAAATCTTTTTTTTACTATAACAACGAATTTGGAAAATCGCAACACGAAATGAAAAATCACGCGAATTTACGATAGTAGAGATCGCAATGCGAATTAGAGATCGCATTGCGATTTTGTTGGTCATTTTCGCAAATCAAAAAAAAGTTGGTCAAAATCATGTATTATCTGGGATTTTTGGTCACTGAGGTTATTTTCTCAATATTTAATGGTGTTATCAATTTAGACCTAATAAAATCAGAGAAGTAAATTATGTTAAATACAAGTACAAAGACTAAAATACAAGTTTTTAGTATAGTAGAGAGACTAAAAACTAAAATAAACCAACGATATTTTGGAAAATACAGAAATGATCCTTTTTGTCTAAAGACAAATGGTCAAGCAACAACATTTCCGGACGGCAGTCGAATCTGTCACTGTGTATATATATTAAATATAGTTAAGGCTTCAGCTACTGCAATAATTTGATCAAACACCATGTCTTCTCCTCTGCTTCTCCTTCTCTTATCAACAGTCATAACCGTCGCCTCCTCCTCTGATTCCTGTCCCGCATACCCCTCAGTGCCAACGGACTGCACCGTTTCCACGGCTGATGAAAACCCGGTTCCCGTTCGACGGGAAGTTTACGGCGATGGGAGAATCTTCGATATTAGCCATAGATACACTGTGGATATGCCGTCGTGGGATAGCAAAGACGGTCTGGGTCAGTTCCTTTGGCTTCCGGCCAGCATGAAGAATGGCTCCCGAT
Source organism: Hibiscus syriacus (assembly GCF_006381635.1). Taxonomy (NCBI): domain Eukaryota; kingdom Viridiplantae; phylum Streptophyta; class Magnoliopsida; order Malvales; family Malvaceae; genus Hibiscus; species Hibiscus syriacus. The sequence goes on along the minus strand of NW_024062753.1, from coordinate 1,048,730 downwards.
CCAATAATTCCCTGATGAAATTTGTGTCGGTTCACACCGGCACTCACGTCGACGCGCCGGGTCATATGATTGACCGGTACTTCGATTCCGGGTTCGATGTTGACACCCTTGACCTTGACGTCCTGAACGGTAAACAAAACCACCCATAGCCATTGTTGAGCTTCTTTTCTACGGTCAAATTTTGTAGAAGATCCTAATACTATAAGTTTTTAGCGATTTAGTCCTTCTATTATTTGATCATTTCTAGTCTTCCACATTTTTAGCCCTGTTTAGTTATTACTATCATCCCTATATTTTAACACCCATTTGATCTTCGTACTTAGCAAAACTCATAAACTAGTTTAGTTATCTGTAGATATATGAAATTGAGTTGTTAACTTTTACTAATTCCTTACATATAAATCATTGAGCTGCTGATTTTTAATATCAACGATTTAATGACAACGTTTAACATTTTTTTCTGAATGGATTGACTTCTTCTTTATAAGAATTAAATTCTGACAAATTAAAGTAGGGGACAGGGGTGCCTTCTCAAATTGAATAGACTCGAGCTCAAACTCGATTCGAGTTCATAACGAACTGAAGCAAACTATTTGACACCCGACTCGAAAAACTCTCGAGCAACATAATGTATAACGTTTAACACTTATATGTTGGCTTTTTTTCAGAAAATGCAATGTAAGGTTTTCATGTAAGTCTGAGAATGTTTTAAGTTCAAATTTTTTCGAGCTTGAGTCAAGCATCAATTTTTTATTTCAAGTTCGAGTCGAGTTTAACAAGTTTAAACTCGCGAGCTTGAACTTTTCAAGTCGAGTCGAACTCAACAATACTTGAATTCAACTCGGCTCGTTTACAGCTATAGTAATATAACTGTAAAATGTTTGACCGCAGGGCCAGCTGTGTTACTCGATGTGCCGAGGAATAGTAATATAACTGGTATTGATCTCCAACACCAAGTTCAATTATTTGGCTGTGTATGATCCGATTGTAACTAATAATCTTCTGTTTTGTTCTTAATTTGTTGCAGCCCAAGTGATGGAGTCATTGAACATTCCTAAAGGAGTGCGCCGTGTTCTTTTTAGGACATTGAATACTGACAGGTATCGTGATTAATTCAACACTGAAACACTTGATTACATTCTGTGTCGGACTTGATGGTGAGTATAGATACGAGTATGTGTCGAATATGATTACATTTGATTTATTTTGATGTTTCTTCGCATCTTTGGAGGATATTATCCGTATCTGAATGTGTTGGACATAGAGTGATTTAGGATATTACATTGCTATGTTAATGTTACCCGGGCCGGGTTTGATGGCGTATATTGACGCGAGTATGTATCTAGTAAGTTACTCTCAGTAATTTCTTTGTATCTTTGGAGGATCATACTTACATTTGAATGTATTGGACATTAGATTGGGAGCACGAATGATTTAGGAAGTTATATGTTGTGTTACTCGGATTTGGATGTTGAATATCAATAGGAATATCATGCATGTAATAAGGTACACTCGAATTGTTTCTATGTTGTTGTTTTTTTCATATCTTTGGAGGATCATACTTATATTCGAATGAGTTGGACACAGATGAGAACATGAGTAATTCAGGAAATTACATGCTATGTTACCTAGATTTGATGTTGAGTATCGAGTCATTTAGGAGTTACCCTGATTTAACGTCAGGTATCATTACGAGTATGTATCGAGTACGAGTATGTTTCTTCACATATCGAGCTATGTTTCTTCACATACTTCATTGCCTATATTTGTACATAGGTGAAGACTCGAGTAATTTAAGAAAAACGAAAAAGTCCAAGTAGCGTTAAGTTATCAACTCGAACAACCCTGTCCACAAACTAGAAAATAACTCCGACGTAAATCATAAAAAATCTGTGCGAGACTTCAACCTAAAATCGCAAAATTTCAATTTCAGGCGGCTTATGTTTAGAAGGGAATTTGATTCAAGCTATGTTGGATTTACAACAGACGGGGCAAGATGGTTGGTAGAGAACACTGACATCAAACTTGTAGGTAAGAGCTACGTTACCCAAATTTCAGCGTGAGTGCCGGATACATATATATTGATTTCTTTTATTTTCATCTATTTGAAGTATCCGTGGAGTTTGAATTTACCATACTGAGTTTCCATGGGAAACTAAGATAGAGGCTTTTAGGGTATAAGAGATTTGAGCTATGTTGTTAACTTCATTGCTAGATTTCGCCCCCGGACTTGTTAAGATGTCACCTTTTAAATGTAGTTGCATTTGATTATGTTTATATCCTTGCGAAATAAGTAATCATAGTGCATGAGCCAAACAAGCAATACTTCGAGCTCTGCATTACTCGATTTCTGATTAGTGCATTGGTGTTGCTATGTTTGTTTCCTTGCAAAATAAGTAATCATAGTGACGAATTTAATTGCTGTGGAAATGCAGGAATCGATTTCTTATCTGCTGCAAGCTATGATCATTTGGTTCCAGCTCATCTTGAGTTCTTCGAAGGGAGGGTAAGGAACTTGCTCTTCGACATCAAATAACTTTATAACTTCTATATGTGCTCAAATTATTGTTTTGGTCCCTCTACTATGCTCAACCTTTAGATTTAATCTTTCTATGCTTTAATTTGATAATTTAGTCCCCATACATATATAACATCATTAGTTGGTCAAAATAGTTGGATTTTCAATTAAAATACCGATGTGAATTTTCTTAAAAATACTCCTTCCATCACACACACAAGGAAAACAAAATAAAATTCATGTCCACATAATGAATTGGAAGAGGTGTTCGTCTTAGCAAATCTACGTAAGCATTTTTATTAGATTAGTTAATGGTATTAACTATTTGTACTAACTAATGATCACCCTATAAAGTAGAGGTTGTAAATCATGCCAAATTAAAATATAGACTAAATCTTAAATGTGAGCATTTGAAGGGACCAAAATCACAATTTGACCTTTCTGTCTTAAGGAATTAAGATAGGTTTTCAAAGTCGGATTCTTTGTTATTACATATTCTAACATGTTTATTGAATATGGAAAGTTTTGCAAACCATTTCAAACCCGAAACGTAATACATATATGAATGCACCCTACAAAATTATTTAGGTGCATTCATATATGCTCCATGTTTCAGGTTCGAATCTATAAAGTACCCCCAAGGATTGAATGGATCATGGCATGACAAACTCGTCTCGGATACATTCTCATATTTGAGTTTCATTCTAAAAGATAGATAATTCAATGTGATACAGGAAGTGATTCTAGTGGAGGGCTTGAAGCTTGATGATGTTCCTGCTGGAATATATAACGTACATTGCTTACCTTTAAGGTTGCTTGGTTCTGAAGGATCACCCATCAGATGCATTCTCATCAAATGATCATACACGTAACATAATTTTCACTGTTATCATTCTAGGGGTCTCGTCTTAGACTGTTATAATTCTAGTTTCGTCTTTGATTGTTATTATTCCGGAGATTTTGTCATCAACTATATTAGTAGGACTTTTACTTTTTCTTAAAGTATCTGTATTCAACACATTTCTATGGTCTAGAATACAAGTCCAATTCACATAGGTTGGTGGTGCTCATGTCCAACAAAACAAAGAATTTAACCATAAATAAATAAATAAAAACCCAAAAGCATTTCACAAACTGAAATATATAAACAGTTTAAGCTATACAATGGCTATCAAGTTCCGAGATTTTGCTTCCAAAGAGATTCAAACAATAGTCCCAACCCTTTATGAGGAGTTTCTAACATTAAGAACTTCGACTTTGATTGTCTCCTTGCCGATAGTTTTAGTACGGTGGTGGTGGATAAAGACCTGGATAAGGACCTGTTTGAAAGCGGAACAGAAACAAACTTCATTACTATATTTCACATGTGAATAGTAGCATTGAAATATTTAAAATGTATGAAGTTACCTGGGGGATATGATGAAGGTGGTGGATATGTAGATGGGGGATACGATGAAGGTTGTGGATATGCAGACGGGGGATACGATGAAGGCGGTGGTGGGTATGTAGATTGGGGATACGATGAAGGTGCTGGTGGTGGAGGGTATGCAGAAGGTGGAGGAGGGTATGCAGAAGGTGCAGGAGGATATGTGGATGAAGGATATGATGGATATGATGATGGATTCGGATATGTTGTAGCTGGTGGCGGATAAGAAGCTGAATAAGTTGGTGGAGGTATGGAATATTGAGGGACATGCGGAGGAGGAGCTGCGTATGGTGGTGCCGTTGGAGCATATGCTGAGGCTTGGTGCTGCAACAATTCGAATAAAAATTTAGTTCCCACTTGTTTGTGAATAATATTAATGGAGATCACGAATTGAAGTACAACAGATCGAACTTACCTTGGCATTTGAGTAATGCATTATGAGCCGCACTTCTCCAGCATATCTGCAAATATGAAAAGAGTAAGAGGCCATAGATATGAAAGATTGCAATATAGGAAAACCGAAAATGGTTTTTGCAATCCAGAAGCCGGGAACATGATATGAGCTTAGCTTGGCAATTTAAAAGTCAACGAAATTCAATTTATTTGGTAAGTTTCTAAACTTAGCTTCATGTTTCCATGTCAAACAAATTGGATTAAGTTGATAACTGAGCTAGGAACTGACTTTTCTTATTGACTGACAAATAAGGTTTCAAAAAACACAACTGCTATCGATGAAACTTAATTAAACCTCGAAAAGTCGAGCAGAACATAGCTTGAAGTTATAACCAACCAATTAATTTGTCAAAAGCTTAAATCATGCTATCTTACAAACGACCACAAACCAAAAAGAAGCTACACTAAGAAATATCTTTCTGCTTGAGGGCAACTGCCACATATGCATACATGGCTACGAGAACCGACTCTCTTTCCCACATTATTTGTAGTTGTAAGCTCTAGATGAGATTCAGACAAACTAGAAAAAGGGTTTCATAGTTGATATTGCTAACCATTCAAAGTGATTATTGCCATACGGTCGAATTGATGAGATTAAAGAAATATTGATTGCACGATTGAATTTTTGTGATAGCAGAAACATCGATCTTGAGTGCCATTAGATTATTCATGGAAACACAGTCTTATTCCAATACATGCAAAAAACTATCACTCTATCATTCGATTTCATTTGTTTACCTTCCGGTTTTAGTCTGGAGTGGCCAAGGAGCATCATCAAAGCCCTGGGAAAGAACCTTATTCAATTGAACCCTGTAATCCAAAACACCCAACAAAAGAGCAAACATTAGAATAAAAAAACAAATAAGAACACATCTTCTCAAAAAGCAAAAAAGTAAAACAATTCAAATCCTTAATTCCTGGGTTTCTTACTTTCCACTGCCAATAAAATCATCAAAAGTCAAAGTATTGCTGTTCCAAACCACGACATTGATCTCTCTAAGCCCTTCAATCAAAGTGAAAGTGAACCTCTCTTGGAATACAGGCGCTTTGCCACCATCTAAAAGGAACCCAAATCATAAATCAGAACAAAGATGTTGAAATTTTACTTGGATCCCAAATCACAGATCAAGAACCCTAAAGGGGAAAATAGTTATATGCTGAGAGAGATAATTAGTAATTACCGGTGCAAGTTCTTGTACGGTACTTGGTGCTGCCATATTCAAGACAGACATAAGGATCTTGCCTTGAAATCCACTCAGTATCTTTCAACTTGTTGCATCCGACGACTTCGATCGATAAAAACAAAAGAAATCCAACATTAAAAAAATACAAAAATCACAAATCACCCATAATAAAGTAAAAAACAAATCCAATTTTATGAAACTTTCCATACCAGTAACCTCAAGAATATGGCCATGGATACCCGAAACCGACATGGATCGATACTAGTAACAATAACACTAACAACTATACGAAAAAAAACCAAAGAAGCAAAGTAGGGAGAAGATTGATGTTTTCGAGATGAGAATTTGTTCTCTGACCGACTTAAAAAAAAAAAGGAGACCGTTTATATATATTATCAGAAGGAGAAAACGAGTGAATCTCAGAACCTATAATTAGATCCGCCGCGTAATATTAAGTTTTTTTTATTAACAGCTTTAATGGTGGGTCGTTTGTCTAAATTTTTTTTCTCTGTAACAGCGGGGGAATTTGGTTGAAATTTGGGGTTACTGTTGCTTTCTGGTTTCAGTTTTTTATTTTTTCGGGTAAAAAGCGTAAATGACATTCACATATCAGTCAAGTGTTAATAAAATTACAAATGGGTCGTTGAATTTTAAAAAGTTAGAAATGAATCATTTTATTTATCAATTGTAATTAGAGATTGTTAAATACCTGAACTAGACATATTTTAATCGCTTTTATTACCCAAGGAAGCAATGTCTGCTACAAAAAACACCGATTAGAAAAAATATACACTCAATTACAAAAGGATGATCGACTAATCAATACCCCAAGATATACAAATATTGGAGTTAACATAATCATGCCTATTTATCTTTTTCCCCCTTAGTTTAATTCCTACGAATTCTTTGACGTTGCTAAGGATTTCATCTCTTTTTTGAGATTCCTTTGAATATTCTTCGATTGCGTTCCTCCCACAAGACATAGTTGCTTGCACACCAAGCAAGTTTAAGAATAGTAGAGATAAGAGATTTTCCTTTCCATGTGTTGGAAGCCCAAGTTACCATATTCTCCCAAGAATCAATTGTCTTCTTTAGTCCATTTAGGAGAAGAATTTTCTCCCTAAAAAAAGAAGCATACGAGCAATCGAAGAACAAATGATTACGGTTTTCCATCATTTCATTAAATAGGACACAAATTCCATTAGTAGAAATCTCCATACGAATGAGTCGGTCTCGAGTAGGAAGTCGATCTAAAAGAGCCATCCATACAATCAAACAATGCTTGGGTAAATGGTGAGGGAACCATATAAGGGAGTGCCAAGTTTCTATTGATGCCCCAACTAAGTGTAGCAGAATTTTCCATGCTCCAAAAATCATTCTCTTTAATCTGATCTTATTTGATTTTTTTAAAAAAATTAAGATTTGAAATATGCCTTATGAAGGTAGAGTCAGGGTTAAAACGAAATCATATTTAAGATAAGAAAAGCCTCGACATAACCTATATAATTACAATAATGTCTTCTACATTTTTAAGGATAGTTATTAATAAATATCTATGTATACTTTTCAATTATTTCTCTGTCATATGAAATAAAAAAATATTCTTATTAGAGCACGACATGTTTTGACCCTACAATTTAGGGTGCATTAAACATTATTAAATATTCGAGTGAGTGGGGTAGAGTGAAAGTCTTTAATTTTGTTTTTGAAAATGTGACAACAATAAAAAAAAAAATCAATCGTCTAACCTCGTGGCTATCCCTAATTATAACAATCAAATCACCGTGTCATTAAGCATTTAACACATATTAAATTTTTAGTTACAATCAGATTATTTTATTTATGAATCACAATCAACTTATTTTATTTATCGATTATAAGAATCAAGACACTAAGTTATAATTAGAAAGTTAACGTTCATCCCACACTATATAATAAAGTTATCTATTTATTATAATCGATAAATAAAATGACATGTTTACAATTTTCATGACTTATTTACAATCTTATTAACAATCGAATGACATTCTATATAATTCACCCTAAAAACTAGATACAACTCGCTAAAATCATTCAGTTTCCAAATAAAAAAAGATACACGGACTTTCAAAAGAACGCGCTCAAGCTTCGGTTGCCATACGGACAGAAAGCGTGAAAAGGCGTTTTAATTTTGAGTTCTGAACAGTCGACTCAAAAATATTAATATATTTTTTAATATTTTTGATAAGACGATATCTAAAATATTATTATTTTTATCAAAAAAGTTAATTTCTTTAGAATAAATATTTTTTATATTAATATTTTTGATATAAAAATAATATTTTAAAGAGAGAATCGCCTCAGTGACCAAAAAAAAGTTATAATATACGATTTTAACCAACTTTTTTTGGATTTGCCAAAATGACCAACAAAATCGCAACGCGAAATAAAAATCGCAACGCGATCCCCAGAATCGCAAATCAGTTTCCAAAATCGCAACGCGATTCTTGAAAATCGCGATGCGATAGTACAAATTCGCATTGCGATTTTCCATAATCGCAACGCGAATATGAAAATCGCAACGCGAACACATAAATCGCAACGCGTATCCGTAAATCGCAACGTGTATCCGTAAATCGCAACGCGTATGGGTAAATCGCAATGCGTATCCGTATATCGCAACGCGTATCCGTAAATCGCAACGCGTATCCGTAAACTGCAACGTGTATCCGTAAATCGCAACGCGTATCCGTAAATCGCAATGCGTATCCGTAAATCGCAACGCGTATCCGTAAATCGCAACGATAATCCGTAAATCGCAACGCGTATCCGTAAATCGCAACGATAATCCGTAAATCGCAACGAGAATCTGTAAATCGCAACGATAATCCGTAAATCGCAACGAGAATCTGTAAATCACAACACTTAAATTTTGGGTATATAACACTGAAATCATAAACTAAATCCCTAAATCGCAACTCATTCCATCTCCATCTATCACTCTCTCCGGCGACATCCGTTCCTATATCCAACGACATCCTTCCCAATCCGGCAACAGGTTTTAGTTTCGCAGCTCGTCTGTTTAGTAAATTAATTTACAACCATGAAATCATCTAATGTTGATCATGTTTGGATAGATTTGTGTTTTGGAGGGTCATGGGATAATGTTCATGGTGTTTTACAATATATGCCTTTACCCATGAATCTTCAACTAAAATTGTCTTTACAAAAGTTAACTTATGAAACTCTAATGCTACGTGTTTCAAATAAATTGAATTTAGAGCCCCTAAGTGGATTTAGGCTATCTTATCAGAGAAATGGTAAAGTTTATTTGTTAACCGACAATGAAGATGTTGAACGATTCATTGCTTACATTAGTGTTTCACAAGATGATGTTACATTGTATGTTGTTGAACCTAGAAGTAGTATTGTTGGGTCAGTAGCGGGTAGTAATCAACTAAGTTTTTCTCAAAACCCACAACCTTTCTCTAATCCAAATCCCAATCAACTTTCAGCACCAAATTCCGGTTTTCGTATTGACCAGTTAGACGATGATGAGCCAACAGAAAAAATTGTGAGTACTAGTCAGTATTCGAAATTTGGTCTTGGTCAATATCCGGACTTTGATATTGGTCAATACACGGATTTTGATGATGTTTCAGAAGAAGAAACAGACCATGCGTGTAATGATATTGATATTGGTCAATACCCGAATTTTGATGATGAAACAGCCGTTGCCGAAGAATGTAATGTTGATGATAATGAGGAGGAAGTTACGACTGTGAATGAACATGTTGAACATCCATTCTGTAATTCATATAATCCTGAAGAAGAAAAAGAAGAAGAAAAAGTCCCCGAAGAAAAGAAAATGCCACGGGCGTATAACTGGAATATGCCAGAATTACTTCAGATACCGGAAGAAGAGTTGATAAAGAAAGCAGTTGATTGTTACACAAAAGTTATTCGTATCAAGAAAGATGATTGTTTTGATACAAAGGAAGACTTGAAGATAGCTTTATATACGAAATGTGTGGAAGATGGCTATCAACTAAAAGTTAACAAATCAAGCAAAGATCGTTTCGAAACAAGGTGTATGATTGACAAAAACTGTACGTGGCGTATGATTGCAAAGAGAATAAAAGATTGCAAAATGTTTCAAGTTAGGACTTTTATTGATAAACATACATGTTCAAGAACCCAAGTTTTTCCTCACCATAGACAGGCAAACAAAAAGGTGTTGGGTGGTTTTCTGGCTGAGTTAATGTTTTTGAATGGCAGGGTATATCGGGGACATGAAATTATGACTGACATGAATGCTCGGTTCAAGATTAGTATATCATATTCTCAAGCTTGGAGAGCCAAATGTTATGCCTTGGAATTGTTGAGGGGGTCGCCAGAAGCATCGTTTGCCCAACTGCCGGCTTATTGTCACAATTTAAAGCTGAAAAATCCTGGGTCGGTAACTCATATCAAAACAGATAGAGATGGACGCTTTGAGTTGCTGTTTATCGCCATTGGTGCTACGGTTAGTAAATCAATATAATTTTGTTGACTCATTTTTGTTAGTTACATGCATTTCACATTTAAATGATTATATTTCTTGTGTATATTATTTTGTAGATTCGTTCGTTTATTACTTGCATGCGCCCAGTTATTATAGTTGACGGAGCACATTTGAAAGGTCGATACCTTGGAGTAAACTTATTAGCAGTAGCCATGGATGCTAACAATGGGATATTGCCAATAGCTTACGGGGTTGGCAAATCTGAAACCTCTGATTCATGGACATGGTTTATGGGGCATCTTAGGGATTGCATAGGTCCTATTAGCAATCTGACAATCATATCCGATAGGGCAAACTCAATTGACAACGCTGTTAGAAGGTGTTTCCCAGATGCTTTTCATGGACTTTGTGGTGTTCATTTGTATAGAAATCTAAAATCAAGGTCTGCTGGTATAAAAAAGCACAAATGGACATACTGGAAGGCTGTAAAAGCTTATCGGGAAGTGGATTTCAATAAGCATATAAATTGTTTAAGACGTGTTTTGCCTCAGTGTGCTCAAACACTAGAAGATGTCGGGTTTGAAAGATGGTCAAGAGTACATCAACTTGGAGCAAGATATGGTTTCATGACGTCTAATAGTGCAGAATCAATCAACGCTCTAAGTCGTCATTCCCGGAAATTACCCATTACTATGTTAATGGAGTTTTTTCGAGCCTCTATTCAACAGTGGTACTACAAGAAAAGAAACCATGCATGTATTATTTCTTTGAATTCGTAACTTATCATATTTATATATTTTACTAAGTATTGTTTATTTAAATTTACAGGAACATTGGAACATCGTGTTACACCATGGACTGAAAAAAAGATAACGAAACGTGTTGTGAAGTCAACGTCATGGAGAGTTGAACCATGTTCAAACACTTTGTTTCAAGTACTGGATAATAACTTAAATGGGCTAGTCGATCTAAATGCAAAGACGTGTAGTTGTATGAAATGGCAAACATCTGGTTATCCGTGTGGCCATGTTATAAAAGTTGCTCTTCATTTAAACCAAGATGATTCAAGCGCATACGCTATGGATTGCTACACTACAGAAGTTTATCGACAGACTTATGCCGAGATTGTCTACCCTATTCCACATCCTTCTGAGTGGGACATACCAGATGACTTACAAACAGTTTTGCCACCAGCCATGGACAGAAGGCTACCTGGCCGACCAAAAAGTCACGATCGTATACCGTCTAAGGGTGAAGAGAAGAAGAGATCGACATGTAGTCGGTGCAAGGAAAGTGGTCATACAAGGTTGACATGTGGATCACCAGTGCCATCAAAATCATCTTTTCCTCTACCAAAATATGGATCCTCATCAAAATCCAAAGCTCATATGGTGTCAAGCAAAAGGCAATCATCTTTAAAATCCCAATCACGATTGGCTTCACCTTTTGAGACTGTTAACTTAGGTGATTTTTAAATGCAAACGTTGTATTATGTGGATTTTATGTGTGAACTTTTAACATTTTCAGTTGAATTAATGACTCAGGCCAACCATTTTGACTTAACCAACTCTTGTTATTCAGTTGTTATCACTATTGGCATGCATTTGACTATCGCAACACGGAAAATACAATCGCAACGCGAAATGAAAATCCCAACATGAAAATCGCAATGCGGAAATGAAAATCGCAACGAGAGAATCGCAATGCGAAATGAAAATCGCAATGCGAAATGAAAATCGCAACGACAGAATCGCAATGCGAAATTAAAATCGCAATGCGAAATGAAAATCGCAATGCGAAATGAAAATCGCAATGCGAAATGAAAATCGCAATGCGAAATGAAAATCGCAATGCGAAATGAAAATCGCAACGAAAGAATCGCAATGCGAAATGAAAATCGCAATGCGAAATGAAAATCGCAACAAGATAATCGCAATGCGAAATTATAAACGCATTGCGATTTTCATTTCCGCATTGCGATTTTCATTTCGCATTGCGATTCTCTCGTTGCGATTTTCATTTCGCATTGCGATTTTCATTTCGCATTGCGATAGTCATTTTTGCCTTCAACATAATGCAGATTGAAATCAACAAAATCAACCATTACATTTCAATCAATTAAACAAGCACAAATAAGAATTATGTTCGCATCAATTACACAAATCAACTTTTACAAATCATCTTTTACAAATCAATTAAACAATCAAAAAATAAGCAATAATTCTTATTTCCGATCATCTACTATTGAATCAACTTTTACAAATCAATTAAACAATCAAAAAACAATCAATTAAACTATTGAATCAACTTTTGCAGCTCGACATCATTTTCACGCAGTTCACTTCTGAGATTAACCTGCAGAAACCAAACATTTGTTCAAACAACACTTTCTACGCAAATTATTGAATTCTAGTTAATTAACCAAACATTTTCATTTATAAGTATATAAACTTACCAATTGTTTATGGACATTTTTATAACGCGGATGCAGGTAGGCAGCGTCTCGTATATATCGATTTAGCCATATAATGCCGAAACCACAAGCCTACTGCAGCTTTATCTCTATCGGTGGGAGGTAGATACTTGATGCTTCCCGTCGTCAAACGCTCCAACGCCAAGCATACGAGAGGACCACAATCTCCTCTGGCTCCGCTCGTTTGTTGTGGCGCGGTCTCGTCTCTAATAACTGTAATATTGAGCTTCTTTGGCTTCTTGTTTCCAGAACGAGTCCAATAATTGATCGCATCCAAGAATTTAGCCAAATGAGAGCTCCATCCCTTAATAACATCTCTTAAATCAGCCAATGATATGTAATTTATCATGCTGTCATACACTATTGTCTTAAGGGATGGGAGCTGAAGCTCGACGAGAATCCAATGTTTACGTTCCAAAACAGGGATAAACACCTGCAATCATAAGTAATAATTCATTCATTTGCGCACTTATTTCATAAAACCTTTAAACTCAATCTAAAATAAATACTAACCTTATCGACCTCCCACCATGCAGGATAAAGTTTAGCTTGTCCATTGCCCAAATCAAATGATTCATCTCGTGCATTCTTCAAGTGAACGGCGTGAAAAGACGTCGGCATTATTGTATATCGTATATTTTTATTTTTCTTAAGTTTTCTTATTATTAGAAGACGTGTCACCCACGCATCGATATGCTGTTTTACAAAAAAAGACATATATTAGTGACTTACATAAATTTAAAAAAAAAATTAATCAAATTGAAATATAAGAAAAATATAAGACTTACCCCCCATCGAAATAGCCATTGTCTTCAACCCCTAATAATACGCCCCACCAAGGCCGTTCAAGCAACAAAAAGATATCATCGGTGAGCTTGCATATGTCAGTGAAACACCCCTTGCTCCGCTCATGTAGATAAAAATCAACTGCGGTCTTAGCCCAAAGGGTGTTATCCAAAATTGTGTCCGGTAGTTGTTCCCTCTCCTCTTCAGATACCGGTATGGTACTGGCCGGTAACTCATACGAGAGCCAACTTGAATCCATCATGTCCGGCACGACAGAGGGTTTCTCAAGAAGCCTACATATGACGCCATGTGAATCGGGCTCTTGAATGGTGGGAGGGACCTCTTCAATGATGACAGTGGCCTCTTGAACGGTGGGAGGGGACTCTCGAGGAATGATATGGGGGGCCTCTTCAACGATAGGAGTGGACTCTTGAGGGATGACAGGCGAGTCGGGCTTCTTCTTGCGGTGTCTTCGCACTATTGGGGTGTACGGAGACTTAATAGCACGTGCACGCTGTCTGATGCGTGAACTCCGTCGTGCAAGCATAACCCGACGTAAAGCATCCACTCTATCGGGCCGCTAAATAATTAAATACAAAAATCAGTAAATAAACAGACATGATATTTAAACAGTGAAAACAAAGACAAATATGTTTCAAACTTGCATTGTATTCACCCAAGTCATTATTCTATCATAGTTCACAAAATGCATCAGATAACAAAGAAAAATATGTTTCAAACTAATACCCTGAAGTTAGTATTTGTCTTTGTTTTGTCTATTGGTTGAAGTAATGCAATCCATTCAAGTTTCAATTTGCAGAAGAAGAAATAGTTTACTTTCGCAACACGAAACTTAAAATCGCAACGCGAAACCAAAATCGCAACGCGAAATGAAAATCGCAACGACAGAATCGCAATGCGAAATGAAAATCGCAACGAAAGAATCGCAACGCGAAATGAAAATCGCAATGCGATTTTGGTTTCGCGTTGCGATCTTGTCGTTGCGATTTTGGTTTCGCGTTGCGATTCTGTCGTTGCGATTTTCATTTCGCGTTGCGATTTTGGTTTCGCGTTGCGATTTTAAGTTTCGTGTTGCGAAAGTAAACTATTTCTTCTTCTGCAAATTGAAACTTGAATGGATAAATTTACTTTCAACCAAAAGACAAAACAAAGACAAATACTATTTCACAGTGTTAAAGAATACACAGTTTAGCAGAATTGGCAGCAACCGAACAAATTTACTTTCAACCAAAAGACAAAACAAAGACAAATATATTTCACAGTGTTAAAGAATACACAGTTTAGCAGAATTGGCAGCAACCGAACAAATTTACTTTCAACCAAAAGACAAAACAAAGACAAATACTATTTCACAGTGTTAAAGAATACACAGTTTAGCAGAATTGGCAGCAACCGAACAAATTTACTTTCAACCAAAAGACAAAACAAAGACAAATATATTTCACAGTGTTAAAGAATATACAGTTTAGCAGAATTGGCAGCAACCGAACAAATTTACTTTCAACCAAAAGACAAAACAAAGACAAATACTATTTCACAGTGTTAAAGAATACACAGTTTAGCAGAATTGGCAGCAACCGAATAAATTTACTAAGCAATCTAAGTGAAATGGCTAATCTAAGTGAAATTACGAGTAAATTTATCATTAAGTTAAATATGGAAAATCTTAAACTTACCTCGTTGCGTAGAGTATGAACCTCATTCTGCAACGATACTATCATCTCACGTAGAGCGGCAACCTCACCACGTAAAGTTGACACCTCCACACGCCATGCACCATCGTTATCGCGTAGAGTACCGATCTCCTCACGCAAGGCATTGACCTCATCACGTAACTCCCTTGACTCATCCCGTTGAGGTGGAGGTGGAGAACAGGGAGATAGGAGTCGTGGCATCTTTGCCGGTCGCCTATCATGAGGTGATGGTGGAGAAGAGGCTCGATGATGTGACGGGATAGGTGATGGCTCTCGTTCTAGAGATGTATAGTCGGGTCGATCGGGTGATGGCTCTAGGTGAGGTGATGGCTCTCGAATTGGAGGAAGTGGATGCTGCTCATCATCCGTGCCATCAAAAAAATTCTGACTAGCTTGCCACCAATCAGTGGCAAGCTCTTCCTCCGTGGGTGTCAGTCTTTGTAATGGAATGTTGGCCTCCTAAAATATAAAAACTCAAACAAAGTTAAACGTCTACTATTAATAACTTGTTTATATATTATATGAAAGTATTTGTGTTAACTTACATTATTTATTGTGGCATATGGTATTAAGTCTTCCCAATCCAACAGAGTTTTCCTCTTCCAGGAAATAGCCCTGGGAATATCATTTGACGTTTTTATTGCATATGTACGCATGCTGGGGAAAGCCTCGAATATCCAAATCTACAAACAATATAATAACAAAATTAGTAATTGTTAAATAATTAATTATAATTTTAGAAACATTATATAGAAATTCTTACCTTAAAGGCCCAAACAAAGCCTGACAAAGTGTATTTGGACCCATCGCCCCGCAAACTTTTGCGGTCATCAAAGGCAGACGACAACTTAGTCCAGGTAGCTTTCCATATATACGAACCCCACGGAAACAGATTCCATGCATTCAGGTCCTCTACCAATATTATTAGCTCCCGATGAATAGGTTGTCTGGCCTCTCTGCCTAAAAAGCCGGCATACACAAGTAGTAGAAGGCATACTCGGACAACATCGACGTCTTCCATCCGAGTGAAACCAGCTTTCTTATTAAATAATTTCTTCAGGTCGTCGACATGTAGGTTCGGCTTCTCCATTGACTCATCCGGAAAAACCCGGGATAACCATGATGGGCGGGCGATATGACGAGTGTACCGGCCTACATCATCGTGTCCGAATCGTAGACCAGTGATTAAGCAGAACTTCTTCCGCCCAAAGCAAGTATACGCTGGTGGAAAATGAAACCATATCTCTTCCTCACCACGTTGTATACTGTCGGGTAGATTTGATGTCATGGTCTGAAGCCACAAATGGGTCAAATTAGCATCTCCACCCGGATGCTGTACTCTCAGCCATGGCCCGAAGCAGGTTTCCTCAAACAATTGTCTTTGAGCAGGTGAAAGCTTCTTTGCAATTGTAGTGGCCAGGCTGACTTTATTTCTCAAGGTCAATTGAGCCGAAAAAAATTTCTACAAAAACAATAAACATACCAAGTTAGATATACCAAAAACTACACTGTGAAGATATACCAAAAACAATAAACATAAAAAGTAGTAGTTTATTCTTGAAACTAAAATTTGCAACACTGTTTTGTATTTTGGTTGAAATGAAAATCGCAACGAGAGAATCGCAACGCGAGATGACAATCGCAACGAGAGAATCGCAACGCGAAATGAAAATCGCAACGAGAGAATCGCAACGCGAAATGAAAATCGCAATGCGATTTTGGTTTCGCGTTGCGATTCTCTCGTTGCGATTCTCTCGTTGCGACAGTCATTCTCTCGTTGCGATTTTCATTTATCTCGTTGCGACTCTTCTGCAAATTGAAACTTGAATGGATTGCATTACTTCAACCAAAAGACAGAACAAAGACAAAGACAAATACTAACTTGAAAATCGCAACGAGAGAATAGCAACGCGAAATGAAAATCGCAACGACAGAATCGTAACGCGAAATGAAATCTAAGTGAAATGGTTAATCTATTATTGAAATGACCAGTAAACTTATCATCAGTTTCAATATGAAAAACCTACAATAATGCAAACATTTCAAAATAAAAATAATTAAAAAAACTAACCCTCGGAGGTTGATTTTCCATTTCTGAATATTGTGAGGGATTTCTGACCGTGAATGGTTGTGAGGGATTTCGCCGGAGATGGGGACGGAAATCTTCGGAGATGGGGACGGATTTCTTCGCCGTAGAGAGTGAGAGATGGAGATGGGACTGAGTTGTGATTTTAGGTTTTAGGTTATGAGTTGCGATTACGGGATTTTGTCTTAATATTCTTTTTGTAATTTGAAAATAAAATACGCGTAGCGATTATAATGGCGCTTTAAATATCGCGTTGCGATTTACGGATACGCGTTGCGATTTTATGTATTATCGTTGCGATTTACGGATACGCGTTGCGATATACGGATACGCATTGCGATTTACCCATACGCGTTGCGATTTACGGATACACGTTGCGATTTACGGATACGCGTTGCGATTTATGTGTTCGCGTTGCGATTTTCATATTCGCGTTGCGATTATGGAAAATCGCAATGCGAATTTGTACTATCGCATCGCGATTTTCAAGAATCGCGTTGCGATTTTGGAAACTGATTTGCGATTCTGGAAACTGATTTGCGATTCTGGGGATCGCGTTGCGATTTTTATTTCGCGTTGCGATTTTGTTGGTCATTTTGGCAAATCCAAAAAAAGTTGGTTAAAATCGTATATTATAACTTTTTTTTGGTCACTGAGGCGATTTTCTCTATTTTAAATAATACTCTATCAAAAATATTTAAAAATTATTAATATTTATAATAATACTCTATATAAAATATTAAAAAAATATTAAATTTTTTAATAACACTTTTTCTAGTTAGCAATGGCGGCTGTGTAATGAAAAAGGTTATTAGACTGTATTTCTTTAAACATCTCGTTTTGTTTGGATAAAAAAAATCTGAGTTTGCAAGTATTTCTAGTTGGCAATGGCGGCTGTGTAATTAAAAAGGTTATTATATGACTCAAAATTCCATTAATTTCTTCTTAAGTTATTTCTTTGACAACGACGCCAAACTCGGTCAACGTTAAGACCCGAACAAAGCTTCGGAGGTAAATAAATTTATCCATGGATTCATTCTTTTAATTTTATGTGTGTTTACAATTATAATAGCTTCGTAAATGATATATAAATAATTATTGTAACAATTAATTATTATAGAGTATAATCAAATTAATTAGAATATATTCAAACGCTTTTCATTTATAATAATATTTGACATTAAACGCTGACACTTTTAATATTTAAAATAGTCGAATCTAAAATCTTAAAAATAATAATAGTTTTTTATTATTGGGATCGTTTGATTCATATTAAAAACATAATATTTAAACAACTGTATATTATCGCACTCATATCAATTCATTTGTAGGAATTAGTATATATGCTCCTACAAAAGAATCCTATGCTAAGAACTAAATTTGAACCAATAACGCAAAGATTAATAAAGTATAATATGTTTTTTTTATACCAATGACAAAATGATGATATGTTTCATTTAAATTATTTGTATGGTGTACATTAATTTATTGAAATTAAAAACAAAACAGATATTACTATAATACAATATCACAATACTAATTTCTTTTAATAAAAATACAGGTTCAACCTTCTCGGTTACAAGTTACCATATATTACAGATACAAACATATTGAAGTCGTCATCAAATATGAGAAATATATCATATAGACCGAACAAAATTTATTAATTTTCAATTTACTTAATCGATTCGATTCAATATCTTAATTTATTTTATTAATAGAAAAAAAGTTTCATAACAAAGAGATAAGGTTTGGTTTGAGGGAGGCTCCAACTCAGAGAAAGAATGGGTATTCCACGATAACTTCAAAACTCTTTTCGTCCACGTTCTCTATGGGGACAAGAACCATGTCAAACGCCAATTTAACAAATAAAAAATTGACATATTTTGACTTTTTATTGCTGACTTTTCAAGTATATATATATTTTTTTAAAGATTATTGCATATATATAATTTAATATAATTATTAATAATGAACCGATTAATTAATTAATACTGATTAGTGACTAAAATAAAATTAAAGTCCTAATTATTACAAGCAAATAAACAATTACAAAACACTATAAAAACTAACCTAACTCATAATAATTTGGGACGTGACCCACATATCACGAGATTTAAACAATAATAAATCTGGAGAGAATCACACATTGTTTAATATTTACACGTGATGAGATTTGAAATTTCTGTAATTGTGAGACAGGGTTTCTATCATAAAGGTGCAGAGCTCATGTACCCCATAGCAATTATGTTCTCGGTGATGTATGTCAAATCCTCCTTCCTGAAGTAAAGGTGCAGAGTTAACTTCATAAGTATTGAAATCATATCATTGTAAAAAAGCTGTTGCAAGATATACCATATATCAAATTCCTCGTTTTTGCAAAAGATAGATACATAGAGAGGTTAGAGGATCATCTCTACGGAAAAGAAAATAGAATATATAACCTGCAATGGAATCTCCATTTGTTCTTTGAAACAGCATGCCGAGACTCGACCTGTGCAGTTTCCTCAGCATTTTTAGATGTGTAGACGATGCAATTTGTAATTGCTCCAAAAGCAAAACATGTTGTGCAGTTGGTGAAGTCCCAGCATTTCCTGTTGGTGTCCCCTTGTGAGGCAGCATATGGCTGAGGAGACGATGGTGCGTCATGTGATGTTGAATCTGCGGCGGCAGGAGGTTTACATCGGAAGCTTCAGCAGGGGTGATCTCAAGAGGTCAGCAGATCCATTATCCATTCCAACGTTCCTGAGGTCTCACGACTTCAAAATAACCAACATACGAAACACAAAATCATAGCTAGGGCTGTAAAAAGCTGACCTGACCCGCAAAATTGACTGAAACCGACCCGAGTTAAAATTGTTTTTGACCTGCATTGTGACGATCCGAAACCGACTCGAGTCGGAACTGGTGTTGACCTGAACCCGATTTAGACCTGGAAATTGTGGATCCGAACCCGACCTGCATCCTACCTGAACCTGAATTGAACCGAAAATATGATACCCGAACCCGAACTGCATCCGACTGATATGAACCCGAACCCGAGATTGACATGGTAAATAACTGGTATTACCCGACCTGTTTTCAACCTGACCTGTAAATGATCCGACTTGTTAATGATCTGATCTGATATTTACTTGACTTTTATATTACCATGGACGAAATTATAAGATTTTAATAAAATTATAAGTTTTTTAGTTTATGATGTAATTAAAAAATTAATATAATTACTTTTTTAAATGTTATAATAAAATATTTATTATGATAATTAAATTAATAAATAGACATATTATATAAAATTATTTAATAAAATTAATAAATTTATTTAAATATAAATTAGATAAAACATTATTAATAATGCAAAGAAAAATTAATATAGTTTAATTTAAATAAATTATATAGTTTAATTTATATAAAAAAAATATTATATAAAATAATTTGAGCCTCTAAATTAGGAAAATAAAGTAAAAACTAGGAAAAACCCACAGCCCATAACCTAACTTCAACAGTGTGAATGAAACTGAGAGACTAAATGACTAACCCAAGTTCATTTTGAATTTAGCTTATCTTATAAGAGAGAAAACTGTAAGGAACAAAAGATTGAAGACGAAGAAAGTGAAAGATTTGAAGGATGATTAATAGTTAGAGAAGTGATGAAAAACATATAGTAAACACCTTTTAATGTCCACTTTTTATACTACCACATGTGATGCCGTAAAAAAAAGTAAATAATAGGAATTTTGCTGTAAAACTTTCATCATATTAGAATTAGATCAAAGAGTTCCCATTGTTCTACCAATTCCTATCTATACAAACATATATAACAATGAGTCTACTAATTTTATCCACAATAAAAGATCTCACAAATTGATGGTGTAACTTAATCGTCATCGAGGTCTCTCATCAATATTCTAATAAGCCTCAACTGACGAGAAAATGTTAGACAAGAGTTAATGAGCTATGACTGCCACTTTTATGTGATGATACATAACCATAAACTTGCATGGAGTAAGAATGGTAGAGGATTCTGCGAGCAACAAGCTTTTTCAACACCTGCAATATATTCAAACACAAGGCATCAACATTCAACACAAAAAGAGACTGAACTTAGGGGTAAAAAATTACATCGATTGCTGCACAGACCTCAATTGCACGCCCTCCCTTGCGTTGAGCTTGAGCACTAGTAAGTTGTCGAAGTACAACTCTCGAGTTATACAAAGGACTGCAATTTCATTAACACCAAATGTTAGAATCATATCAGAAAGACAGCTTAGCATTAAACATTCTTACCCCTTTTTGAGGGCTCATAGCTACCAAGTCCAACAAAGTATAAAACATTAGGCTCATCTTACGAGCAATTCTGGATTACTTTGAAACTACAATGGGCATGGTATGCAACAGACTCTGTATTCCCTGATGGCAGGAGTACTACAATCAGTAAAGCCATTTTAAACAATAAGTTTGGTCTGGAACCATAGATCGTCACTACCTCGGTCTGGAACTCTTTCTCCCCTTGCTTGGAATCGGTTGCAAGAACTTTCACCGCAACAGTCTCGCCAGTTGACATCTGAGCTTTATAAACTGGACCAAAGGCTCCTTGTCCTATTAGTGTTGTAAAATTATAAGTTGCTTTTTGCAAATCCCTGTACGAGTAACACCTTAAACGAATTATCACAGAACAAAGTAAGAAGTTCATGCAAAATATGAACACATTCATGCCACAAACCACCCGACTACACTACTAGTTTTCTATATCAAGAATGAAAAGTATTAAAGACTCAAACGCATTCGTTCGTTCAGGCCATTAGCTTGGTTTTAGGGGTATTAGTTGCCTGATATTAAAACTATTGAACTGGGAGAAATCAACTAGTTTCTCATCAAGAATGCTCACTTTTACTGAAACAAACAACTCCACATATTCCAAAACAGGAATACCTTGAAAATTCTTATCAAGCTATCTATGTTGGGACACAGATACATGACAAGGTAAAACTAAGTCGATTTACGAGTGGATCGCAAACGTAATCTCCAATAGTGATTCACTCGTTTATCATATCACACCGATAACAAAACAAACCCATTACAAACACATCTTGTTGACTCATAATTCACATAGAACTAACTAAAAGTATTTGTTAAAATTGGATACCACTCAAAATTAACTACTATGCGTCTATGATGCATAAGTACAATAACTTTAAAAAAGAAACCTACTTGTACGAATACTCGGGTATTCCAGACATAGAGACAACATTGCTTTTTCTAAGCCCGTCAAGCCACACCGACATTCCATTTCTTCCAGATTTCACAGGTGAATCAGGACCGATAGTTGAAACGGATAACATAGAACACGAATCAGCTCCATTAGCCCTGATAGGGATAGTTGCAGCTTTCTTGGAACTGCTGTTTCCTATCTGAGATCTCTTTCTATGATACCTGATACAAATGAGTGCAAAAATAGCTAAAAGCACACCGATCACCACTCCTATAGAAATCCCAATGATCAAACCAGATGACTCTCCTCTCATATCTACTCCTTTTGTTATTTGCTATTCAAGCCTCCAGTCCATTGAAACAACTACAAAGACAATTCTGGGGTCAAATGAGTAAAATTTAAAATCTGTAATGCAATTCAGAGTCAAATAGTGTTATTTAAACTAAAACTAGAAGGTAAAGTTTAGAACTTTCATGACATTTTTCACAGGAAATGGAATAAATGTCAAAACTGATAAACAGGACAAATACAACTTTCTGATTGGTCTTATACCAAAACTGCTCCAATTCACATGACCATAGAAGGAAACAAATTGGAAATATCCCCAGAAACAAAATTCAATAAAAAAGGAAACCAATAATTTTCCTAAAGCTTGTGATATACTTGATCTGATTAGCATTGGACAAAAACTTATTAATTATTACGAATCAAAAACTAAAACTTTCTGCTGATAATAGATTAAAAAACAAGTATAACATAGACTGATATATATGATTACTGAGAAAAAAGAGTTTAGGAACTCCAAAAACGTTTAAGGAAATCAAAGAACTTTTAAGTAGAACCTATATAAGTTTCTTTTAATTTCAGTTTCCAAGTTCTCTTCCTAAGCTTTCTCACCAACCAAACAGAGTGAAAAGCAAGAAAGGAAGGAGAATCGGAAGCCATAGTTATGTTAAAATCATCAGGCGGGAAATGATGCTGATTTTAGGTAGAAAACCCGCGTGTTTTTTAACTTCATTTGACATTGTAGTTTTGTCTCTTAGTTTTTAATTTATTCAATTGAGTCCAAATTTAATGATTTAATATATTAATTTAAGCTACATATTTCAACTTTTTTCAATTTAATCCAAATTTAATGTTATAATTTATTAGTTTAAGCTTCATATTTAAAATTTGTTCAATTTGATCCTTATATATTTTTCAATTCTTTCAATTAATATATATGTTTATATTAATAAATTAATATACAGTTTATATACACTATATAGTTTATATATATTAATGAACTATATAATATATAGTTTATATATACTAATGAACTACATATAATGTATAGTTTATATACACTGATAAACTATATAATGTATAGTTTAGGGTTTAGGGTTTTTATATATAGTTCATATGTAAATTATACTATATAGTATATATAGTTTATATATATAATATATAGTATATAAATATAAACTATAGTATATATAGGTCATATGTAAATTATATAGTATATAAATATCAACTATAGTATATATATATATATATATATATCATATGTAAACTATATAGTTTATATATATAGTTCATATGTAAAATATAGTTCATATGTAAATATTAACTATAATTTATATGTAAACTATAGTTAGTATATAAACTATATAGTTTATATGTAAAATATAGTTCATATATATAGTATATAAATATAAACTATAGTTTATATAAATAATATAAAATATAGTATACAAATGTAAATTATAGTATGTAGTTTATATAAATATAAATATAAACCCTAAACCCTAAACATTAAACATTAAACCATAAACCCTAAATCCTAAACCATAAACCATAAATCCTAAACCATATATACTATATATATTTGTATATATAAACTATATAATATTTTAAATGGACGATGATTATCATCTGTTTCTCTTTGGAAAAATAAAATTAGTTTGTGAATTCAATTCAATTAGAAAAAGAATTATGTGAAATATGTGGGTGAATCCCATTGGTTTGATGGATAACCCACGGATTGGCATTTATGATTCAGTCATCGGACGGCTGACATTGTATCTTGCAGTCCTCAGCAATAACAGTGAAAAGCCGCTTAATAGAACGAATGTTATTGGTTGTTTTCCATCGCCCACGGATCAAACATTTGATAAAAACTTAGCTGTCCATACCTCAATTAGCTACGGTTCAAATTTACCCATTTATAAATCTTAAGTAAAAAGAATTTTTTAATTTTTGGGAATTTTGGGTCTAGCGGGAAGATTTAGTGCCCAATGAAATGGATTGGGTTAATTAGGCCCTCAATCCTTCATCAATCAGAATTTTTTATTTTATTATTTAATTTTTGAGTTTTTTCATTTCAGTCATGGTTTAATTGTAAATCAGTTATTGATTTTTTCATTCAATAGAATTTAGTCATGTATATATAATTCTAATTATTTTTAATTTTATCTTCTTTCTTTAATGTACATAATTATTAAATGTTAATGTTAATTTTAGAATCTTTTATTTTAGCCACTTATGTTTAACGATATATATATATATATATATATATATATATATATATATATATATACTATACATAGTTTATATATACATGTAGCTATGTATACAGTTCAAGATTTAAGGTTTAGGGTTTTAGGACTTATGGATTGATTTAGGGTTTAAAGTCTAGGTTGAGGGTTTAGGGTTTGGGTTTAGGGTTTGGGTTTGGGTTTTTTTTTTATAAACTATATATTTTATTAATTTATATAGTTTATGCATATTGTTTCTATACATTATATAAGTAATTTACTTTATATGGTTTATATATATAGTATACATAGTTTATACATACATGTACTATAAGTTACATATATTAACTATTGTTTATAGACTATAGGGTTTTTATAAACTATATAATTTATTACTTTATATTGTTTATGCATAGTGTTTCTATATATATATATATATATATATATATATATATATATATATATATATATATTAGTTATACATACATATATATACTATATTAATATAAATTATAACATATAAACTATATATTTTAAATAGTTTATACATATATAGTTTATATACATAGTTTATATATACAGTTCACATAAACATAATATATATATATATATCTTATAATAATTATATAGTTTATAATATAAATATAGTTTATAATTTTATATACATAGTTTATATATATAGTGCATATAAATATAATTTATATATATGGTTTATAATAATTATACAGTTTATAATAATTATATAGTTTATAATATAAATATAGTTTATATATAAATTTATATTATATATATATATATTATATTTTTTAAATTTTTTGAATGAATGCAAGTTAGCATATTTTTCATTATTTCTTCACATTTTGTATTTATTTCGATTTAACCTTTTTGTATTTTTAATTTATTTCAATTTTAAGTCTTTAACTTTTATATGTATTCAAATTGGTCACTAAATTTATATTTGCATATTCCATTGTTAGTTGTTATTTATTCATATTTTTGTAACTTGCCCATAATTTTTTAAATGTGTTCAAATTAGTCATTTTTTATATTAATTTAAACCTCACATTTTAAATTTATTTCAATTTAATCCCTTACCTATGTGTGTTGTTTAATTTATATTTTAAGATTTTATTTGTAATTTTACATTTCTTCAATTTTTTCATTAATTTTATTTTTTTTTCAAAATTGATCCATGAATATTTATTTTTCTCTTATTTTTCTCAAAATCATATACAATTACAACTTTCAATTCAACAATCACGAAATATGACAAAATAATTAATCCAAAAAAAATAAAAACGACACGACCTGAACTCAATCCGTATCTGATAAACATCCAACCTGAATTTTATCTGTCAATGATGTGACCCGATCTGAACGAGATCCGACTGAAGTCAACCCGAACCTGAATTAACCTGGTCTTTATCTGCTTCGGACCTGAATTGTTTTTACCTGAACTGACATCGATCCGAACTGAAAATGACCCGGCCTGAACCCGATCTGGATCTGGTGTCAAATCAACTTGAATTGACCTGTACCCGATTTTACCCGACCTGCCAAGATCCGACTGAAACCTGATCGATTACCTGATTTTACGGCCCTAATTATAGCTGGAAGCATAATGTCTAGGTTCAGCTAATTAGTTGCTTGAAACACAATATGTAACTAACAAACTATCTGCTTGAAGGTCTGGTTAGTAGCTAATTAAACATAAAATAGTCACTGATTAGTACCTAATTAACAAATAGATTTACAATTCAGTCTTCAGCATGTAATCAAAATGGAATCACAATTTCAGGTCCCAATTAAACGAAATTATCAAAGACGATCACAGAAAAGAGACACTTAAAAAACCTAGAGATTGAAAGAGCCTATATGAAAAGATTGGATTGAAGATATTAAGGTCTACGGCGATGATCTTACCTTGTATGGAGACTAGGCAAGAACCTGAACCGTAGGATTGCGAAAATTGAAGCTAAAAAAACGATAGGAGGAGAAATACAAGACTGGTGTTACGTAAGTTGAAGGTGTTTGGGCCTTGGGGGTTAGCGTACAGTACCCAATTCATGTGATAGGATGTGGGAGGCCCCCAAAATTTATTGCTTTTTTAGGCCCTGTCAGTATTAAAGTTACTCAAATTGATCTTTTAATTTAAGAAAATAATTTATATAAATATCTTAATCTTTTAAATCAATATTACGATTTGAATTGATTTTTAATCATGCGTGACAAGGAAATCAAAGACGACAAAATATGCACATGGCCATAGGCCAATTGACCCCTACACCAAGATAGGAAATCAAAGATGACAAAATATGCACATGGCCATAGGCCGATTGACCCTTGCACCAAGATTAGAAAAACAAAACAAACCCAGGCCCAGCGCCATCCCGTCGGCCAATCGCCCACCGTTTAAAAGAGATTAGTTTACGTTTCAACGCACTGTAGCAATGACCTTTTAGGTACGGTTTGAACATTCTCTACGTATTTTGCTGCATTATTGACGCATGGGTTTGTTCTGCATGTGAACTTCTAAGGGTAAAGTACACTGAGGTCATTGAACTGTGTTTAAACAGTAATATTGCTCATAAAATTTTTAAAACTTATAAAATAATCATTTAATTTATTTGAATATTAGAAAATTGTCACTTTGACGTTATAAAAATCATTAAATTTATCTGAATATTAGAAAATTATCACGTGTCGAGGTGGAGCGACTCATGAAATTTGAGACTGAACAATCATCTTCTACGGTAATCGACGGTGTCCGATAATGACATCCAACCACCTTCAATTTTTTGTTATTTTCTCAAGTATTTTATATCAAAAAATAATAAAAAATGACATGTCATCAAAATATGAGAGAGATAACAAAGAGTGAACAAAATGAGTTAATTTTAAAAGTTTAATGAGCAAATTAAAAAAATTAAAAGTTACATGAGAAAAATAAGAGAAAAAATATAATTCAATGAGAAAAAAAATATAATTTATCCTTTTTTTTTATTTTTTATGAAAGCATGTGCCTCTAAAGCATTTTCAAAAAGCATCACTCATATGAATGGTGTGACCCTTTATGGCGACTTTGCTTGGCTTCATATGAATGAAATTTGGTTAAAAAAAATTAACTTGCCAAGAGTTTTAAGGGGTTTTAGTAAGAGAAGCACGTGAAATATCGTAAGTCGATTATTTAATTAAAGTATTATTATAAATAAATTATTATGTTATTATAATCGAAATAGACTGACTGATATAATAATTAATTAATTTTTAAAAATTATACTTTTATTAATTTAATCATAATTTAAAATAATTTAATTATTTATATTTCAAAAATGATCAATTTAATTTTTTTTTAATAACGTCAAACCAAATGAGACGATTGGACCAAATTCAAAGCAGTTGTTCGATATATTCTATTATAAAATAATAAGATACTTTTAAATTGTTATTATGCTTGAAAAATAATAGTATAATAATATAATATACTTTAGAGAAGAACAAACAATTATAAATAATTTTAAATATAAAAAATTTAATTTATTAAATTATTTAAAATTAAGATTATCTTGATAGAATTATAATTTGTAAAGATTAAAATCCTTACTATATTACGTTTGATATTTAATGATAATTATATAGTTATAATATTATTTTAATTAAAAAAATTAGTAATATTAAAAATATTGAATGTAAAACAAAAAATGGAATAATTTATGAGAGAATAATTGAAGAGGCAAGCTATAAAGTGGAACTATAGAAGGAATCAAGTGACAAAGCAAGAGGTACTTAACAAAAATGTAATTTTCAGAGAAGAAGTGGGACAACAGGCACACTCGGCTCCTACCATGTACTGAAAGCTTTACTTCCCTCAATTATGGTTTTCCCCTTCTGTTTTTCTTATATATCTGCCGCACTTCCTCGACAAATATTGTCTAAGAAAAGACATGAGAGGCACAATGTGTAATAATCTTTCTTTCTCAATATCAATCATATTATTGATTGCCATTTTCAATCCATGTTTGTCCCATGAGGTGGCTAGTGACGATGATGCTGATCATCATCCTTTGATTGGGACTAATAGGGAAGCGCTGGAGATAATTATTGGCGGCGGCGGCGGGGGCGTAGCTCCCGCACCGTCTCCAGACGGTGAGGATTGTCCTCCGCCTCCTCCTCCTCCATGCCCACCCCCACCATCACATACTCCTCCTCCTCCACCTCCACCTCCGCAATTGCATCCGCCACGACCACCGAAAATAATTCGACCTCCGCATCCACCACCATCACCGACTAGATGTGGCTACCGGAATAAATTCGGGTGCTTCGAAACCAGACGGATTGCAAATGCTTTCATAGTAATCCGGAATTTCAATAAGACAGTCCAACCCAACAAATTCACGAAAACATGGATGGGCAACGACGTTTGCAAGTACACCGGCTTCAAATGCGACGTCCGCCCCGACGTGAACGAAAAAGCAGTGGCCGCCGTCGACTTCAACGGCGCCAAATTTACCGGCATAAGAAACGATTCCCTTCCGCTAAACAATTTCATCGACAGGCTCGAAGATTTAGCCATCTACCACGCCAATTCCAACGGCTTCACCGGCAAAGTCCCGGTCATCGGAGTCTCGAAAATCAACTTCTTGTACGAACTCGACCTCAGCAACAACAAGCTAGAAAGTGATTTCCCCATGGAAGTAATCGCCGCCAAGAACTTAACGTTCCTCGACCTAAGGTTCAACAACTTCAAAGGGACAGTACCGTCATCGGTGTTCAAATTAGACCTCGATGTCCTCTTCATCAACAACAACAAATTCCAACAACCGCTGCCGGAAAACATCGGCGACTCGCCTGTACTATACCTAACGTTCGCGAACAACTTCTTCACCGGTCCGATCCCAAAGAGCATCGGCCGAGCTCCGAATCTCTTGGAAGTGCTGTTTCTCAACAACACATTCTCCGGCTGCCTGCCGTACGAGATCGGTAACCTGAGTCAAGCCACCGTGTTCGACGTCGGGACGAACAAGCTAACTGGACCGATCCCGTACTCGTTCGGGTGCTTGAGAAAGATGGAGTTGCTCAATTTAGCCAACAATGAATTCTATGGCGAAGTCCCTGAAATCGTTTGCCAGCTTTCAAAGCTAGAGAATTTGTCTTTGTCGAACAATTATTTCACACAAGTCGGGCCTGCTTGCAGAGATTTGATAACGAAGAAGAAACTCGACGTTCGAAAGAACTGCATTCTGGACTTGCCGGAGCAAAGATCAAAAGCCGATTGTGCTGCGTTTTTCTCGAGAAAATGGAACTGCGAGAGAAAAGAGACGTACAAATTGGTTCCTTGCATGAAGGGAAAACATGGGGATGAAAATTATGTTTGGAAATCGACTGAGGATTCTGATGAAGAATCGACTGTTTCTTCTTCACCATCTGCAACAACTTACAGAGCTCTTAAGCCTCATCGGTTGTAAAAAATTACCAGCATGGCTTTTAGATGGTATTTGATTATGTATCTTTTCTTTTGCGCTCATATATTATCCTATGTTCTCCCAGCAGCAATTGTAATGTATTTTGGAATTTTTAGCGAATAAATTAAGTAATTTCTAATATGATTCGCAAGACTTTTGAGTGTTTAGATTTAGGAATTGTAGCTGATACTGATAGTATATGTTTTGTAATTTTTGAATTATTTTATTTTAAAATAAAATTTATTTTTTATTAATAGATTATTTGTCTATTGCACATCGTTTGAGAGAAAAAGAAAAGGCTGGTAAGGTTTGATATCATAATGCACAACTGTTGCACCTTTATTTCATGCTTCTCTATCTACTGCTTAGTTGAGTACTAAATATTCAGAATAAGTTGCTGGAGCTCTTCATTATTATTTTTTAAGTATTTGAGTCGAACACTTATGTCCGAAGCACATTCGTATGACCCTACCCCTACTAGAAGTAGAAGATACAGGAAATATATCATATATGTTGACGAAAACGGGTAAAGAAAACAAAAGAACACGAGAATTTTACGAGGTTCGGTAATGTGCTTACGTCCTCGGTGCCTAGGCGGCGCTAGAAGTTTTTATTCAATGAATATTTTAGGTCTAGGTTACATCCCTATTTATAATAGAAAACCCTGGTATATTTATGAGCCATACCTAACAAATCTCCACCTTGGCGAATATCCTGCCTCTTGAAAATTCAATGTGGGTTGGGTTACCTTGATTCTTTAACAACTCGAAACATTCAACAAGTCCAAGCAATGCTTGAACTTGTCTGTCGTAACTGGCTTAGTGAACATATTAGCGGCATTTTCATCAGTATGTACCTTCTGAAACAAAACCTCTCCAGATGCAACCAACTCTCTGATCTTGTGGAACCTTACATCAATATGTTTAGTTCTAGCACGATACACCTGATTCTTAGCCAAGTGAAAGCACTTTGATTATCACAAAGCAACTGAACTCCACCTTGTTGAACACCCAACTCCTTCACTAAACCAGTAAGCCATAAAGCTTCTTTTGCAGCTTCAGTCGCTGCCATGTACTCAGCTTCAGTTGTAGATAGAGCCACAATAGATTGAACAGTAGACTTCCAACAAATAGGCCCTCCACCAAGAGTAAAGACATACCCTGTCGTAGATCTTCTATTATCCAAGTCACCTGCATAGTCTGAATCCACATATCCTACAACCAAAGGATTATCCCGCTGACTCCCAAAAACAATTCCATGTCCCACAGTACCCTTTAAGTACCGAAAGATCCACTTGACTGCTTCCCAATGTTGCTTACCAGGTTTAGACATGTACTTACAAACTTGACTAACATCATGAGCTAAATCAGGACGAGTACATACCATCGCATACATCAAGCAACCAACAGCATTAGAATACGGAACCTTTGTCATATCTTCAGCTTCCTTATCTGTCTTGGGGCACTGTTCTGATGAGAGCTTAAAGTGATTCGCCAATGGAGTGCTAACTGGTTTCGCGCTGCTCATCGCAAACCTTTCTAGCATTTTCTCAACATAACCCCGTTGAGATAGCCGCAGTTTCCTTGAGTCTCTGTCCCTGCAAATTTCCATTCCAAGAATTTTCTTTGCAGCACCTAAATCTTTCATATCAAATTCCTGACTCAATAAAGTTTTCAAACCGATAACATCATCCATGTTCTTCGCAGCAATCAACATATCATCAACATACAGTAATAGAAAAATAAAAGAACCATCATCAAGGCTCTTAACATAGACACAACAATCATACTCACATCGGTTGTAGCCAATCTTGATCATATAGGAGTCAAACCGTTTATACCACTGTCTCGGAGACTGTTTCAACCCGTACAAAGATTTCTTCAATCTGCAAACTAAATGCTCGTTTCCAGGTTGAGTAAAACCTTCAGGTTGCCGCATGTAGACCTGCTCCTCTAAATCACCATGCAAAAAAAACAGTTTTAACATCCATCTGCTCTAAATGCAAATCCCAACTAGCCACCAATGCAAGTACTGCTCGGATTGAAGTGTGCCTGACCACAGGAGAAAAGATTTCATCATAATCAACTCCTTTCTGCTATGAAAAACCCTTCGCTACCAAACGAGCCTTGAACTTCTCCCCCTCTTTTTCTGTTACTACTGGTTTCTTCTTATACACCCATTTGCAACCAATCGACTTCTTACCCTCAGGAAGGGGAACTAACTCCCATGTGCGATTGTGATTCAAAGACTCCATCTCCTCAACCATGGCTGCCATCCACTTGTCGTTTTCCTGACTAGTAACGTCATCATGAAAAGTAACCGGATCATCACTGCTAACAATAAGTGCAAAAGATACCAAGTCTTCAAAACCCAATCTGTTCGGAGGCTTTATATTCGTCCGTTTCACCCTGTCTCTGGCGAGACTATAATCCTGCAAATCATCCGTAGTGGAACCACCAGAAGTCGGTTGAGAAGTTTCTGGTTTCTCAACTGGAAACTGCTCGAAATCCACCACTGTCGTGTCTTGCTTCTGCTGCAACATGGATTGTTCATCAAAAACGACATCTCTACTAATCACAACTTTCTTCGCAACTGGATCCCAGAACTTGAATCCTTTGACACCTTTCTTGTAACCCAGAAAAAATGCACTCCTTCGATTTTGCATCAAGTTTGGATCTCTCATCAGCAGGTACATGCACATAAGCAGGACAACCAAAAATCCGTAAGTTATCAAAACTAACATCATGACCAGTCCATACCTCTTCTGCAACTTTCCCAGCCAGCGATGCCCTTGGCGATCTGTTGATAAGGTAACACGCCATGTTAACAGCCTCAGCCCAGAAGTGTTTGGGAAGCCCCGCATTCAACCGCAAACATCTGGCTCTTTCATTCAACGACCTGTTCATTCGTTCCGCAACACCATTCTGTTGTGGTGTCTTGCGCACTGTAAAATGCCTCTGAATCCCATGCTCCTTACAGAATTGTAGGAACTGTGAATCTGTGTACTCCGTACCATTGTCAGACCGCAAACACTTGATTTTTCGTCCTGTTTGGTTTTCTACCTCAGCTTTCCACAGCTTGAACTTCTCAAAAACTTCAGATTTCTGTTTCAAAAAATACACCCAAACTTTCCGTGAAAAATCATCAATAAAAGTAACATAGTACCTAGATCCACCCAAAGACGATGTCGTGGAAGGCCCCCATACATCAGAATGCACATAATCAAGAATCCATTGAGTTGTGTGCTTCGCAGTCTTGAAACAGACTTTAGTCTGTTTACCAAGAACACAATACTTGCAAAAGTCGAGCTTACAGCTTTTGACACCATGCAACAAGTTTCTCTTGTGTAATTCTGCCATACCACGTTCACTAAGATGAGCAAGACGCATATGCCACAATTTTGTCGTATCATCACAGGACTCAACAGAGTGAACTCCACCTGCAACGGTACTCCCTAACAATCTGTAGATATTCCCTGCAGTCATCTTGCCTTTCATCACAGTCAATGCTCCTTTAACAATCCGAATGGTTTCCCTATCCTCGTCAGCCTTAGGGATAAAACCATTCTTGTGCAAAGTGCACAAGGAAATCAAATTCTTCTTCAAGTCTGGGATATGTCGAACACCACTCAACGTCCGAACGGAGCCATCGTGCATCTTAATTCTGACATCACCAATACCAACAATATTGCAACATCGATCATCACCCAAATAAACCGAACCAGAATTAACCGGCCTGTATGTCGAAAACCATTCCCTATTTGGCGTGATGTGATAAGAACATCCAGAATCAAGAATACAAGCATCCGTCAATTGTGTCGTTGAAATAGAAAGCATATCACCCTCACTGCAATCAGAATTATCATCCTCGACCACGTTCACAGACTTGGATGAGCCATCACGCTTCTCATCAGTCTGCTTTTTCAACTTCGGACAGTCTCGCTTCATATGTCCCGCCTCCTTGCACTTGTAACAGTGAATCGTCTTCTTATCCCTGGATTTGGATCTGGAATTCCGCTTCCCGGACCCTGCCTTCTCTGGCTTCCGTCCACGATCTCGATTACCCTTGACATATAAGCTATCGGCTTGAGAGCTTTCCCCTACATTCTGCTTCCGCTGGTTGTGAGCCAACAAGGCTGTAGTAATCTCCTCAACATTGATAGTCTCTTTCCCATATGTAAGAGTAGTCACCATGTGTTCGTAAGAGGGAGGCAACGAACACAATAGAATTATCGCTCTGTCTTCATCCTCAATTTTCACATCAAGCCGAGCCAGATCAGAAACGATTTGATTGAAGACATTCACGTGTTGCGCCAAATCATGATCATCCTGCATCTTCAGCCCATACAGCCGCTGCTTCAGATACAGTTTTGTCGTTAAGGATTTGGACATAAACTGACTTTCCAACTTCCTCCAAATTTCGTCTGGAGACGATAGATGCATGACGTGATACATGACCTCGTCCGCCAAGCATAATCGTATGGTTCCTGCCGCTCGCTGCTGCAATTCTTCCCAATCTTCCTCATCCATCGACGTCGGCTTTGTAGATCGCAAAGCCTTCAAGATCCCTTGCTGCGCCAATAGATCCTTCACCCTCGTTTGCCATAATCCGAAGTTACCCTGACCATCGAATTTCGCGACTTCGAATTTTGCTCCTGACATCTGATACCAATTGTTGACGAAAACGGGTAAAGAAAACAAAAGAACACGAGAATTTTACTAGGTTCGGCAATGTGCTTACGTCCTCGGTGCCTAGGCGGCGCTAGAAGTTTTTATTCAATGAATATTTTAGGTCTAGGTTACATCTCTATTTATAATAGAAAACCCTGGTACATAATTACAAAATTAACCCTGTACCGTATCACGGGGCTACGCCCCCGCACCCCCAACCCACATAATTCGTAACCCCACAACGAGACTTTCTTTGTAATGACAGTTGATGTTCGCTTCGCTCACTCCGCTCCATCTCCTGTCCTCTTTACTGGTATATTTATGAGCCATACCTAACAATATAATATTCTAAAGCTTATACAGCCACAATAGAAATAGGTTACACGTAATAACTAAAATAATATTTCTTT
Organism: Hibiscus syriacus; assembly: GCF_006381635.1. Lineage (NCBI taxonomy): Eukaryota > Viridiplantae > Streptophyta > Magnoliopsida > Malvales > Malvaceae > Hibiscus > Hibiscus syriacus. The sequence goes on along the minus strand of NW_024062753.1, from coordinate 1,013,336 downwards.
AGATTTAAAAGCTGATGTTAGTCGTATCTCTGGTAAAGAAAATCAGATAACCAAAAATTACTTCAGTAATTCCCTCTCTCTCACCTTACTTGATATTCAAGCAATGGGCAGATAATCAAATCAACGATTCATGGCATCGCCGCCGTAGAAGGCCGTGAAATCTTCTCAACGATGGAAAGTGTTGATAATCAAAACATTACGCCAATTTCCTTTGCTGAAATGTATGCATCCACGCCTGCAGGTCGGATTCCGAATGCTTCTTCTCCTCAGCTCAGTTGTATGACAACGTCAATAACAAAGATGATAATGAAAATCAGAACAATTCTGTTAACTGTTAACAATTGATTATCAAGGGATTCGATAATCTTCCAAAGCAAGGCATAAAAATATTTCTACTACTAACTAATAATTGATGGCAGAACTTATAAATTTACAAGATCCCGGTTTTTTGCTCACGAATCCAGAATGTCCCAACTCTTTTGCATGTATGATGGCAATGGAGCAACGATTTCCAGACTCTTGAGCTTTGAAAGATCATCACCCGAAAACGATTCCGGATTTTGCAATGCTTTAGAGACATTCGGTAAGATCATTTCCCGACAGTGAAGATGCAGCTGAAGCCGCTTTTCCAAAATGCTTCCCCTCTCCATGTCAAGTCCAAAAGGGAGCATGTTTTCCTTTGACGCCTTTTTGTTTAGGATCTTTCTAAGATCGGACTCGGCCAGATGTTGCAACCTTCTATGAGCTTGCCACCCATATTTGTAGTCTCCAACAACCGGTGTTCCTAGTACCTCAGCACAGTGTACTCGAAGCTACAAATTCACAAAATCGAAAGTGATTTTACGAATATAATAATTAGAAAAAAGACGGCAAAAGTTTATGAAAGCGTTCGGTTTTTTATACATACTTGGTGCTTTCTACCAGTGAGAGGAGACAATTCTAACCATGTGTACCCTGCAACACTCAGCAGAAGAAGGTATAGAATCCAGAGTTGAATTTGAAAAGTTTACACATGATAAATGTCATAACCCGAACAACACTTTCATATGTATTCCGCAATGACAATGATAATCGCATGAAATAGGCGTTACAATGATTTTACCATGTGATGATGTTTTTATGACACGATACTCTGTTATTGCATTCTGAGATGACATAATCTTGTTATTGTCAAAGACAGTGATTCGATCAGATTTCCCGTCATCAACCACCACCTACAACCAGAACAAGCCGAGAATTGTTTAGCAAATGTATATAATTTAAATGTCAAAACTTCTACAATGATTAATGATTTTAATAGTTAGAACAATAAGACAACCAAGAATTAAGATTATTCTAACCTTTCTAAGCGGAGCTGATATCGTTCCCTTAGGACGCCTTGGAGACCCGATAACGAGCGCCCAATACCTCTTTTGCAGAACTCTTTTCTCATCATCAAAATCCTTGTAGACATAATGAACTAAAGTTAGTCATAACCAAACCAAAAAACATTGCTGTTTTACTTAGAATAACGAGCTCCGAAACGAAAAGAAAGTTCAGACAAAAGAATGTCACATGTTTTGATGCACCGAGTGATTCCTCACGGAATATAGAATGAAGAATTGCAGCACTTGTTTGAGTTCTCCCCATCACCAATATGCCACTACAATCTCTGTCGAGCCTGTGAACCTAATTAACGGAAAAGAATGTTCACAGAGAAATCTGTTTCTAAAATTAACAAAAGCATATATACCCTTGTAAAATTACCTAGTCAAATGAAGAAAAAAAAAGGTTCTTTACTATCCAACTGCTTATTAGCGGTATGGATTATGGATTCTGAACCAGATCTCAACTTCGACCCAACAAATGAACAATTAACAAGGTTCGCATATTTCCAGTTACCAGGCGAGGTGGTTTCAAACTATCATAACCTAACCACACAGATGCTAATTTGTCTATTCTAACACAGAAGTGCAGATTATGGAATATGATGAGCCCGAGATCTAAGGTCACAGTGCATCTACAATGCAACTTGACCTTGACACAAGAAATGAACAAATAACAAATTTCACTAACCAAGCGAGGCGGTTCTGAGTAATCATTACATAACCAGGCGGCTGCTAATTCATCTAAACTCCATTTGATGCCAATGCCACCCTGTTTTGAAGTTCAAACATAAATTCAACAATATAAAAAGAAGTGAAATCAATCAACATACTAGAAATTCCACGAGGAACAACAAATTAGAAAAATCCAACGGATTACCTGAACTGGAATCCCTGGAGGCTTATTGAGAACAATAATGTCCGGATCCTAGCTGGATCATAAGTTCGGAAATAAGTATATAAGATAGCTTAATATTAACTAAGCCAAGTTAGTCACTTTAAGAGAACCTTGTAGAGCTCCAAGCTTCGTATAAAGTTTGATTCTTCATCGGTGCAGCGATGTTCTTGTTTCTCCTCCGGAAACTCTCGGACACTAATAGGAAGAAAAATTCTATCTCCAACATTCAACGAATCTTTAGCTCCAACCTTCACATGAAAATAAACTATGTTGTTCCGATTATTATCTCCCTTAATGTACTTGTATAATCCGATGCATAACTAAACACGGGATGCAATACTATCGACTAGAGATCTTCCAAATGCATATAAATTGGGGAAATTGAACATAATACTTCCGTCGGACAGAGGAAATTCAAATAAAATTACCCTTTTAAGCTGAACCTTCTGTGCAAGGCAACCATCATGAGAAACCTCTTTGCCTATGGATTCTCTTCGAACCTGTGAAAATGAATTGAAAAGTTATCTACTTCAATATAACAAGTAAAATATTCGATAAACAGCAGCAAAAACAAAAACCTGTCTTAAACGAAATAATTTTTGTACTAGACTTCTAGGCAGCTCCGGGCAGCATTTCAGAACCCACTTCAGTGCCGTCGTTTCATAGGTGGAGGCGGCGGTAGAGGCGGATTTCAAATTGGTTTTTCCGGCTAGTTTAGCTCCCAATTCTGCGGCATTGATGGTTTTAGCAAATGGGGGTAGCGTGAACCATTTGTTTTCCCTCTGCTTTTCACTATTTCCGACATCGCTTGTTGATAACTCAGTGGTTGAAATGTAGTGGGATCGGATCTGGTGGACGGCCGGGATTATAAGCCCGCTGCTGCAGTCAGCGGCGGATTGTTGTGAAGGTAAGAGGCGGCGGAGGAGATTGGCGCGGAGCAGCATCGCCGTAACTTTCGGGTTAGGACGAATTTGGTGTTTTGGGTTTATGGAAAGAAGTAAGAGAGAGTAACCGGGGGAAAATAAAATACTGGGCTTTTAGCCCAATTGTAAAATAATGGGCATTGAATATAAAACGTAAAATATACAGATAATTAACCCATTATGCAAAATATGGTCGCCAACTTCATTTACTGAGACAACAAGGTTTTAGACAGAGTTTTATAGACTTATCTGACAACCAAAGATTATGATTCTCTTTAAACTATGTCTGAAAATATGATGGAAGGAAGATATTGAACTTTGTCAAAATCTTTTTCTTCTAATTCCTCCATTTTATCTTTTGGAATCTTTAATTTTTTTAGGGTTGTAATGAATCTCGATCCATCTGGCAGTATCTTCCAATCTATAGTCCTCAAATGGCGTAGAGTAGGTATGGTTGCTTCTTCCACCTTCCACTCCTCTCGACTTTTCAAGCGGTTAGAGACTCAAGTCGAAAAAAATATACGACTTTCAACATCTTTGGGCTTAGAAATGCTTCAAACATGAAATCACAATCAAACTGGTTGGCAAAGAACAACATTGATCTCAGAGAGAACTTTTTATGTATCGAAAGAGAATGTGTTGGTGGGCAACAATTCTGCCAACTGCTCGATTATTGGGTGGAGTTAATGAGGGATCTTCAGTGATCCAAAAGAAATTTTTCTTTCTTTGCTATCAACAAATAGAGCTCTCTCATCAGATCATGCATGCGACAAGTTTCAATCTTTAAGGTCGGACTTCTTCCAACTTGAACCATGCATCTTTCCACAAGTTAAATCAACCGACGCTCTCCAACATCCTCCAAGATTCCCCCTCCATCCTCTTCTGATAAAACAATGCCCTCTGCAACCCGTAATTGCATCAACGTATCTGCATGTATCTCGTAATCTTCTGGAAAAAAAACACTTAAATAAAGGAAACATGGTCTTAAATAGGAAGGTAGATCATCATAACTCAATGCAAACACATCATGACTACTTAGGCGTTTGGCCCTCTTGAGATTGTCAAGCACCATTTGTTGGAGCAAAGACAAAAAAAAGAAAGAAAGTGGAATGGTCTGATAACATTGAGGTTGTAAATTTAAAGTTTTATATGCAGAATGAAGGAGTACTTCAAGTGATTATCATGGTAGAGTATTGCGCATGGAGAATGAGATGCTTACTTGTTGCCTAGTCTAAGTTTGATACGAATTGCTAAAGAACAAAGGCAGAGATAATAAAATAGGTAAAGAGTATTGCGCATGGAGAATTATGTTCTTTAGCTGTTGTGTAGGTCAAGTGTTAAAAGGGTAAAAGCAATAGAATAAGCATGCAAATAGTTTTTTTCTTCTTTAACAATTGCTTTCACCAACTTTAAGCCAATCATATAACAAAAGAAGATTGTATTTTAAATCTCAGCTTCTCTTAGGGCCTGAATGGTCATTTAATTTCTATATTTTAGTTATAATTATGGCTATTAGTTATGTTTATTTGAGTGAATAAGCACGTATTAGGATGATGATTACAAATAATATAAAGTATGGTTGGTTATGGAGGTGGATGCCCAAGGGAGATTCTCAATCCTCTGGCTGCCACAATTGGTTATGTTGTAGCTGCTTTCTCCCGCAATTATTTAAATTACCGATATACATGACTAAAAGACGTCGGATATTTTCCTCTGTCTCTATATATTTGTATTCTTTTAAGCTCATAAAGAAACACGACATTGTCTGAAGCAGTCAAGAAAAGGGAAAATAAATCATCAAATCATAATCCATCACGTCACTCGTACAAGTTTAAAATACTTGGTTTTCTATTTTCCCCATATTTTAGTGTGTTTAAAGCAATAAACTTCTCTTTCAGCATATTTCAACTCCCTCGAGGCCTTTCCCTCACTTCTCTATTTCTCCATGTCAAAGATTCAATATTGTCCCAGACTTTTCTGAAGATTTTATTCACAGGTAATCAAATTATGATTCTGGTTATTAGAAGAAATACCCTTTCAATTGTTTTACTTGATTGATTGTTGCTTAGAAGCAAACAAAATTGACTGAAAAGATCAAAGCATTTTTCAGTTCGATTGTTCTATTATGTTTGAAGTTAAGTTGACCTTTTGATTTTGGTTGAGAATTATTTCTGGGTCTTGTTTTGTTTCCTTTGTGTGGTACTTTTTTACCGTGCCTTTTTATTATATTATGTTTAAATAATTGAGTTTTAAGAGTGTGTTGCCAGAGTATAGATTTTGAAATTTCTGACTTTAATTTATCTTTTAGCCCCTGAATTCTATTGAATTTTCAATGATATTGTGACTATTATTTGTGATCGACTGATTGTATTCAGTAAGTTACAGGCATGAGGAACTTTATTGTTGACTTTGAGTACTTAGCAGAAGATCTGTGTTAGTATTTTCTCGAGGCTTTCGACATTGTTGCTGAGGACTTAATTCTGTTCTTCCAGGTGCTAATTTCTATCCTCGAGGACTTAATTCATCTCTTGTTTTGCCTCATCTTTATTACCTAGATTGTTGTCAACTTCGGATTCGAAATCCAAAGCTTTATTCGAGTTAGAACTTTGAAGATTTGAGCTCAGTTCAATCGTTCTAAGGCTTTGCTTGAGAGCTTTGTCCCTCTTTTTTGTGTTGTTGATGACCTTCGGGTTCAAAATCGAAACCTTATTCGAGTTGGATGTTGAAGGTTTGAACTAAGATGGGATCGATTCAGAATACAGTCCATTATTGTTGTGTTTCGAAGGGTAACAGGACTCTCTATGAATATAGTGGTGGAGATCATGAGATTGAAAAAATAGCTGCCTTGTGTTTGGAAAGGACTCCGTCGTTCCACAAATGGTATTTCGAGACGGTAGGTAAAAAGACTTTCGGGTTTTTGTTCGAAGACGGGTGTGTTTATTTTGCAATTGCCGATGAAGCTGTAGAAAACCATGGTGTTCTTCGGTTTCTTGAGCACATGAGAGATGAATTTAGAAATGTCAGTAGAAAGGGTTCGAGAAGTAGTTTCTCGAGTATGAATTCAATGGGCGTCGAAGAGCAACTAGTGCCGGTTATCCGGCACTTGATAACTTCACTAGAACAAGTTTCGAGTAATGGCAATGATTGGAAAGCTGAGGTTACGTTATCAGATTATGCAGGTCTATCCCCATCTCCAAGCAATGCAAATGCCCAACTCAAAGCTGCTAGTTCCACGAAAGCCCCATTGTTGGGAAAACAGAGCAAGCACGAGAAGAAGAATAAGGATCATGTGCTTGTGGTGAGAGATATCGAGTTGGAGGAACATCGGAAATCGACAGATAGAGGAGTGAAAATTGATCCGACTGCATTAGATTCTAATAACCAAAACGGATCAAGTTCGTCAATAACATTACAAAAGGACTTGGGTTCAACAAGGACCAGGCCTGGTTCTCAAAACATCCACAAAAAGTGGTGTCACCATGTCCGGATCATTCTCGCCGTAGATGCGGCTATTTGTTTAGTATTGCTAGTGGTTTGGTTATCAATCTGTAAGGGCATATCGTGCATCCGTTAATGATTCCGATTCAATGCCGACATTCAAAGTTTCATAGTGCAGACCATAGATTGTAAGCCGGTTTGTATTTTGAGGTAGTGGCATTAGCTGTTGAGAAGCCTCTATAGTTTCATAAATTTAGTGCTTATGTACATCGTATAACCATTTTGCTATATTTCATTCATGTTCTGCACTGCATCCATGTAGTGTTATTGTTGCGGATTCATCGCTTGGTGTGATAACTATCATAACATCTTTTAATTCCAAAAACTCATATAACTTCTTATCAGCAAAACAACAATGAATAAAGGCATTAATCAAAACTCAAAATCATAGAGAACAGATTATGTACAACAAAGAAGTATTTACAATGGAAAATAAACTACAACACAGCCGAATAACAAAACCAGTACACGAGCAAAATAGCACTTCAAAATTACAGTACAAGACCGAAACCAGCAAAAAGTAGTTTCTGTCGTCCATGGCCTCCAATGTTCTACAACTTCTCAATTGCCAATAATTCACTAAATTTAACAGAAAGACCAATATTAAGCGTCGTCATTACTCATAACTTCCCTTCTTCACTTCATCACTTCGCGGTTTCTTTGCATTTCTCCAAATGAATCCTTCACCTTTTTAACATTGTTCTTTTGTTTGTTTGTTTTTTGTCATTCATCGTCTCCCTCAGAATTCATACTCGAATCCGAAATCTCTACATATACATCATGTTCATCATAAAACACTTTTGGAGCAGATTTTTTGGGATTCTTTTCTTTTCCTGCATTCTTGTTGTAAGAGCAAATAAACATGGGGGAAATAGGTGACCAACGGGGAAAATTACCACCCATACTCTTACCATTCCCGGAAAGCGAAGGACGGGGGCCGATTCTCGAGCTCGGATAGCGAAGGTTCTGGTATCGTGAAAGTCGCGTGACGCGAGTAGCTTCTCCGCTGTGTTCAGCCACCGTAGAGTTGCCATCCATTTCTCCGTCATTCTCTCTCTAGGGTTTTCCGAATTTCTCTGTTCCGCCTTTTTCCTGTGAATTATTTTGTTTGCTTGACGGAAAAATAGAGAGGAAAGTGGTAAATCCTTTATGGGAGGAAAGTTAATTAATCAAATTATGATAGGTGGTTTCCATTGGTTTGCATGTGAATATCAAATGCTATTATGGGTATTATTGTCATCTTAATTTCAAAAGAAAGTAAAGGTCTACATGTACGGAACGGATTCCGACTCTTTTCATTTTAAATTCATCATGAAATTGTTATGTTTTTTCATGTTAATATGATATCATTTTATTCTTTACTCGATTTCATTTTAAATGTAAGATATCCGCAAAATTATTAATTTGCAATTAGGGACTAAACAAGGAAAAAAAAACATATTCACCTCTCGGGTGAGGTTACATGTGGAGGAGTGATTCATAATAATGTAAGGCAAATAGGTATATGCATTGTTCTAGAACTAGAACTATGGGAAATTTACGAGCAACTTTAGGTTGCTTAAAAATCAGGAGAAAGATAAATAATAATTGAAACTAATTGATAGAGTTGTAAATGAGACGAATCAGATTGTAAGTTATTTGAGTTTGACTCGATCAAAGTTTTATAAATATTCGACTCGAGCTCGAACTCAAGCTCGATTCGAGTTTTTAACAAGTAGAAACGAGCTACAAGTTATTTGAGTTTGACTCGATCAAAGCTTGATAAATATTCGACTTGAGCTCGGACTCGAACTCAAGCTTGATTCGAGTTCTTAACAAGTAGAAACGAACTACTTCATACTCGACTCGAAAAGCTCGTGATCAACTCGAAAAATAATATATTAAAACTTTATTTTTTTAATAATTAAATTATTAATAATATTAAAATTTATGTGTTGCTTTTTTAAAAGAATACATTATAAATGCACTTAAAATTTATGTTCAAGTTTGAGCTTTAACACAATTAAGTTTAAAAACTCTTTTATTTTGAGCTTTTTCGATTTTCAATTCATGGCTTTGAATTCAATCCGAGCTTGAAAATTTTAGACTCGCAAATTTTCAAACCGAATCGAGCTCCATTTTAAAATTAAGTCGAGCTTGACACGACTCGTTTACAACCCTACTAATAGATATTCTAGATTAGTTGTTGATTTGTTATTTACTCTCGTTACAACAATAACAACAACAAAAAACATCTTCAAATTGAATTCTAAGTAAGTTTTAAATGGAGTTTAAATTTAAATTTGATAAATTTCATCACCTTTAATTAAACTTATAAGGTAAATAAGATGGTATCGGCAGTAAAAATGATAGTTTGATTTTGGGAAGTTAAACCCAGCATCATTATTAATTGAGTTAAGCAAAATCAAATTTCACCTAATAAAATTAAAACTAAACATTTGTAAAATTGTACATAATTCTATTTAAATTCAATCCAATTTATAAATATCTCTATTTTAAACCATAAGAACAAATTACTAAAGCATTTTATAACTCGGCAAATAATATTATAATATAGCAAATTATTTTTTGAATACATACGAATAATGTATTAATTAATTGAAAATGACCTCGTAGACTACAATGTCTAAAATACAATCAGAACATTCATTGCACATGTCATTAATGAATTTAAGTTTAAGGATCACTGTGTCAAAATACAAGCTGCGCCGTTTGCTTCTCGCCAAAGATATTGAACTTTAATATGCATGTTGCAAGTGAGAATGACTATCGGCTCGCAAAGATGAAAATACCATAAACTTTGTATTATATAAGTTATCAACATATAAAAGTTTATACAAATATAATACTTTTTGGTTTTATTATCAAAATAAAAATATCTAAAATTATAATAAAGGTTTACAATCATAAATATACACTAGATATATAATTAGCACATTTTCTATGATCATTGTCCCAAGAAACTAGCCACTTGATATCATATAAGAACCATATAAAGAAAATGTTACATGCTCATTTAAAAAACGCGAAAATATATAGATACAAACAAATATGACAATATAGGCAAATGAATCGCTACTGAAAAATCACCAACAATAGTATATCAAAGTTGAGCATCGTGAGAAAACTATATCTATACGTAAATAGTATATCCAAATCTAATCCGAATAAACTTTTCTTAAAAGATATATAAATGTGATACGTGTCACTTAACAAATATTTTTAACGTCCATTATGGTTGAGACACTTAAAATAGTAACGTTTGTAACGTTAGACATATAGATTAACTGGAAAAAAATTAAACACTTAAAAAAAATAATAATCTACACAATTTTATTATACAAAGCCAAAAATATACGAACAACATAGTAAATATATGAAATGCCGTCGACATTGTTGGTCTGGCGGCTGTGATCCTGTTTTATGTAAAGAAGAAGAAGACACCGCCAAAATGGTGGAAATTTCCGCCATTTTCCAAAACCCTCTCTCTCTCTCTCTCCCTGATATTTAAGCTATTTTAGATGCCTTCTTCACTGTATCATTCAAAACAATGCAGCACTTATTCTATTGGGCTCTTATTCCAATAATCGGAACCGTCGCCATTGCAGTCATCGTTTTCACCTTCCTCGTGTACGTAAATTGGCCATCATCGTCAGCTCTTCCCAGAGAGACCCGCCAGTTGAACCTGAGACCTTATTCAGCTTCGTCGTTCAAGTTCAGCAAGGAATTGGGGCTGCCCCGAACGATTGAGTCGGAGCGAGAAGATGGAGTAGAGTGCGTGGTGTGCTTGTTGGGGTTCGAAGATGATGAAGTGATTCGACAGCTTCACCGATGCAAGCACTCGTTCCACGCTCCTTGTATCGATATGTGGATGTATTCGCATTCAAATTGTCCGATTTGCCGAACCTCCGTCGATAAGCGAGCTCGTGTCGATGATCTTATGTCGGACGATAACTCGTCGTGCATGGAAACGGAGGGCGCACCCACCGATGTCAATATCACCTAGCCTTAATTAACTGTTCTGCTCTTTGTACAGTTTGTGGAAAAACAAGCTCTGATTAAATATTGTTAGCCTATGTAGATTGGATATTTGTAATTTTTAAAATGTTGGAATTCAAATTTAAATCCATTCTACTCTTCTTCTTTTATGACCGAGTTAAAGCAATAGTAAACTAGGAAGCTACTAATGTAACAAATATATTGTAGAATCAAATTGGGGATATAGAAGATATATAATATAAAACCTTTAATTTTAATCGATCTGAATACCTAAAATTTAGAGTTATAACGAACATCCATGAATAATAAATATTTATAACAAGATAATAATATAGAGGTCATTGGAAATAAAATGATAATACAGATGGTAACTAAGAAAAATATTATGCACGGGGCCAAGTAAAAATTAGAACATAATATAAGGTTTAATGTTAAACTAAACCTAAATTTCGAAAAGAAGAAATTTTATGGTAATCTACCCTTGAGAAAGCTAATGCACAATTTCTTCCATGCATCTTTATCAGGTTCAACTTTCCCCAGCTTCGCTCTCAACTCTTCAGCATATGATTCCTGCATTATCAATGCTCTAATTCTTCATTTAAACCATTAAATCCAACTTTTTTTTTTGTCAAACATTTATGTTCAACACATATTTATATATTTATATTCATTGTGATCATGTTTATTATTCAGACTCTTCATTTCATGTTTGAGACATACTTATATACCAAAACAAATCTTAATAAAATTGAACATATTCGATATTAAACATATTCTCATATTCAACGTTTATAGCTGAAGATGGTAAATTTACCGCGATAAAACTTTTGTGCAAAAGACGATCGATGAGGTGAAGCAAAATGTCATTGGTGTATTCAGGGTGACCTTGAATCCCCATAATATGATCCCCATATCTAAACATCTCCACCCCTGTTTTCTCCGACCATGCCATCACTTCAGCTTCCGGTGCAACTTCCAGTACCTGTTTAACAAGATAAAGAAGAAGAAGAAGAAAACATGTTCTGAACCACAATTTGAAACATGTATCATACGATTTATCAAGAGTTTTCCGGATTTGAACCTCGTCTCGATGGCACTCGATGATGGAAAGATTGGTCGGGATTTTGAGGGATCAGAAGAGTTTTGATGAGGACGATGATAAATGAACGGTGGTGATTCCGATGTCCCATCCTGAGATGGCCCGACCCGTTTTTCCTCCCAGTGCACGGCTCAGAATCTGATCGAATGAACAACAAATTGCCTATTTATGGCCATAACTTCAGCTTTTATCTTATTGATTGACACACTCAAGAAACTATAATATACAATCAAATCTCCAAATAGAAAATCCACACCTCAGCAGCTTACTGTCAGTTCATTAAGACTAGAGGCCGAGAACACCTAATCTGCCTTCTCAGCATTATCAACAATATATATAAAAAAATCTCAGAGAATCGTGGTCAACGAGTTGTCTTGTAATGGCATTTAACACTCAAGCAACCTAACCCCATGTGCAATAAAGGGCTCAACTCACATGTATGTGAGAAAAAAAATTGCACGTTTAACCTACAGTTATGGTCCCTTCTAAAATAAGAAACCCAATGTTAAAAGTCAAATCAAATTAGGGACTGAATGGTGCATAGTCAAAGTAAAAAATTAGACACCTAATTTTTGTTGAAATTGGGTAATGGTAAAATCTCAATGTTAATCATTTTACTTTAGGTTATTCACAAAATTAGTTATTAAGCTACAACTATAAATACACTAACCCATTTAGCTTCAAAATCATCCCAAATCATTCTAGCTTTCTCCTAATACTAGAGAATTTAGAGAGTTTTCTTGAGAGTTGTTTTCTCCTTTTTATCAAGAGATAATTGTCATTGTTTTCTCCTTGATAGATCGAGAGAGGTTGTAATTCCTATTTTCTCATAGTGAAATACTTCTACCGTTGTCCGTGGTTTTTATCCTATATTATTTAGGGGGTTTTCACGTAAAATTTGTGTATTCTTTATCTTTATTTTTATTTTCTCAAATTATTAGTTGCGGTTTTGCTCTATCCGATAGCCGTATTCCGCAACAATTGGTATTAAAGTCAGATTAGAGTATGTAATATCTACTTATTGTCTTTGTGGTTGCCACCAAAAGGTGGATCCTCCAACATAAGAAAGTAAGAAGGTATTACACATTCTTTGAAGGTTCTAGAGAACTATTCACGATAGTGAAATAGTGCGAGCTATCAGTAATAGAAGCTATAGCAACGAAATTTGATATTGAAAAGTTCAATGGGAGAAATTTATCATTGTGAAAATTGAAGATGAAGGTCATCCTGAGGAAAGACGGTTGTCTAGCAGCTATCAGTGAAAGGCTGGTAGATTTCACATATGACAACAAATGGATCGAAATAGACGGGAATGCTATGGAAAACTTTCATCTAGCATTAACAGATGAAGTATTGTCAAGCATCAAGGAGAAGAAGATAGCTAAGGAGATATGAGATCATCTCACCAAATTGTACGAGGCCACATCGTTGCACAATAAAATTTTCTTTAAGAGGAAATTGTACACTATCCGTATGCCAAAATATACTTCAGTGACGGAGTACTTAAACACGCTAAACATTTTATTTTCTCAGCTTACATCCTTAATATGTACAATATGAGAACAAGAACATGTTGAACTTCTACTTCAAAGTCTACTTGATTCGTATGATCAACTCATCATCAACTTGACAAATAGTAATATCACCAGTCTAGTCTTCGATGGCGTTGCAGCTGCTGTTCTACAAGAAGAAAATCGACGCAAGAACAAGGAAGACAGACAAGTAAATCTGCAACAAGCAGAAGCGTTGACAACGATGAGAGGGAGATCAACAGAACGTGGCCAAAGTAGCAGTCACAAACATGGTAGATCAAAGTCGAGAAGTAAGAAGAATTTAAAGTGCTACAACTGTGGAAAGAAGGGTCACTTGAAGAATGATTGTTGGAGTCTAAATAAAAACTCCAATCCAAAAGGCAATACCGCAAACACTTCAGATGATGGAGATGCTCTATGTTGTGAAGCGTCAACCACCGTAGAAGGTAGAAAAAGCTTTACAGATATATGGCTCATTGATTCGGGAGAAACATATCACATGACCTCAAGAAGAGAATGATTCCATCATTATGAACCTGTCTCAGGAGGATCTGTCTATACTTGCAATGATCATGCCTTAGAGATCGTTGGCGTGGGAACCATCAAATTGAAGATATATGATGGAACAATTAAAGTTGTTTGAGATGTGCGGCATGTGAAAGGCCTGAAGAAAAATTTATTATCCTACGGATTGTTGGATAATAATGCGAGCAAGATTGAAACACGGAAAGGAATCATGAAGGTTTTCCATAGAGAACTTGTGGTGATGAAAGGCGAAATGATACCAACAAACTTGTACATGCTGAAGGGAGAGACTTTGCTAGAAGCAGAATCCTATATTGCCTCATGTAGTTCAGATTCTGCAATGCTATGGCATCAGAAACTTGGACACATGTCAGAACAAGGAATGGAAGTCCTTGTGGAGCAAAAGCTACTTTTAGACTTAACAAAAGTATCACTTACTTTGTGTGAGCATTGCATAACAAGTAACCAGCAACGGTTGAAATTCAACCCGTCAAATTCTAGAGGCAAAAATGTTTTAGAATTGGTTCACTCTGACGTATGGCAAGCACCAGTTACATCCCTAGGCGGAGCAAAATACTTTGTCTCATTTATTGATGACTACTCCAAGAGATGTTGGGTGTACCCTATTAAGAAGAAGTCAGACATGTTTTCCACTTTTAAAAACTTCAAAGCGCGGGTGGAACTTGATTCTGGAAATAATATCAAGTGTTTCAGAACAGATAATGGAGGAGAATACACAAGTGAATAATTTGATGACTTTTGCATGAAAGAAGGCATCAAAAGACAGTTCACAGTGGCAAACACTCCTCAACAAAATGGAGTGGCAGAGCGGATGAGCAGAACCTTGTTAGAAAGAACAAGAGCAATGCTGAGAACTGCATGCCTAGAAAAATCATTTTGGGCAGAAACAATCAATATCGCCTGTTATTTGGTGAATCGAGCTCCATCAACTGCAATAGAGCTGAATACACCAATTGAGATGTGGACTGGTAAACCAATTGATTATTCAAACCTCCATGTATTTGGAAGTATTGTGTACGTAATGTACAGCTCCCAAGAAATCTCAAAGCTGGATCTAAAATCCAGGAAATGTTAATTCTTAGGATATGCTGATGGAGTAAAGGGGTATCACTTGTGGGATCCCACTGTCTGCAAAGTGATCATCAGCGGGATGTTATCTTTGTATAAGATAAACTATAAAGAAACGAAAATGATGATAGCGATGAAAAGTCAGAGACTACACAGATATATATGGAAACGGAGGTTGAACAAAGAGATTCTTCTGAAGCAGAACCAACACATGATGAACAAGAACCACATAATTTTGAAGCTCCAACAACTCGTCAATCAGATCGTGTGAAAAGACATCCCAATTGGCACTCAGATTATGTTATAGAAGGAAATATTGCATATTGCCTTTTAACAGAGGACAGTGAGCCATCAACATACCAGGAGGCAATAAACAACTCAGATGCTTCACTGTGGATGATGACGATGCAAGAAGAAATTGAAGCCCTTCATAAAAATAATATATGGGACCTTGTGCAACTACCACAGGGAAGGAAGCCAATTGGTAACAAATGGGTCTTCAAAATCAAGCGAAATGGTGACGATTGAGTTGAGAGGTATCGTGCAAGACTGGTGGTCAAATGAAATGCTCAAAAAGAAGGTATTGATTTCAATTAAATATTTTCTCCTGTGGTTCGACTAACAACAGTTCAAGTATTCTTGGCAATGTGTGCTACATTGAACTTACATCTAGAGCAGCTAGATGTTAAAACAACTTTTCTTCATGGAAATCTTGAAGAAGAGATTTATATGCTCTAGCCTGAAGGTTTTGAATAAGAATAAAAGAAGAATTTGATTTGCAGGTTGAACAAATCTCTGTACGGTCTAAAGCAGGCGCCGAGGTGTTGGTATAAGAGATTTGATTCCTTCATTATGTGCCTTGGATACAACAGACTTAATGCAGACCCTTGTGCCTATTTTAAGAGGTTTAGTGATAATAATTTTGTTATATTACTGTTGTATGTGGATGACATGTTGGTTGCATGACCCAACAAAGATCATATTGAAGAATTGAAGGCACAATTGGCTAGGGAATTTGAAATGAAAGACTTGGGATCAGCAAACAAGATTTTAGGGATGCAAATTCACCGAGAAAGAAGTAATAGGAAGATTTGGCTTTCACAAAAGAATTACTTGACGAAGATCTTGTCACTAAAGAAGATTGCAAGCCAATTTTTACCCCTATTCCTATTAACTTCAAATTATCCTCCATTATGAGTCCTAGTAGTGAAGAAGAGAGGATGAATATGTCTCGAGTACCGTATGCATCAGCAGTGGGAAGTTTAATGTTCGCTATAATATGCACCAAGACCAGACATTGCACAAGCAGTATGAGTGGTTAGTCGATACATGGCGAATACAAGCAAAGAGCATTGAAATACAGTAAAGAGGATTTTGAGATATATCAAAGGGACCTCAAATGTTGCATTATGTTATGGAGGATCAAATTTACTTATCAATGGGTATGTTGATTTTGACTATGCAGGGGATTTGGATAAAAACAAATCTACTACAAAATATGTGTTCAAAGTTGCTGGTGGAACTGTAAGTTGGGTTTCAAAATTGCAGTCAGTTGTGGCTACATCCACAACAGAAGCAGAATATGTAGCAGCTACACAAGCCAGTAAAGAAGCAATTTGGTTGAAAATGCTATTGGAGGAGCTTGGGCACAATCAAGAGTATGTCTCTCTGTTTTGTGACAGTCAAAGCGCCTTGCATCTAGCAAGGAATCCAAAATTTCATTCAAGAACAAAACACATACGAGTTCAGTACCACTTCATTCGTGAAAATGTGGAAGAATGAACAATAGATATGCAGAAGATCCATACCAAAGACAACATAGCAGATTTCATGACGAATGTGATCAATGCTGATAAATTTACCTGGTATCGATCCTCTTGTGGCCTATCAGAAACGTAAGCAACATGAAAGTACAAGGTAGAAAGAATGGTGTGAAGATATGATTATTCCAAACAAATCTTCAAGTGGGAGATTGTTAAAAGTCAAATAAAATTAGGCACCGAATGATGCATAGTCAAAGTAAAAAATTAGGCATCTAATTTTTGTTGAAATTGGGTAATGGTAAAATCTCAATGTTATTCATTGTACTTTAGAGTATTTACAAGATTAATCCTTAAGCTTCAACTATAAATACCCTAACCCATTTAGCTTCAAAACCATCCCAAATCATTATAGCTTTTTCCCAATACTAAAGAATTTAGAGAGTTTTCCTGAGAGTTGTTTTATCCTTTTTATCAAGAGATAATTGTCATTGTTTTTTTTATAGATCGAGAGATGTTATAATTCTTATTTTCTCATAGTGAAATACTTCTACCGTTGCCCATGGTTTTTACCCTATATTATTTAGGGATTTTCCACGTAAAATTTGTGTTTTCTTTATTTTTTTTTTATTTTCTCCAATTATCAGTTGAGATTTTTCTCTATCCGATAGCCGTATTCCGCAACACCTAACCATGCTAAAAATGACACTTCTATATGTGAGACAATAATTGGAATTGCCTTGAGGACACACGGGGACTAAAAATAACAGGCCATAAAACTATACGGTTATTGTGTGGTGTTTTCGATTTCTTCGGAAAAGGTAATAAAAATATCATCTATTTAATAATTAATTAATTCAAATAATACGATGCTATGAATTTGAGTTTTATCATAAATGATAATTTATTTCCCTTAATAATAAAGTTCGTACTATCAGGAGAGGTAAAATCTCGAACTAAATCATTATATAAATATTGTGAAAATATAATATCAAATATTAAAATTCCGATTGGGTGACCGGCGGTTCATCACTGTTCTCGTGAAGTCTCAACAACGCTGAATTTAGACACTGTACACTTTGAGTGACGCCAAAACTGAGTTCAGTCGCAATGTATCAAACACTAGGAAAACACGAAACTCTCCAATTGACAAAAACAAAAGGTGCTAATAATTTTTAAAAAAAAACACGAAGGAAGTGATGAAATTTAATTTAATTAATATAATTTACCTGGTGACCAAAGCAAATCCCAAGAACTTTCTTCTTCAACGAATCCAACTCGTGCAACAAAGAAACCAAACGACAGATCCAAGCATGGTTGGCGTGAGCATCGTTGCAGCTCCCGGTTATAACGAAACCGTCGAAGTTGAGAATATCATCATCGTCGGGAGATTCACCCTTGGCCACCATGGAAACGTCCCAAATCTCGCCTCCTCGGCCAGCATTCCCGCGAAAACGCCAAAATAACCACCGTATCTCTTCTTAACATAATCAGAATCCTCAGCACAAAGTAGAACACCAAATCTCTTCCTTCCAACCATAATTATATAAAAATGTACATAAATTGTAAGGCAAAAGATTGAGAATATTTATAGAATTTTGTAGGTAAAAGAAGGGACCATATGGTCCTGTGCTGAGGTGGCTTGTTGAATTTTCCCTTAATTATGCGTTTCGTTCATTTACGATACGAATTGGGCTGACGTGGCTTTTTGCTGAGGTCGCTTCCCCTAATCTACCCTTATTTATGAGTTGAATCCATTTGTGTTATGGTTGGCTCAAATAGTAACAAAGCCCAACTTCAATAAATAAATATTAATAAACCTTCAAATTTTATTATTTTATCTAAATGAATTTTAATTTGTTTTAGATAAACTATACTCGAGTTCAGTTTTGTTTTACGTTTATCTTATTTTAATTATCGATCTTTTAAAAAATTACGTTTCATATACTTTCATTACCAATTTATTATATTTAGTCAATGAACCGTTAACTTAATGACGTAACATGTTAAAAAATGATAAACTTTTAATTTTACCATTAAACTTCAAATAAAATATCAAAATAGATAAAAAGAGAGTTTGAGAGTGTTCATGAGACAAATGTTAACTTGACTTTTCAATAAAAGAGTCAAATTATAAAACACATCACATAACCATACTAAGATAAGTTGATAATTGAACAAAATATAATAAATTGATAATATGCGTAACCAGAACATAACTTTTTAACATCTTTTTTAAAAATTGATTATCAAAATAAGACAAATTGAAGCATGATTCAATCTAACCCATTGACAGGTTTTGGATCCAAACAAAGTAAAAATTTTAAGACAGACTAAAGATTTCATGAAATGTGGAAAAGCCTTACTTTATATTGAAAATTTGAAGGAATTTTGATATCTTTAGTGATGATGGAAAATTCTCAGTACTTTCAGGTTATCACAACCATTCAAACGAAGCAAACATTGAATGTACGACAATTTCCGACGAATCCCATGCGTTGAAGGTGAGCATGATCTTGATGCAATACAACAGTGCTGAGAGGAAAGATATGGCGGAACCAACCTGCCGGGAAGGATCTAAGCGGTAGAACCGGATCGACATATGGCATGGTCAAAAGAACTCAAGATTTGGCGTCTCGGGGCTTGCCGGTGATTAGGCTTCTCAACTTTCTGTCATGGTTTAACATGGCGCTTACACCCTCGACGACTAAGACAATCTGCAAAGCATGGCCAAAGTAAGGGATAGAATCAGTTATCAAATTTGGCTCCAAGTTCTCAAAAATGGTAAGTTAAAACATGAGATTGAAGGCCTCGTTAAAAACCCCCTTCTTGATTAAAGGAGCTTGTAGAGAAGCTTCTTAATCAGCGGAAGGAGGAAAAGAGTGTCTTAAGATTTCATTAAACATAAGAAATTACATAGATACAACCAGAGAGTCACCCCCAACATAAACATGAAACCAAAAACAACCGAAAACACCCCTCCACAACAACACTAACCCAGCCTAAACCATCTTAGCTACAACAACAGCTTTAATATGACTAGCCAGACAAAAAGCCAAAACTTGGCCCGAAATACAACACAAAACAATACAACTATAACAGAAGCCAAAAAAATCAGCTGACTCAATCTATAGAAGCCAAATTCAAACACAAAAACCATGAGGTTCCACACGATAACAGTACAAAAAAGCAAAACTCGAAAATACTCTATCCGCTTTTCTGCCCCTTAATGCTCGTCATGTCATCAGAGACCATCCGAACCTCCTACTCCAATATAAAAAATCATAATCGAGTCCCCTAAAACTATTCACAACATATTGTTCCTTGAATCAACACAAACTCACGCTTAAACATCCAATAATCCTCCTTAGTCGGGTTCCTCGTTATCGCTGTTATCGATTTTACTTGTTTGCACCAATAACAAGCATTGAATAAAGTTGAGTATGTCTATGAAAGACATTTAAATGATAGAGCTATGAAAAATTCAGTAGGAATTCGATAAAGATACAACTTGTTTCTCGATAAGCTACAACAAATGCCATTCACAAAATTGTCCACACATTCCAAGGAAGCTAATCTGTTTACATCGAAGTTCCATTTTTGACAACCTGATATCAAGTTACAGATAAAAAAAACAAATTGAATCAGAAAATAGAAATAACTCACCTGCAAGCAAGCATAAACCATGGTGGTTGCAAAGTAGAAGTTTGCATTGCCAGTGCCCTGTAAATTTCAGCAAGTCAATAGCAGTACTAAGCTATGTTACTCGGACTCGTATGTGAGTGTAAAATTCAGGTATGTGTCAAAGATGGGTATGTTCATCTTTGACAAGTTTTTCCATGTATTTGGAGAGTCCTTGGAAGGTCATATCCCCATACGCATGTCCAAAAAGAGGTCGGACATAGGTACTTCACAAGAACATGAGTAGGAGCAACATAGGTACTAAAGAATTATAGACTTCAACTCGTTGGGCATTAAAAAGCAAGAGATGTACCCTCCATATCCATAGGTTGTGCATGACAGGGCTGAGAGGAGAAACCCCGACATATCCACAGAAGAGGAAGAGAGAGAACTGCATATCTGTAAGGCAGAGATAAAGATATAAATATGAAACAATCATAAATTCCATTCAATATCGAAAAAGATTCCATTAACTTGCCTGATAATTCGTTAACAAACCAACCCAACAAACCCGAGTACAGTGCTGAATCTCCGACCTAATTAATATTAAAGCACAAAAGGTTAGGAGAATAACCAATCTGATTTATAATATTAAATTAGTACTGAAACCATCAAGTTATTGTGAATTGGGGGGGGGAAAGGTCCAGAAAGAAAATAAGTGTATAAGCCACAATGTTGCCACAGTTACATGCATAGGTGATGCAATGTAAACAAAGATGAGCAATATCTACCGCTCATCCAGAGTAAACTTATATTTGACGAATATAGCTAGAAGATAATGGCAACAGAGTAAGGCAATATTCATTAAGCAACATTAAAGGACACTTTTGGTTTTTATATATTTAGAGAATATTCACGCTCAAGAAGGGTGGCAAAGGCAGTCCATGTTCTCATATCCGACACTGTCAATCAGCTAAGGCATAAGTGACATATTTACTCAATGTTGATTTTATCCAAGAAGCTATCTGCTACAACAATCATCATTTAACCAAGTGTGTTACAGGCACCTGACAAAAACAAAATAAGCACACTTTATTATCCGCCCTAATTTGAGGACCTAATTGATTCAACAACTACATTGTCATAGACAGCGGGTATGTGACTAATTAGCTCATGTAACATATATAAAGTTGATGGTGTTGCATCTCAATTTTTCATGAATCAGCTACGAATAAAAAGTGGTAAAAATTGAACAACCAAAAAGATATAGTGAGAACATACTGATGGATAGGACTTCAACATGGAACATACGGCAACGTAAGCCAAGTAGCAGGGTCGATGGTGAAGCCGTATGGCTAATGGCAATATCATAAATAAAATATTGGCATGGAAAACTATCAAAAAGAAGTTCCAGAAGAATTCAAAAACTTCGGCAAAGAAGTACCTGCCATAACATATCAGGGCCATGAAACTGTCAGTGAGGATCAACTTAAGATGTATCACAAAGATAAATTTGAACTTACCATAAGACACCAATATTTGGAGACAAATCTTCCACAGTGAGGATGAATCCATATGTACTACAAAACCAGCCAAGCAGAATGAATAGACAAATTTTTTATACTACAATCTTAGAAGATAAAGTATGGATTAACTCAAAAGCAATCAAATGCCAAATGACCTAATTATTCTGCTCGTAGTTCTGGAAAACCATTGAGAATAGATTTCCATGCTCCACGAAACTTCTTAGTTTGGTTTCAAATTAAAAGGTTGTTGCCAGCATTCATAATAACTTGTTTCCCACTATTTCATATAAAGTAAATACAAGTCATAAGCCTACCAAATAAAGAGTCAACTATTCCTAGGAGGTTTACAATATTGAAAAATAAAACTTGGAGCAAACTGCGTTAATCGTCAAATTTTACCCTAGCTCCATACAATAAGAAAGAGAAACGTATGGCATTTGATTGGTACCTTTTAAACATCTCCCATAAACCACCAAACTGTTTCAAGGAAATGCCACAAAGAACCAACACATAGACTGACCACAAAAGAGCCCAAAATGCAAAATGAATAATTGGTCCCCATGAGAAGCAAGGAGGGAGCTTCGATTGATTCAACACTCCTTTTTCTTGGTGCATTTGCAGAAACAATTTCCTTGGAGGAGCATCTGGACCACGTCCTAATAAAAAGATCACCTGTGAGAAAACGGCACAGTGAATATACTTCTTGGAGATTGACTTATGTTGAGGAAACTGATCAATGGAATTTGAAAACTATCTTGTGCATTTAAGCAATTCTATGGATACCGACTTGGTTTTAAAAAGCGTAAAGCGCCCTAAAACGCCTAGGGTCCTAGACGCCGAAGCGCTAAGCGCTAAGCGAAAGCGCTCGCTTTATGCACACGAAGCGCCAGAAAGGCCAAAATTCACAAAAAAAATACAAAATATTTATAAATTATCTTATAACTACTTAAATATCAAAGTGTCAATACATATATTCAAAACTTATAAGTACTTAAACACCAAAATATAATTCTCAATTTACTTATAAGTTATAAACACTTAAATACTTATATACGATTAACCATACGACTATACGAGCATATTAATCTCAAAAGATGGTCTACACCAAAAGTAGTCTAAAGTGAGATGAACAAAAGTATTTTTCTAAACCCTCAATTCCTTATAACTAAAAATCCTCATAATCATCATCGTCATCAACTCGGACAACACCATCTCCTTCATCACTAGACACTCCAATATCTTCTTCCATCTCATCTTCATCAACTAAGCATATCTACGAGATGGTCTACTAGAGATAGGATTATGAGCAAGAGATTTTCCTTTATCATTTCTCGATGGTCCGGCTCCATCATTCACTACTTTTGATGCTCTAGTTAGATAACTAGGCTCATATGCACCGGAAGCGTTAGCAACATCACTCTATGTCAAATCCTCACCAACAAACACCGCCTCATCATCATCTTCATCATCTTCCATTCTTCCCATCAACCACTCATTGCTCTCATCAATACCTTGCAAAAGAATGGGATCGGTCTCCTTACTTTTAGATCGGAGCTCCAAGGCATGATTGAATTTCACAAACACCATGTCATTCAATCTATATTGTGCCAATCTGTTTCGTTTCTTAGTGTGAAGCTAGAAAAAAAAACCAAAACTGATAATCTAATAGCCCGCTAAACCCTAAATAAGCCCAAAAATCGTATCTGCTAAAGCCCAGAATCGTATATTCTAAACTCGCGATTAAGCGCCGATAAGCGCTTTGCTAAAAGCGCTGCAAAAGCGCCGATTACTACCGCTTAATGAATTCATAGTGCTTTTGCTATACTGAAGCGCCAGGGGCCTCACTCGAGTCGCTTAGCACTTTAATCGCGCTTAAGCGGTGCTTTTTTAAACTAAGGATACCGATAGCAAAAAACAAAAGAGAGGTGTACCGGAATGATCAAAATAGCAGGATAAAGAGACATATGAGTTGCAATCACCCACCCAAAAGCGGCCAAGGGAATTAGTCCAGCAATCCAGAAACTAGAAAGATTATTATTGAGTGGCAAATTATGCAAGAAAGGTACAAAATACACACCAAATCTATATATATGTTGATTGCTGCTGATCCCAACAGACAAATCCATAGAAATTTTTTTACCAAATGATGATCCAAAAGAAACAATATGTAAAAATTTCATAGCAACATTAAAATGTAGCAGCAAACGTATAAACACTTCCTCGACAAATAGCTACAAATCCTATCGAAAAAACGAAATGTTGGCCTTGTTTGAGATATACATTTTCTTTGAACACTATTCTATCAGGAGGGATATTGCAGCTTTTAAAAGTCTCTTACGTGAACATGCTCCATAAAGGCACAAAATAACGGCCATATTTTCAATTGGCGATGTTGATAACCCCATACATGCAACTATTGTGAAAGGATTACATAGGTAGATAAGAGCAGCAACATCCCCCGGAGAGTGCACCTCTGGGTCAAAAAAAAAAACAAGTTCGTCAGCTTCGGACAAGAAAAACTGAAAAAGAGAGGAATTAGACATGCATTTAACTATGGTTACATGAAAAATGCATAGAGACGTCTGTTATTTTCCCTCTTACTAAAAGTGCATAATAAAGAATTTACCTGATCCTTCTATTTGTTTAACAAGGTCAAATGATTTCAAAGTACCGAAATAGGCAACCTGAAGATTCTGCCCAGTAGCACGTATAAGCATTGCACTAACAACATCTGCAATCACAGAAACCAAGCTGTATCCAAAAATGTGTAGGCATTAACTGCATGAGCAAACAAATACACAATTTTTTAAAGAAAATACAATGCCATTCTCTTAAGTCCACAAAAGAATCTATTCAACATTTTGCCTTAAATAGAACTTTAAAGTTAAAACACATCAAAATTATCACTAAAATCTAAACAAAAGAAAAGATTGTACCTGTACAAAAGATGGTTAGGCTGTCCCTCAATTCTGAACCAACAAAAAAACAAATTATTATATCATTAAGAACTTTAAATTAAAAAGAAAAAAATTGTAGATCAAAGTCTAACAATGAGCTGAAGGGCACCTCTTAACGGTAAGAGGTCCGAGAAGTGACAATAACAAAGGTGAACCATGGTACATAGATCCTGAAAAAGAAAACATAAATCCCAGAAAGAAATCAAGTACAGTACTTGCTTTTATCGATTTGACACGAATTTAAAAAAAATTGAAAATGTCCGGCATATAAAAAAGAGGGGAAAAAACACCTGCATAAGGAGACATAGACAACTGCTTTAACCAGTAACCTTCAGACACTGAACCCCAAAAAATAAAAAAAAAACGAAAATGAGAAATTAAGCTAAAAAAAATTAAAAGGAATATGAAAATTGATTTTATACTAAAGGAAAGGAAATTACAGCGGCGGAAGCTGGTGAGAGGAGTGGAAACTTCGGGGCGAGAGGACAGATTGAGATTATTGGGGAAGTAGATTAGAATCAATCTGAAGATGATTGAAGCTATCACCCAATTCCAAAAAGAAAACGATCTTATTTTCTTCTTCAGCTTTTCCATTTCTCAGGGTTTTCTTCTTCTTCCTCGAAGAGTGATTGATTTTGAGTGTGAATTGAGAACTGCGCTAGAAGCTCGAAGATTAACTAAAAATCACGACAAAGGAACTGTGAATTGCCTGATCTCAGTGAAAACGTGGTTTACAGCGCCGACGACGTCGTAGCATATTTGATTTCGAAGGTCTTCTTGATCTTTGGGTTGATAGCCTTAAATGAAATTTTGGGTTAAACAAAAATGGCCCAAATTCTCTACCATAAACCTTTCGAAAAACGAACCAAATATTATAAAATATTATTAAAATTTTAAAATTTATTTTAAATTTATCAAATTATTATAAAATAATATTTGAACCTATTACAATTTATTATTATCTTAACATTATAAGGACCATTTTATAATCTTTTAAAAGATTTCATGATTGTTTTATAATATTTAAAAGGTCGCTGCTCAAAAATATAATTTTTACGTAATTTTGTGACTTCTAATATATTTTACATTGATCCGCCATTGACTAGAAATAAGCTCCCTAACATTGAAAGAGATAAAAAAATTTATTTTATGAAACTCGTTATATACACATGACGACGAATTTCAATAAAAATATGTTTTATAAAAAAAATTAAAGGGTGTTTTGTACGATACTATAAAAACACATACAAAACGACAACATCAAAAGCATCGTTAAAAAATATTTCTACACTTAAATAGAGGAAAAATACTACATCTTGCCAATGTCAAAATATATAAGAAATTCACGATAATAAGCTACTGCAATTTCACACATTACAACCCTCCACAACAACAATTAGCTACACCAACCATATATCCTAAAACCTTGAAAATATGGAAACAATTAACTACTATGCTCACGTAACGTATTCTAAATTCATTGTAATAAACGTCATAGATTCTTAAACAATTTTACACCAACCATATATCCTAATATAATGTTAGCGCGAGGATTATTCTACTAAATTTAAATTTAGTCCTTCAATTCTTAGATTTAAAGTTTAAAGTCCACGTGAACAGAGCTTTAACGTGAAGAAGTAAATGGTTAGAAACAGGAAACTTCCTCACCCCGCCTTGTTATCTATTATGTTTGTACTTGTTGACCTTATACATGTTTGTTCAAACAAATAAAGAGGAGAGTAGTTGTTGGGAAAAGTGAGTGAGAATAGTGAGATGTTTTCATTCTTATTTTAACATTTTGATTGGATAACATCTATGTCGTCTTTTAGGACACTCGTATATTTTAATTCTTAGGACATCAGCCGCGAATCAGATTGCTGTTTGATTGAGAAAAATGTTTTGAGCTTAAACGTGGGAGAGAAAACAAAGCCTTTTACTTCAAATGCATAAGTGAAGAGGCTGTATAATATGGTAATAAAATATCTAGTATTGGGCTTTTCTCTATTCGATGGGCCCAAATCAAGTAAAAATATCTGTTTCTTAACGTGGATGAGTGAAATCGATATGCCACAATTATGTGTTCATATAAATAAATACATTATTGAAATTTTTATTTATAATATTAAAACATTATTGCATTTTTTTGTCTAAAAGATGTTCAATCATATCGAGAGGCGTAAAAGTTTTACCCCTCCGAGCACAGGATAACGATAGTTGTAATAGCTCACGCGTGATTCTTCAATGCTCGAGGCTGATGTCAAATTGTCCCACAATTGATGTAAACCTTTGCTTATTTAAACCAAACTCGGAAAGATTCTTAAACCTTGAGAGATTCCATTGTTGCAGCAGAAACCAAAAAAAAAAACCCACAAGTATGGCTGGTTTCGGACCTGAACCGGAAACTCCGTCAGCTTTCGAGGTCTCGATGAAACCCAAGAAGAACAAGTTCGCCTTTGCTTGTGCTATGCTTGCTTCCTTAACTTCCATGCTACTCGGTTATGGTAAGAAAAGAGTTTCATTCTTGAGCTTGGTAACGTTTTATTTTAGCCTAAATATGTATATGTTTCTTTGTATGAAAATAGATTTAGGAGTGATGAGTGGAGCTATAATGTTCATAAAAGAGGATTTAAGAATCAGCGACGTTCAGATCGAAATCGTGGTTGGTGTACTCAACTTGTACTGCCTAGTTGGTTGTATCGTTGCCGGAAAAATTGCGGACTGGATTGGTCGTCGATATACCATGGTGTTGGCTAATGTCATTATCTTTGTGGGATCCCTCTTCATGGGCTTCTCTGTCAACTACGCATTCCTTATGGTCGGACGTTTCGTCGCTGGTATTGGCGTCGGCTTTGCCATTATGAGTGCTCTTCTTTATAATGCTGAAATCTCCCCTGCTTCCTCTCGAGGTTTTCTCACCTCTTTTCCTGAGGTAATTTAATTAATAAATTATATATTTATAATTATTTCGACTTATACATTCATTAAAATATAGGATATTATAATTAAAGATTATAACTAAGATTTTTTATATATACATGTAGGTGTGTATCAATGTCGGGATACTATTGGGATATGTTTCAAACTATGCCTTTTCGAAGCTGCCTTTAAGCATCGGGTGGCGATTGATGCTTGGCATCGGAGCCATCCCACCCGTTTTCTTGGTTTTTGCAGTCTTAGCGATGCCGGAGTCGCCGCGTTGGTTGGTCATGCAAGGGCGACTCGGTGAAGCCAAGATCGTCCTTGAGAAAACCCTGGACACGAAAGAGGAAGCTCAGCTTCGACTAAACGATATCAAAGAAGCTGCCGGAATCCCACAAGATTGCGGCGGCGACGAGGTCGTCCCGAAGAAAACCAATGGAAAAGGGGTGTGGAGAGAATTTCTTTTACATCCCACACCAGCCGTTAAACACGTCTTGATTTGCGCCGTCGGGATTCACTTCTTCCAACAAGCCTCCGGAATCGACGCCGTCGTTTTGTACAGTCCAAGGATTTTCGACAAAGCTGGGATCACATCATCGAACGACAAGTTACTGGCGACGGTAGCCGTTGGATTTTGCAAGACAATCTTCATCTTCGTAGCCACGTTTTTGCTCGACAAAGTCGGACGTCGGCCTTTGCTCCTGTTCAGCATCGGAGGCATGGTGGCGTCGCTAGCGACGCTCGGGTTTTCCCTAACAATCATCAACGATTCGGAAGCGAAACTAACATGGGCCATCGCTTTGTGCATAACTACGGTCTTAGCTTACGTGGCATTTTTCGCCATCGGAATGGGTCCCATCACCGGAGTTTACATGTCGGAGATCTTCCCATTGAGGCTACGTGCGCAGGGGATGAGCATGGGAGCGGCGGTGAATAGGGTGACAAGCGGGGTCGTATCGATGACTTTTATTTCGTTATACAATGCGATCACCATCGGTGGTGCTTTCTTCTTGTTCGCCGGCATCGCCTCGGTTGGATGGGTGTTTTTCTACGCGTGTATGCCGGAGACAAGAGGAAAAACGTTGGAGGAAACCGAAAAGCTTTTCGGTAAACTGGTAGGTTGGAGGGAGGCAGCTAGGAAGATGAAGGAAATTAACAGTAATGGAACTACTAACGGTCACATTACATTAGTAAATACCTAATATTTCAAGTTACCGCCATATTTTGTAATTAAATAAATATCACAAATTTTAATAAGGTAAGGAAAGTCTCAAATTTGGCCGTGAAAGTTCACAGTTGCAAAATGTTTATTACACGTGTCATATTTATTAGATTTATAATTCCAATTTTATTTGATTTTATATATAAATGGATATTTGTGACCCAACTAAACCGAAACATCATTTTAAAATACGAAAAAAAGTATTCTATCATTTTAGATATGACAATCGATGATGATATAAAATTTGGACCCGAAACCAACGTAACATCTGCAAACAAAGATTCTCTCAAAGTTTGCAATTTCGTTAGATAAAAAGAGCAAAATGATCACAACTACAATTTGAATCAATTACAAAACGAACGGCAAAGGAAATTTGGACATTGTTGTCGTTATTATATGTAACACTCTCCCAAGTCAAAGAAGAAGACTCATTGTCGTTATTATGTGTAATAAACAAAAGAAGCCATGGTCATTTCATTCAGAAAAACCATAGCCACACACAGTGCTGTTCTGTTTCAAAATAGAGTAAGAGACAAAACATCACATGCTACCTCAATTGGATTGATTGCCCCATCTTCCTTGCAATATGATCTCATGCATGATCTAACATCTCTTGTCTCTTTATCCTAACAACTGTCAAATTTATATTGCTTAATTATAATCTTTTCTAAATTTAGAATCCTTTAATATTCGATAATTATACGAACTTTTGTTATATTTAAAATAAAATTAAGGAGTAAGAGATGATAAAATTTCTCTTAATATTAAATTTTCATCCATTAAATTTAAATCTAAAATATTGTTTAAAATAGTATTAAATTATACAATTTAACTCAAGAAACATTAACAAAATTTTAATTTTTCCACGACATTTCAATTCACCCGCATGTGCTAAAGACCATCCATAGAAAATGGTAAGCAGAGCAGCAATTTACCTCCTCTACTTTTATCCCCCCCCCCCAATTATTGGTGCTTCCTCCAACGATATTTCCCAAAATACAATGCACAACCATCCAATATTTATATATATTATCAAATGCGAGATTAAGAAAATATTATATATTATAATTGGAGTGATAAAATTATTATACGTTAATATTAAAAATTAGTTGAAGTTTTGATAATGTATTTATTTCTTTAAACTTATAGCTGTTAGAGATTGATGTATGATTATATTTAGTTCAACTAAAAATATCGTACATATTTTCTAAGGTTTTAATATCTCTATACATGTAATGTATATTTAGGGTTTTTAGATTTAGATGAGATTTTGTACGTAAATTGTATTTAGGGTTTACTGTATTTTTTTTTTGGTATATCTTTTATATTAGTAATTCGCGTAATAAATCTTTCACGTTTTGTTCGAAATTATTTTAGAATGAATTTCGCGTGAATGTAGGAATATTCAAAACTACGTGACCTGAAATACTTGATCTATTAAATATTCAACCCGTTAATTCAAATAAAATTAATTAGCTATTTTTTTTAAATTATTTCATCAAACATTTTAATTTTTTAATTATTTCTTTTATCTTAATATTTTAAATTTAGTTGTATTTCTTTAGTATTTTTTTTTACTTTTAAGTTATATCTTTAAATAAAGTAATTTAAATTTAGAAATTATAATTTCAAATTATGTATTATATTTTAAATTTTAAATTATATGATTGATTTTTTTAAAGATTAGTACTATTTAATAAATATAAACATGAATAATCAACGACCAGTTGATCTAGTGAGACGAGACACTGAATTCTTTAAGTAGTGTTAATGGTTCGAATCCCGATATTTACGAGTGGAGCAAACTGGGTTGGGAGAGTCGCCAGCGCCGCTGCAATATCCGATCTAGATTAGTCTATCAATAAAATCAAATATCAATAATTATATATAAACGTGAATAATATACTTTCGATACGAAAAGAGTAAATTAATTTAGGAGATACAAAATATCCGTACATGAATGTGATTTACTCATTGTTAATTTAGAAATTATATAAATTCTAATTTATTTCGATTATATTGAATATTTTCACCATTGAAACTAATTTTTGAACAAGGAAAAAGAAGATAAAATACAAAAACATTAACACTATGTTGTAAAGTATATTCTACTTTTATCACCATTTTTTACATATCTAACATTTGCTATCGGTAGTTATGTCATTTCCTAACTCAAGTTGGCACAGCTTATTACTTCGATCACTGTTGTCTTCTTCCATCTTCCTCTTCCTCCTTATCTTTTTAGCTTCTTCCCTCCAACCTATCAATTTACCGAAAAGCGCTTCCGTCTCCTCCAGCGTTTTCCCTTGAGTCTCCGGAAAGCAAGCGAAGAAAAAGAAAAACGCCACTGTCGCAATCCCGGCGTACAAGAAAAAGGCTCCGCCGATGGTGATCGCTTTGTACAACGAAATAAAAGACATCGAGATTACACCGCTGATTGCCCGGTTGATTCCAACTCCTATACTCGCTCCCTGAGCGCGAAGCCTCAACGGGAAGATCTCCGTGCTGTACACCCAAGCAATGGGTCCCATCCCTATCGAGAAAACTGACACGGCGGTTAAAACCATGGCGATGCATAATCCGATGGCCCAAGGTACTCTATGGTTGGAATGATTGATGATGGTTAATGAAAGTCCGAGTGTAGCCAATGAAACGGCAACGCCGGCGATACTGCTTAATAGCAAAGGACGCCGTCCAATTCTGTCTAGTAAAAACGTGGCCACTAAGATGAAGATCATCTTGCAAAATCCGACGGCGATGGTAGCGAGTAGCTTATGGTTTGAAGACGTGATCCCGGCTTTTTCAAAAATCCTCGGACTGTACAGAACGACGGAGTCTAAGCCGATTGCTTGTTGGAAGAAATGGATGCCGATGGCACAAATCATGACGTGTCTAACCGCCGGGGTGGGGTGCAGAAATAATTCCCTCCACACACCTTCGCCGTGGGATTGCTTTTGAACCTGAACGACGTCGTCGGTGCAATCTTGTGGGATTCCGGCGGCTTCTTTGATATCGCTGAGTCGAAGCTGAGCTTCTTCTTTAGTGTCTGAAGTTCTGTCGAGAACTCTCTTGGCTTCACCGAGTCGACCTTGCATAATAAGCCAACGAGGCGACTCCGGCATTGTCAACCCCCCGATAGCCAAGAAAAACGATGGGACCGCGCCGGCGCCGAGCATTACCCTCCACCCTAAATCGGGTCGGAGCTTCGAAAATGCATAGTTCGAAATATATCCCAGCAATAAGCCAATATTAATGAAAACCTTCACAAATAAACAATGAAAAATACATTAGATTTCACTTTCTTATGATTTAAAAAAAGTACATTTCAAGGATTCGAGACCTCGGGGAATGAAGTGAGGAAGCCACGCGAGGAGGCGGGGGAGAGCTCGGCGGTGTAAACAGGAGCAATCATCATGGCATAGCCGACGCCGATCCCGGCAACGAAGCGACCAACCATGAGGAAAGCGTAGTTAGTGGCGAACCCCATCAGGAAAGCTCCGGCGAAGAAGATTGCGGCGGCCACGACGATGGTATAGCGGCGGCCAATCCAGTCCGAGGTCCGACCGGCGGCGTACGCTCCGAGGAGGCAATACAAGTTGAGGATTCCGACGAGGATTTCAACTTGAACGTCGCTTATTTTCAGGTCGTCTTTTATGAAAATTATAGCCCCACTCATCACTCCAATATCTACTCCAAAAAAATATTCATTTTTTTCAAACACGGATGATAAAGCTTTAAGATCAGACATTAATGGCGGCAAAATAACTCACCGTATCCAAGCAAGATAGAAGCCAAGGAAGCGAGGATGGCACAAACAAAAGCGAACTTGTTTCTTTTAGGTTTCTTTGGAGGTTCAAAATCTGCGAGAGCTTTGTTGTCGACTGCTGTCGGAATCGAGACGCCGTTGTTGCCTACTTCAAACCGAGACATGATCTTTGTCTGAATAGCAGTTTCTAATGTTGCAAGTATTAGAGATTCAAACAATGGTCTGGCAACCTTTGTCGAAATGAAGAAAGGTTGTTATAAATAGAACACAAAGGTTAACATGATAACATTAACGTGGACTGCTCTACGAACACTCCACACTCTCCGTCATCTTCAATTTATTTATTTATTTATTTCCATAATTTGAGTAATAATATTTGCTAGTATATAATTTCATATCACAAATATATATGATTCAAGATGAGCTTTGATCCATTCAAATTTGGTTTCAGGGTTAATTTTTTTTATTATTTAATTCGATCCAAATTATATTTTTTATCTGTTATTTTATTTGATCAGGATTTATGAATGTCCTATTTAATCTAAAATTCGATCCAATTTTTTGAGTAAAAAAATCACACTAAAATAAATGAAAAAGATACGTTTACAATTATACTAATTGAGAGATTAAAGTTCTTGGAGTTAAATCACATTAAATTAATAATTAAAGTTATTTGATTTAAGTTTAAGTTATCAAGAGAAAATACAATTAATTTGATTATGATCAAGTTAGTTATTAATTGAAATTAATATTATTTCAATGGAGATTTATACAATGCAAATAATAATGAATTAATATTATTTTTAAATTAAAAAAATAAATAAAATGAATTGGATTTATTAGATTGCATCTGATGACTTGTATTGAAAGATTGTATCATAAAGTGCTGTTTTATTTTAAAGCACTTAATAATTGGCTAATTTGATAATTGGATTATACCATAAATTAGCACCACCAATCATTCTTAATCTTCTTATAGTAAATAAGGGAAAGATTATTGTTTAAAGAATATATTAAAAGTATATTTATAATTAACCAAAACTTAAATGAGTAAATAATTATAGAATTATTATAGAATTTAAACTTATAAGCTATGGATTTGAAGTTGAAGAAGGTATTTTAAATACATATTGTTTTTTAAATAATCATGCTATATTGTTTAAAAAATTATCTGTTTTAGATAAATAGTATTAAAATATAAATATGGTTGCATTTCAGTCATAAAATGGAATTAGTATATCTAAAATTATTATTTATGGCCAAATTATATTATTATTGACTTTTAAAATTTTGGCATGATACACTAATTAAATAAATTATATTACCATTATTATTTACACACTTGGCTTTTAAAAACATAAATTGCTCTTAAAAATTAATCGCTTGTAATTCAAATTCAATTTAATTTTTTAAAATTATGTATTTATAGTTTAAAATAATAATAAAATCATATTTTAATCTTTTAAAATTTATAATTTACTTTCAAAATAGAAATTAATTCGAAAAATTCATCATATAATACAATGCTTAAATCGTATAAAATGATAAATTTTCTTTAGATGATTCAAATTCAAAGAACATTATTGAGATGAATTTATTGAAATTAAGAAAACATATACTATAATAAAATCATAATAAAAAACATTTCTGAAAATACAATAATAATTATATAGGCTATAATAAATTAATTAAAATGTAATTGAATATATTATTTTAAACTCTACAAGTCAATGATGGATTGCTATGTTCAACAAACACATCCAACCTGTCAAAATATGGGCCTCGCCTGTTGTATTTATACATCGATGTTGAATGAGATGCTTTCCTTTGAAATTACACTTATTTGTACTTAAATTAATCAGTTTTAAGAAATTAAATTAAATATTTTTATTTTATTTAATAGGTATAATGTCCAAAAAGTCGCATACTTGGAGTAGTGAAATTTCATTCCTATAGCTAAGTCCGACGCACGTGCCATTGAAATTTGCATACACTGCAATAATATCCCTGCCATAAGTTATCTTTGAATTGTTTACTCAAACAATTGTCGCTTTCCCCTCCATATCTACCTAAATATTGTATTTTATCATTTTCACTTATTATTTTATTTCCAACTAAATTATAAAGATATATTAATATTAAGACAATATTTTTATTTCAAATAATAAAATTAGTTTTCAAAATACGACATAAGTATAGTTTAAATAAAATTTTTAATATTTTATTTATATTAAAAAA
Organism: Hibiscus syriacus; assembly: GCF_006381635.1. Lineage (NCBI taxonomy): Eukaryota > Viridiplantae > Streptophyta > Magnoliopsida > Malvales > Malvaceae > Hibiscus > Hibiscus syriacus. The sequence continues at coordinate 978,400 of NW_024062753.1, read as the reverse complement.
ATAAATCATTATTACAAAAACAAGATTAAAATAATAATCAAAATATATCTAAATCTAAACTAAAGTAATAAAGAAAAAAATCAAACCGAACCATGATTTGATCATAAACACTAGTTAAGAGGTTGCTTTCCTTTCAACATAGAGGTTGAACTTGAATCGTCTGAGTAAAACCCGTAATAATAAGCTTTTGAGTTTCTTTTGCTTGGACTCATTTCTGCGTTGCTTGACTTTCATGATAAAAAAGTTGAGGGGATGAATCTTTAAGGTCGTTGATAATACCTGGTCCGTACATCCGGATGAGTTCATCATGCTTCATCATTTCACAAAGTTGAGGCCATGGTTCTTCCATGTCAAATGTTTTTTTCATCATACATTTAATGGAAACAAAGAAATGGGGTTCGTTAGAAGAAGGAGAAAGTTGTGTATCTTGATTTGTTGGTTCTCGTCACCAATTCGAACACATTTATCGGAAAGATTCCTGAGTTGCTTGCAATGTTCATGGCTATCAGCTTTCAGTGCCTATATTTTTGCTTCTAGTTTTTCACGTTCTTGCTGGAAAAACAAGAAAGCCTGGCATTAGCACATTATCAACAACTTCCAGATCAAATGCTACATGAGCCACAGACTCTAATTACGTACAAGTACTATATGGCTATCGGATTTAGGTGTGTATTGGATACTGATATATATCTTCAAATTCTTAAAAAAAACTTTTTTCAGGTATTTAGAGGGTTCTTGAAGAATCATATCCTCATATACACGTACGAATATGTATCAAACGTAGGCAGTGGAAACAATATTATAAGAAAAATAAAGAGTTGAAGCAATGTTGGGACTCTATTCATGCTCAACACGTGTCTTCAATTCATATCTAAACATTGAGTATGAAAACATGATCATGGTTAAAAGCCCTCAAAGAACATGAAAGAATATTTTTCAAAATTAAGTGTCGGACATACTCTTACCATACTCACACTGAGTTCAAGTAACATAGAAGGAAACATCAAAGGAAAATGTGAGCAGGAAAGGCAAGATTTAAATGAAAATCACGGGAGATCTCTATGAAACTCATGCGGACTAGCATACATACCAACATGGATATTTTCTCGCGATACCTTGACCTTTTAGCTGATTCGCGATTTATTTGCCTCCTCTGTTGCTTTCTGAGTTCAGAATCATCCTGTTAAGAAATGTGAGTCAGAACAAAATCAAATGCCATATTAAAAAAGACATACCAAGACAAGCCAATTCTAGATATAATATCTCCCAAGTATGTTACTCAAACTTGGTTTATGCATCAAATACAGTCATACAAGTATGTATCCGATACTTTCACATATTTGGAGGGTCCTTGAAATTTTCTATTTCTATCCTACACCTATATCCGAATATGTGTCGTATATGGTTATGATAAAGCTAAAAGATTCGGCCAGGCATGGTATCTGATGCATACACTAACCTCTGTAGTTCTAGATGCTGTGTTAAACATGTCTGCTGCAGAATCTTCCTCCATTTAATCTGGATAAGCAACAAATATCATCAACAAACAAATAGGTAAAAAGGATGAGAGATGTGCAATAGAAACTGAAAGGAAACGCCATCCACTGCAACGGATGGATGATAATGATGGGGAAATCCCAAGAGATTCAAAAATAAAAACTTACGGCCATCTCCACTTTTCTGTTTCAATATTAGGTTCTTCGGTGCTAAAAGACCCTGAAAAAAGCAGCAGCTTTGACTGTATTAGAAAAACCACACATTTCACAAGTCTCACAAGCTTGACTCATTTATTGTTTCATTAACCAAGTGCAATGCGAATGTCAAATCATAAAAAAGAAAACATGAAGAGTCTGAGCAACATAGTTACTTGCATATATGAAGATATACACAGCTTAAAGTCACATACTTGGTCAGAATCGTTGCTTTTGTCTGATGAGGCCTTATCATCATAATCAGCAGTGCAGAAAAAGAGAATTTTGGTAAACCACACCTCTCAACGACTCTATCCCATCCGCACAAAAGGAATAGGAAGGAACAATAATAGAAAAAACATTAAAAATAAATGATTGTGATGATAATAATACCTTGTTGAAGGGTCATGGGTATACATTTTGCAACTTATACCTTCTTTCCCACTTGCGCAAGATGATTTATAACCATAACTCCCAACAATTTTAACCTTAGTTAGTCTCTTTACTTCACTGTTTGAACTCTACCGTTTTGAAGGTTTTGGCTTAGCAAATGTATCTCTTTCTTCTATCTCCATTTCAGCTGAGCTCCTAACTTCCAATCTAATAGATCACAATTTTTTTAATCAAATTTCAGCAAACTAAAAGAAAATTTGAAAAGTTACGGAAAGTACCAATAAAAATAGTACAATTCCAATAAAAAAGACAAGAAAAGTGTCAAATAGATAAAAAGATTCTTCATTGTTTGAGAATCCCATGAAAAAAATCATGATACATTTTACGTGCTGATGCATCTGACTACTTTTTCTTTTGAATCAGGAACAACAATTGTAAGTAAAAGTTTATGTTTGAAGCATTGCAAATGTTGAAGGACCTTTTGTTCTCCCTTAAGAAACATACATAAATCAATCAAAAAGTTCGTGTTCTTCCTCTTCTCTTTTCAGAGAATGATACAAATAAAAGGAAAAATCAGAAGAAAAACGATAACAAATTTTGTTTTCAATTTCAATAAAGAAACTCTTAGAGTGAAGACAATACGCACTGGATAATAGAAGAATCAGTGTAAGATTCAGGGCTTGACGATCGAGAAGAACCCTAATTTTCAGTATCCATGTAAGGCATAGAGAAAGTAGAAGGAAGGAGAAGCAGGGGGAAATAACCCTAGTCGGGTGGCACGAAAGAACAAGTTTTATACGTAAGAGGGTAAAAGTCATCTTTGTTTATTATCAACGGTTGAGATCATCCCTTCAATTTGCTCTAAACGGACTTGATCAAATTCCTTTTAAATAGTTTTTCTCTTAATAAATATCATACAATGTTAGTGGAAAATTTTCAATATTTTTACTAGTCTTGTATAAACTTTGGATTATTTAATATATAATTGGATCATAATAAACACAATTTATGTTTGTTCTTGGGTTGAATTGGACAATAACATATATAAAGTGCGATTTATTGACTTAATTTTAATTTTATTTATTTATGACTTGAATTGTGAATAATCTCTCTATAGCTGTTGATAAGCTTCTCCGTTTCAATCCTTCCAATAACCGCTTCCGGAAGTTGGGAAAACTCCTGTGATTCGTTCTGAACTGCCCATGCTTGCTTGGCCATAATGTCCGCTACTTTATTCGCATCTCTTGGGATAAAAGTGACCTTCACTAGTTCTGCTTCACAGCTCGGTGGTGCCGACTTCCAAAATTATTCATTTTGTCCCTGCATTCCATGCAACTCAAAGACCCTCGAGGATACTACACAGTTCTGCTTCCGGAATAGAGCAGCAACCTATTCTTTTAGCAAATTCCCATAACCATTATCCTTTGTTGTTCCGAGCCACCCGCCTCACGTAGTCTCTTTCGTTTGGTCTTAAAAATATATTCATAAATCATTAAATCACAAAATAAATTAAATGACCAAAATTTAATATTATATTATTATTTTAGACTATGATTGTTTCACTAAATCTACTATTACTAATTAGGTTTATTCACAAGCCAATTTAAATAAATAAATTTCTAACTTAAATTTTTTTTAAAAAATCAAAATCTAAACCATTAAATATATTTTATGAATGAATTTATTAATAGATTACAAAATTAAAAGAAAAGAAAAGAAATGATTCGATCACTCACCAACTAGTTATTGAATCATACAATTAATTTGATAAAACTTGTAGAGGAGGAAATGTAAAGTCTGCAACTTAACTCACCACATATGTTTATCATTAGTCAACCAATGGTCAATGTATTAAAATTAAATGATAAATTTGCATGAAATAGCATGTTGATATAATAATGTCACACAACAGTGTTGACATGATATAATGACATGTCGTAAACTAAATTTTAAATAAAATTTATATAATTATTTTTTTATTAAATGAATCGTTAGATTATGATTTATACATGGTTTTAAGGGGTATAAAATTAAGAAAATAAATTTTAAGGATCTTAAAACCGTAACACAGAAGAATTAAAACAAATATTTAACCATTAAATCAAATTATATACATTTATTTACAATTTTTTTGAATTTAACTAAATTTATTTTACCTCATTTAAAATTAAAAAAATCAATATTTCTTTAAATGATTTAAAAATTCAATTCAATTTTGGAATTAAATTAAAATCATCATCGTGATATTCTTGTTAGAAAAAATATAACTAATCAAATTAATTTAGACAATTTAATATTTAAACTAAAATCGAGCTAAAATATTAAAAATAAAATTAAATCAGAACCAAACTCATAGGATGCGAGATTAATCCCTAGTCCCTAGGGTGGACAACAACACCAAAATTGCCTTGCCGTCAAATGCCGTGTGTTCCATATTGTTAAGTGAAAAAGAAAGAGCTTCGTTTATTGGTGGCGCACACTCTCCACGCGTAAATTTAACGTCACTGCGATTATTCTTCAAATTTCTCTCCACTGCGATTGTTCTTCTTCACTTTTTTATTCGAGTGTCTTCGTTGGGTTCGATGCCTTGAAACCGAAGATCTGAGGCACATTTTTGATGCTGTAAACCACTGATTTTCACGTTTTTAGGGTTGGATTTTCAGCTGTTAGTGGTCAGGGTTGGTGTGTTCATGGCGGTTACTTTGCAGAGCCTCCGCTTATGTGGACCCGCCGCCTCTGGCCCCGCCGGCGGAAGCTTTGAAGCTCTCAATCGTATTCTAGCCGACCTCTGCACCCGTGGCAATTCTAAGGTGATGTTTCCCATTTCAGGTCCTTTATTTTTCTCTCTCGTTGGCTTGGTTGTTGTAGAAAGTGGACACAATTTTGAAATCGCATTTCCTTGATTCGTAGCTGAAACTATGGCTTTTTAGCTGAAGAATAAGATTACCTTAACAGTTCAATCGATTATCCTTCAGTTGTAGGGAATTTAAATTTTGGCTTTGATTTATCGTTAGCAGGAGGGAACTTCATTAGCATTGAAGAAGCATGTGGAAGAAGAAGCTCGTGATCTTAGCGGGGAAGCATTTTCTCGTTTTATGGATCAGTTATATGATCGAATTTCGAACCTCCTGGAAAGTAACGATGTTGCACAAAATATGGGAGCTTTAAGAGCCATTGACGAGTTGATAGATGTGGCACTTGGAGAGAATGCCTCCAAAGTTTCCAGGTTTTCTAATTATATGCGGACAGTTTTTGAGATTAAGCGCGACCCTGAAATACTAGTCCTTGCTAGTAAAGTTCTTGGTCATCTAGCAAGAGCTGGTGGTGCGATGACTGCAGATGAAGTGGAGTTTCAGGTTTGTTGAGGACATTGCTTCCCCCCCCCCTTTCTTTTCATAGTGTAATCATTGCTTCATTAGCCTACGGGAATAGTATAAAGTATATGCATTTGTTTCTCAGGTCAGAACTGCCCTGGAGTGGCTCCGCGGGGATAGAATAGAGTACCGCCGTTTTGCCGCTGTCTTAATTTTGAAGGTGCGTCTCATGTGAGATTTTTATTGTTGTTAAGAATTAGTTTATTGAAAAAATGTTATATTTTGATCATATAGCAGGGTATGCTGCAAATTGTTTAAATTAATTTTAGTTTATTTTTGTTGGAAAAGAATATTCTATTGAAGCTAGCTTTGCATTTTCATTACTATAGGAAATGGCAGAAAATGCCTCCACCGTCTTCAATGTTCATGTACCTGAATTTGTTGATGCTATTTGGGTTGCATTGAGAGATCCAACATTGGCTGTTCGTGAGCGTGCTGTGGAAGCATTACGTGCATGTCTTCGTGTCATTGAAAAGCGTGAGACACGTTGGCGTGTGCAGTGGTTAGTTTATTGATTTTCAAGTTTTGATATCTCATTCCTTTTTCTTTTCATAAATTTGAACTTAAATAGCGACATTAGCAAACCTAGCTTACTATTTTCTTTCCTTTTAAATTAATAAATGTAGAAATATTTCATGGCTTCTTAGGTTTTGGTGTCTGAGTTGAGTTCCTATTTGCTGTTGCTGCTACTTGATTTTTGTATATTCTTATTTTGTTCCAAATTTCCCCTTTTCCTACTGTTGATCTGACTGTGTTATCTTAATTGCAAATAAACTGAAGAGTAGGGGAATTATAGCTTGCCTTGCAATAGTAGTGCTTTATAGGGGGCTAATATTGTCTGCTCATTTTTTTACTTCTGAACTTTATTTATCATTTCCCCCATGTTCAACTGTTTGTGTTTCCACAGGTATTATCGAATGTTTGAAGCTACGCAAGATGGATTGGGAAATAATGCTCCTATTCACAGTATACATGGTTCTTTGCTTGCCGTTGGAGAGCTTTTGAGGTTGGTATGATGGTCTTATTTTCTATTTGTAAATAGAAAAGGACTTTAGGTCCTGTAATTTTTGGTTTCTAGCTTGGAGTCTATTGGTTTCCCCCACTTGACCATTTCCACTCCTCATTAAAATAAAAGGAGAAAGAAATAGAAAAATAAATTTCTATATATAGTGTGTTTGTGCAAATGTCTTTGTTTTGAAAAATAAATACTGTTATAAATACTTATGCATGTGCTGGATGGCTTTTCACCTAGTACTGATTAACTGCTGTATATATAGCTTGTGATTAGTTTATAGGTGTATTTATGTGTGTGTATCTGTAGTGTTGTCAATTTGTAGTATGCTCATCCTCAAGGAGAAGAAGATTATCTTTTTCATATAGAGAATATTTTATTCTCATATGAAATGATATTTAATTGTAAATGAGTTGTTAGTGGAACATTGGAATGATTATTCCGTTTATGTCATTAGTATTAAATAGTCTAGCCAAGCGTCCTATATTTACCTTTCTGTTTTATGACTGATGCTAGTTTTTGTTGTGGATAAACTTTATCCTATCAGGAACACCGGTGAATTCATGATGTCAAGGTACAGAGAAGTTGCTGAAATTGTTCTTAGATACCTAGAACATCGTGATAGGCTTGTGCGCCTTAGCATAACTTCATTGCTACCTCGCATTGCACATTTCCTGCGTGACAGATTTGTAACAAACTACTTGACGGTTAGTTGTTATTGCTCCTCATTCAATCACATTATTATAACTAGCTGCAGATCCCTTTCAATTATCTGCATTTGGTTTTTTTTGATATCTTGCAGATATGCATGAAACATATCCTTACAGTTTTAAGAATCCCAGCTGAACGTGCTAGTGGGTTTATTGCCCTTGGGGAGATGGCTGGTGCTTTGGACGGAGAGCTTGTCCACTATTTGCCGACAATTACTTCTCTCTTACGTGATGCAGTGAGTCCCATATGATTCGTTATTCACGACTTATCTTTTGGTTGCATCTTGTGTGTGTGTGTTTAATATGCATTTTGGTTCTTTTATTTTGATAAGAAAGAATGTGGCTAACTATTTGCTTACGTATTACCTATTTGCAGATTGCTCCACGCAGAGGTAGACCCTCTCTCGAAGCTTTGGCCTGTGTTGGAAACATTGCAAAAGCTATGGGACCAGCAATGGAGTCCCATGTTCGTGGTCTTCTTGATGTTATGTTTTCTGCTGGTCTTTCTCCTACACTTGTTGAAGCTCTTGAGCAAATTACTGTCAGGTATGTAGGCAGCTATGACCTTGTATTCGAATTGTATTTGGAGGCTATTTGATGGTATTAATTTCATAAAATACTGGTTCTATTTCAGTATTCCGTCTTTTCTTCCCACTATTCAAGATCGGCTACTTGATTGCATTTCCTTGGTTCTTTCAAAGTCCCATTATTCTCAGGCAAGGCCAGCTGTTCCCTTGGCTCGGGGCACTGCTGCTAATGTTCCCCAGCCAGTGTCTGAGCTTAGTGGTCCAGCCCTTGTTCAGCTTGCTTTGCAGACTCTTGCTCGTTTTAATTTCAAGGTTAGTTTACCGAAACTATATGGAGTGTCTGATGTTAACCATAGTTTGCTTTGCAGACTCTTGCTCGTTTTAATTTCAAGGTTAGTTTACCTAAACTATATGGAGTGTCTGATGTCAACCATAGTTGAACAATAATTGTTCTATGGTGTAGGGGCATGAACTTCTTGAGTTTGCGAGAGGATCAATTGTTGTGTATCTTGATGATGAAGATGGAGCCACTCGAAAAGATGCTGCCTTATGCTGTTGCAAATTAGTTGCAAATTCCTTTTCTGATATCACATCTTCACAATTTGGTTCTGGCCGGTCTAACCGAGCTGGAGGAAAGCGAAGGCGTCTCATTGAGGAGGTTTGTCCAGTTACAATTAGTAATAATATTAATGATAATAGTTGGTACATTTAGTGATAATATTAATGTATTATATTTTAACCGTGCCAAAATCTTTATGATGATTTATGCTTGCTTATAAATTGATGTTGGGTTTTCAACAGCTTGTGGAGAAGCTTCTCATTGCAGCTGTTGCAGATGCTGATGTTACTGTTCGCCATTCGATATTTTCCTCTCTCCACGGAAATAGAGGTTTTGATGATTTTCTGGCACAAGCTGATAGCTTGAGTGCGGTTTTTGCTGCTTTAAATGATGAGGTGTGATTTAATCCATACAGGCACAAATGTTTCTCTCTTCTTCATGTCTTTTTATTAGTTTGTTGCTTTATGAGCCTATTAATGGTCTTGATAGCGGCTGGCATGTCTTCAGTTTAATATTTGGGCTGCTGGATTATGAAATTAAAAATAATTGGAAGTGTATCATGATTAAGAGATTTCACTTTCTTGGTACCTAGACAAAAGGGATGGAGTAATATGATGCTGTGTTGGAGTTTGGACTGGAAAAATGCTCTTTACATAAGAAAGTAGAAAATTAATGCATTTGGGATTTCTTGTTCTAAGGTGAAAAATAGGGTTTGTGAGCATTTTTCTATAGTTAACGAGGCCTTGATATTTACTGATTTGTAAGTTTTTTTCAAAATAGGGTTTATCAGCATTTTTCCTTATTTAAAGAGGACTTCATATTTTGTTTATGGATAAGTATGGTCTCTGCCACTATTACTGTGCTCATCATCTTTAACTTACCCTAAATGAGACATTGTGCCTAATAGTCACCATACTGTTTTGTGTATTCTTAAGCTACACTTGCCTGCACTTTTGCTCTGCTGTCTTTTCATTTCAACAGATTATCATTATCATTTTCAATAGATAATTCTGGAAATTCTTTTTGCAAAGAGTGGAGACATACATACAATTAGATTAAGGACTGCCTCATGTTATTCAGTTGTAGGGTTCTAATCTTGATAGGCAGCACTTACCATGTGATGAAATAACTACGCCTTTTTGTTCCAACTTTTGCATTACTCTGTGTTTCACTTTCATGAATAGAGAATATTTCTGTTGCTATAGGATTTTGATGTGCGAGAATATGCAATATCAGTGGCTGGGAGATTATCAGAGAAAAATCCGGCATATGTTCTTCCTGCACTTCGTCGTCATCTCATACAATTATTGACATACTTAGGGCAAAGGTAAAAAAAAGAGAAACTTCTATTCCCTCCATGCAGCATCGAATATTGACTTCTCCTGCATTGTCAGCAGTGCAGATAACAAATGCAGAGAAGAGAGTGCCAAGTTGCTCGGTTGTTTAATACGCAACTGTGAACGACTAATACTCCCATATATTGCCCCGGTGCACAAGGTTTAATTTGTTTTGCAGTGTTATTTAATTATTTTTGTTCTGCTTTCCACTTTTCTAGTTGCTACTCTTTTTTTTTGGGGGGGGGGGTTTGAGGTCATTTTCCTTTATTGGGTTACTGACTTCATGATATTGAATGTTTTATTTTTCAGGCTCTTGTGGCAAGACTACTTGAGGGCACTGGAGTCAATGCCAATAATAGTTTTATAAGTGGAGTTCTTGTAACTGTTGGAGATCTTGCTAGAGTGGTAGGTCAACTTCTGTTTGTTTGCTTTCAATATTTCACACATGACATCATATTTGCACTACTATATTTAGTTTGATCGACATAGGAAGAAATCATGCTTGCATCAATTGTGAATGTATCAGTTGTATTATATATTAAGTTTGCTGTCTGATGAGAATCCTAGCTTGGTTGCTGTGGAACTGGTTGAATGTTTCCTTGTATAACATGTTCTCTTTCTATTCTTTGTTGGAATTTGACTTATTTTAGGGTGGTTTTGCAATGAGAGAATACATCTCCGAACTTATGCCTTTAATTGTTGAAGCATTATTGGATGGGGCAGCTGTCACCAAACGTGAAGTAGCTGTAGCTACGCTTGGTCAAGTTGTACAGAGTACTGGGTAAGACATCTTTATTGCTTTGAAACTGTCGGAGGATCTTTGGGCGAACCCACATTCTTAAACTTATGCATGTTTTATGTTAAAAATGTTTGCTCCTTCCCCCTCATTAGTGGTGTTTAGGAGATTTTTCTTGAATGGGTTATGCAGGTATGTCATAGCTCCATATAACGAATACCCTCAATTACTTGGCTTACTTCTGAAATTGTTGAATGGTGAGTTAATGTGGTCTACCAGACGAGAAGTACTAAAGGTAATTGCTCTTGAACTTTGCACGTAGTTAACAGTTCAGCTTTCTTGTCATGCTGAGTATACTTTGTCGTCTCCAGGTTCTTGGTATCATGGGTGCTTTGGATCCCCATGCACATAAAAGAAATCAGCAAAGCTTGATTGGGTCACATGGAGATGTTACCCGTGCTGCCAGTGATTCAGGTCAACATATTCCATCATCAATGGATGAACTGCCTATGGACCTTTGGCCATCATTTGCTACATCTGAAGATTACTACTCCACTGTAGTGCCCAGCCTAATTTTTTTCTTTCTAGCTTGTTTTAACATTTTTTTGTAGTAGAAACTATAAATTCATTGCTACGATAATTGAATCCAGGTTGCTATAAATTCTCTCATGCGAATTCTTAGGGATCCTTCTCTTGCCAGTTACCACCAAAAGGTGGTTGGGTCTCTCATGTTTATATTTAAGGTGCTTTTTGACCCTATGGATTTAATTTTTTTAACTTCAATATTTATCTTGGTTACTATTTGATTAAAACTTGCTATTTTAACTTCTTTAATCATTGGTTTTCTCTTTTGCGAGGTTAGTCAATGGGTCTGGGTTGTGTTCCATACTTGCCAAAGGTTTGTCTGTTAACATTTCACCCAATTTTGGATTTTATGCTTGTTTTCTGTTGGTTGATTTTCTGAACTTTGGCTTATCATTTTGCTTTTGTTTCTGTAGGTTTTGCATGATCTCTTTCAGATTGTTCGTACATGTGATGATCATCTGAAGGATTATATAACATGGAAGTTGGGTACTCTTGTGTCAATTGTGCGCCAGGTACATTTAAATGTCGTGAAGCTTTCATGAGTCTCTAACTGATATTGACTTTCTTCTGGCATTTTGATTTTGGGGTTTTGATATTTTTGTGCAGCATATTCGTAAATATTTACTGGAGCTGCTATCGTTAATTTCTGAACTATGGTCATCATTCAGCTTGCCAGCTAGTACTCGCCCTTCACGTGGTTTCCCGGTATTTTTTTTAGATTTTGTTTAAATGGACAAGTAATTTGTCCCTGTATCTCTTGCGGATAGATTGTTAGATTGATTGTTTTGATTATTATTGTTCTTCTGTTTATATTCTTAAATTCTCCCTACCTCTCTTGCTTAGGTACTGCATCTAGTTGAGCAGCTTTGTTTAGCTCTCAATGATGAATTTCGAAAGTATCTTCCTTCTATTCTTCCATGCTGTATTCAAGTTTTGAGTGATGCAGAACGTTGCAATGATTACACCTATGTTCTTGACATCCTCCATACCTTGGAAGTGTTTGGTGGTTAGTAGCTGTACTTATTTCTCTTTTGGGACAAGTCTATTATTTGCAACTGTGATGCTGCATGGTAACATGCAGCATACTGGTTAAGCATGTTGAAAGAAAAATAAACATCTGAATATAGCTTTATAAAACCCTATAGTAATTTGCAAGTTATAAAATTATGAACATGAATATTTCTTGTTTTATTCTAGATAATCTTTTACATGGAACTTCCCTAATCTCTAAATTTGTTAGTTTTGAACCGGAACTTATTGTTTTTCTCTATCTATATAATTTCAAGCATCTCTAAATGATGGTATCTGAAGGATTTCTTATTATGATTACTTTGTAGGGACATTGGATGAACATATGCATCTACTTCTTCCTGCCCTTGTTAGACTGTTTAAAGTGGATGGTTCTGTGGAAATAAGACGTGCTGCTATCAGAACTTTGACAAGATTAATCCCTTGTGTTCAGGTAGGTAGCTTGAATTTATAACACTGAAGAATCAGTTATCATGTATTATTATATACCTGCGGATTCAAGTTCTGTTCAACTTCCATTTTTTTTCTGTTTGTTTTTTCCTTCTTGTAAATCAGGTGGCAGGTCACATATCATCTCTAGTGCATCACTTGAAGATAGTTTTAGATGGGTGAGTTGTCTATTTCTTTTGTTTAAACTGTAGGCTATAGAGAACTTCCCTATGCAGACTTATGTGTGGTCTATCACTAGCTTCATATCAGGAGTATCATGGTTATGGTTGAGATAATTTGATTTAATTTGCCTTCAGGTTTTCTCAGGTAAATAAGCAAGGATAATAAAATGATTGTTTATGATGATATCATAGGTCTGCAATCAACCTTGTAATTAATAGCCTATGAACCTTGTAATTTTTTTCAAACACGGGGATTCACTAACGGTGATAACTGATGGATGGTTCTAATGGGTTGGAACCGTCAGCATCAGTGGAGGCTTGATGGAAGCACCTTGCTATTTTTATGTACTTATGTCTGTACCTATAAAAAAATATTTACAGGAAAAATGATGAGCTCCGTAAGGATGCTGTTGATGCACTTTGCTGTCTGGCACACGCCCTTGGAGAAGACTTCACTATTTTTATCCCATCTATCCACAAACTTTTGTTGAAACACCGCTTGCGGGTATTGCTTCTTACCATATCATTGGCTTTTGCATGAAAAATTCTTTCCTGCTACTTCCCACAGTCAAATTTAATATCAAAAGTCACTTATTTCAGCATAAAGAATTTGAGGAAATTGAAGGTCGTTTGAGGCGATGTGAGCCGTTAATTGTGGGGAGCACGGCAGCACAAAGATTAAGTCGACGACCTCCAGTGGAGGTTGTTAGTGACCCACTAAATGATGTGGAAAATGATCCGTATGAAGATGGGAATGATGTGCAAAGACATCCTAGAGGTCACCAGGTATCCTCTTATGACTGTATGATAAGCTGTTACTATTATTATTATCATTTGTCCATTGGTTATTCATCTAGTATCCTATACCTTCTGCCTAGTAGACATGCGATGCTAGTTTGAAAATGAAGCTTGCAAATCATCTTTACCACATATCAGTTTAAACCGGTCATGTTGTGATCATAATTGTGATAGTCAGTACTGGATTTACTTACTTACCCAATGGCTTTGGTGGAGCTGTTTCTAAGTTGTTGGCATGCCCCGTTTTCTAGTTAATTGGATACACCATGTTTTAACGAAATGAAAGTATGATCCTCAAAACTTTTATGTAAAATGAGAATATTAAACATTGACCTCATTGACCTTTTTCCTTCTTTGAGTAGTTTCTGACTTTTAATAGCTTGTTATGTTGCATTATTTTTACACATTTATCTGGCTTGTTAATTTCTTGCGGCAGATGTGAGCACTGACAATTTCTGTCAGTCTTAAACTTGTGTAGTTCTATATTCTTATGCTTGCTGGATAGACAAAAATTTGATTACTTTTGTCCACTATCTTGTACTATGTATCTATGAAATTGTGCTTTGAAGTTGCACTTCATTTTATCCTTGTTTTGTTTCTTTAAATAATCTCCACATGTTATTTCATGGGATCTATAGAGACCATCATTGACATAAATTGCTTCTGTATAGGTCAATGATGGTCGCTTACGCACTGCTGGGGAGGCTTCTCAACGCAGTACAAAAGAAGATTGGGCTGAATGGATGAGGCATTTTAGCATTGAACTCTTAAAAGAATCTCCTTCTCCAGCATTACGAACCTGTGCTCGGCTTGCACAATCCCAGGTATGTATGTTTATAGGGTTATGTTTATATATCCTTTCCTTGAGAGTTAGGTTTCTAATCTGCTCCTTTTGCAGCCTTTTGTTGGGCGTGAGTTGTTTGCTGCTGGTTTTGTTAGTTGCTGGTCTCAACTGAATGAGTCTAGTCAGAGGCAGTTGGTTCGAAGCTTGGAGATGGCCTTTTCTTCCCCTAATATTCCTCCTGAAATTTTGGCTACTCTTCTCAACTTGGTATCTGATTGCTTGTTTTTATTCCTTGAATATTCCTTCTTTTTATGGAAGCTATCTGATTGCTTTTATCCTTTACTAGCTGATTTATTAGATTCACTTTAGAAGACCATATTAATCTGCTTGAATATCTTATCAAAAAAAAATCTGCCTGTATTTTTTTTCTGTTTTTTTTTTGTTCTTGCCAACTTCTGAGTTGAGTTGTCATCGCATGACTGCTCCCCAAGTAATATTAAAGAAACTACGTGGTAAATAATCAACTTAAGGTGCAAAACATATAAGCAGTCATGTGATAAAGAACGCCTTTGCTGTAGCCAACAAGCAGTTGTTACATGCATAACCCATTTGTTATGGCAGTCCGGGTAAAATGCATTTGATAGAGAAGGTAATGTATTTATTTTGTTTATAAATACAAATATGTTATCATTTCAGGCTGAATTCATGGAGCGTGATGAAAGACCTCTCCCTATAGACATACGCCTTCTTGCTGCACTTGCTGAAAAGGTATCCTTTCCTTGAGAAAAGCTTTTATGTAATATGCATTTTTATGTCATGTGGGTGGTGAAAGATTTATCTTTCATATGGAACATGCCAGTGTCGAGCATTTGCTAAGGCACTACATTACAAAGAAATGGAATTTGAAGGTGCCCGCTCAAAGAAGATGGATGCCAACCCTGTTGCTGTAGTTGAAGCTCTCATACACATAAATAATCAGTTACACCAGCATGAGGTATATAACTATATATATTCAGTGTTCTTTTCCTTCTAATACCTTCATGCTTTCCCCTAAGTTTTCCCCCTTGATTTATGTTGTGATTTCATTTTTTTAACTTTTTTAGGCTGCTGTGGGAATATTAACTAATGCCCAGCAACATCTGGATGTTCAGTTGAAGGAATCATGGTATTAGACATTTGATTTTCCAAAAGATTTGTGACATTAATGTCATTCAGAGAGCTTTTATGTCATAGTTTTGTGCTTGTCATTCTGCACATTCTCCTGATTTACTATTTCGTGCTGTCTTCCTCAAATATGTATATTTGTTGCAAAGGGGAGGAAAAAAGAAATTCTAAGTACATATATTTGTGTTTATTAGGTATGAGAAATTGCAGAGATGGGATGATGCTCTTAAGGCGTACACCGTCAAATCTTCTCAAGCATCAAGCCCGCATCTCGTACTAGAAGCTACTCTAGGTATTAGCACAATGGCTCATTTAATTATTCCTCATGTTCTTTCTTTTAGTTCTTCCATGCTTCTTATTACTATACTTTTTAAAGACGGAAAAACTTGTTCCGAATAAATCGTGTTTATTTCTGCTGAATATAGCTGACTTAAATAGAGTTTACAATGTAACAACTTTACATAAAAAGATGCATAAAATTAGCAACAAATAAAAATGATTCTATCTAATTAAAAATGATCCTAAGCAAAATCCCAGCTCAAGCTTCTTGGATTTGGAGCTCGGTGGTGAATTCTTATTTTAAAGAAGACTCTTTTGGTTGCTATTTTCGCAGCAAGTTCAGACTAGAAGTTGGGAATGGTCAATTTATTCAGTTTTGGCAGGACAAATGGGCGATGGACTGCCCTCTTAAGGTTTCTTTTCCGAGGTTGTTCGCAATCTCTACAAACCAGTTTGGAAAACTTATTGAATTTGGCGAGTTCAGTTCTTTGGGATGGATCTGGAATATTCAGTTGAGGAGAAGCTTAGCCGATTGGGAATTTGAACAGTGGGCTAACCTGATGGCTATCATTTCTAATTTTTGTCTGTCTAAAGAGGCAATCGATGGTCTGATTTGGAAAGGAAACGGAATTGGTGTCTATTCTGCTAATTCATGTGTGAAGACTTGTTCTTTGGCTCAGAAGGAGGATTATGTTTGGAAGAAATTTGTGTGGAAAGGTCTGGTGCCACCAAGAGTCGAGGTATTCATGTGGCAGGTGGTTCTTCAAAAACTGCCAGTGAGGTCTGAATTGGTTAAGAGAGGGGTTACGGGTATAACAGATCTTTCTTGTCCTCTATGTAATTTGGAGGTTGAATCTTCTTCTCATTTATTTTTCTCGTGTTCAGTTGTGCGGTCACTTTGGAACAAATTTGTGCAGTATTGGAGTCTTTTTGTGGTTTTTCATACAAATGCTCAGAAGTTTCTTCAAGCTTGGGAAGATCTTAATCCTAGGTCTGCCATTTGGAAGTTCATTCCTGCCGTTGTTATTTGGACTGTTTGGAAAGTAAGAAATGATATTGTTTTTGATAGAGGGAAGTTTGACCATCTTAATCTATTTTTCTTAGCAAGAGTACAACTTGCATCTTGGTTCTCAGCTAAGTATGCAGATTCTGTTATTTCAATGGATTCTCTAATCGGGGACCCTTCTCTTGGGGATTCATGCTTTCCTCTCAACAAATTGATTGTTACTACAATTCCTTGGTCCCCCCTCCTAAGGGCTTTGTAAAATTGAATGTGGATGCTGCTACAAATTCTGATTGGAACAGCAGTGGAGTTGCGGGTATCCTAAGAGATGAGGAAGGTCTTATTCTAGGATCTTTTAAGGAGGCCACGGGCCCGGGTCCACCTATTATGATGGAGCTAAGGGCTATTCAGAAGGGCTTAATTTTCTTTGATTCAGTGAAAGGAGGTATTAATGGTCGTTTGTTGTTAGAATCAGACTGCAAATTGGCAGTGGATTGGGTTAAGAATGGAACTTTCTGCCCTCAGATTTTTGTCAGTCTTGTAAGGAACATAACTATTAAGCTAAAAGAAGTTGAGGGTGTTATTAGATGGGTTGCTAGGGCAGCCAATATTGAGGCTGATGGGTTGGCTAAATCTGCCATTGGCTAATTCCAGTGTATCTTAGGGGTATTTTATTTTGGGATTTTCAAATTGTTGTAAGGGGCTTATCTTCTTGTTGTAATCTTAGTTATTATCATTAATGAAGTTTAAGGTACTCTTTTCCTCCTTCCTCTGATGAAGGAACTCATTATAAGTTCCTTATTCAAGAAGGGGGTTTTAATGAGGCCTACAATTCCTATCAAAAAAAAAAAAATCCTATCTAATAACTAATAGAATAAAAAACTGATTCTATCTAATTAAAAATGATCCTATCTAATAATTAATAGAATAAAAACTGATTCTATCTAATTTAATTTAGATATTCTCGACACCCCCCCTCAAGCTGGAGAATAGATATCGATCATTCCCAGCTTGGACAGAAATCCTTCGAACATCGTAGTAAACAGCCTTGGAGTGTTTTTCTGAGGGACAATGCATAAACTGACTAACCAAGCTCACAGCAACTGCAATATCTGGTCTCGTATGAGCCAAATAAATCAGTTTCCCCACCAGCTTCTGATACCGATTCTTGTCCACAGGCTCAGCACCATCTTCTTTTTCGAGTTTTTGATTCGAATCAATAGGAGTCGCCACTGGTTTACATCCGAGTAATCCGGTCTCTTTCAAGATATCGAGGACATATTTCCTTTGCGAGATAATTATACCTTTTGAGGATCTAGCCACCTCCATTCCAAGGAAATATTTGAGTTGTCCTAGATCCTTGACTTCAAACTGGTTGGATAAGAAGTTCTTCAACGACTCCAACTCTACTGTGTCATCTCCTGTCATAACAATGTCATCTACATACACAATTAAAATAGCAATTTTACCATTATTGTGTTTGTAGAACATAGTATGATCAGACTGGGCCTGAGTGTAACCATGTTGTTTCACAGCTCTCATGAATCTCTCGAACCAGGCTCTCGGAGATTGTTTCAATCTATAAATGGATTTCTTTAGCTTGCAGACCCTGCCATCCTTCTTCAATTCATCAAAGCCTGGAGGAACTTCCATAAACACCTCTTCCTCTAGCTCACCGTTTAGGAACGCATTCTTCACATCAAACTGTCTGAGAGTCCAATCCAGATTGGCGGCTAGTGAGAGTAGGACACGTACGGTGTTTAGTTTGGCCACAGGTGCGAAGGTCTCCTCGTAGTCAAGGCCGTATGTCTGAGTGAAGCCTCGTGCTACGAGTCTTGCCTTGTATCTCTCGACCGAGCCATCTGCATGGTATTTGATGGTGAACACCCACTTGCTGCCTACAGATCGTTTCCCCTCAGGTAAAGGAGTTAGATCCCACGTGTCATTCTTCTTCAGGGCCTTTAACTCCTCAAAAACTGCCTCTCTCCATCTCGGAACTTCTAGAGCTTCATGTATCGACTTAGGTAGTGCATCATCCATAATCCTGGTGGAAAAAGCTTTGAAATCTGGAGAGAGTTTATTATAAGATAAGAAATTGGATATTGGATGTTTTGTGGTACATGATCTAACACCTTTGCGCAAGGCTATGGGTTCAAAGAATTCTGTAGAAGGCTCTAAATTTGGAGAAGAAATAGGAGAAAGAGAAGTCGTACCTTGGACCATAGTCGAGTCCGATGGTTGGCATACCTTGGGGGCCGGTGGAACATTACTTGGTCGAGTCATCCGTCTAGAATAAACACGAAGTTCAGTAGGTGGTTCCAAGTTGGTTTCTACCTGAGTCTCACGAGGTTGTGGATTTATAGGTTGTGAAATCCTAGGATTAGTTACGGAAATATAAATTGGTTCCACTGAGCTATTTACAACCGATTTTGGCAAGGATGTTTGTTCCCAAAAACTCATTTCAGAGTCATTCTCCCTCGGAAGAGAGTTTTTGTCAAAAAAAGGTTGTTTTTCAAAAAACGTGACATCCATACTCACATAATACTTCCCAGATTTAGGATCAAAGCATTTATACCCTTTTTGTGTTGATGAAAAACCTAGAAATATGCATTTATGTGCTCGGGGATCGAGTTTTCCTCTATTTTGGCCGTGTATATGAACAAAAGCAATGCGACCAAAAATTTTAGGTGTTAAATCAGTGAAAGATCTATTTTCAGGAAACATATTCTTTAGAGCTTGCAAAGGAGTAATATAATTAAGAACTCTTGTAGGCATTCGATTTATCAAATAAGACGCTGTTAAGAGTGCTTCATTCCAAAAACGATTAGGAACATTCATAGCAAACAGTAAAACCTTAGTCACCTCTAATAAATGCCTATTTTTCTTTCAACAACTCCATTTTGTTGGGGAGTATCAACGCAAGAACTGTGATGAATAATTCCTTTTTGTTTCAAAAAATCACCTAAGATTGCATTAAAATATTCTCGACCATTATCGGTTCTAAGAACTTGAATATTTGCTTGAAACTGAGTATTGATCAGTGAGTGAAAATTTTTGAAAACACTTGCTGCCTCGGATTTTTCTTTTAGTAAATAAATCCACGTGACTCTAGTGTGATCATCAATGAATGTGATGAACCATCTAGATCCTGAGGTTGTTTTTACTCGTGAAGGGCCCCAAATATTACTATGCACAAGAGAAAAAGGATTTGATGGCATATACTTTAAAGATGGATAAACAGATCTATGATGTTTTGCCAATTCACAAGCTTCACACTGAAAAGAAAAACCGTCCTTTTTTTTTAAAAAGATTTGGAAACAAATATTTCAAGTAATTAAAACTAGGATGGCCTAACCTATAATGCCACAACATTATTTCATTCTCACAAGACAAGGTAGTAAAGCATCTCGGTTTCTGAACTTGTTTATCTGAAGGATTGTTTGTGACCAAGTGATAGAGTCCATCAACCTCCTTAGCATTGCCAATCATCTTCCCCGAACAAGGGTCCTGAAATTCAAATCCAGCAAATGTTATTGTAGCAATGCATTTGCAATCATAAATAATACGATTAACAGAGATGAGATTGCAAGAGAGCTTTGGGACATGTAGGACATTTAGTAATGTGAGAGATGGAGAAATAATGATAGAGCCTTTTCCAGCTATAGAGGTTAGGGAGCCATCAACAATTTTTACCTTCAGATTACCAGATAAAGGAAAATAAGATGAGAATATGGAGGAATTACCGGTCATGTGATCTGTTGCCCCTGAATCTATGATCCAAGGGTTTGATTTAGAACCGGCTATGAAAGCTGTAGGATATGTACCTTTCTGGGCTAATGATGAAGAGGCAATATAAGATGATGGGTTAGGAGTGTTGGATATGGAATGAGAACTCATTAGTTGATACAATTGCTCTAGCTGTTCTT
Source organism: Hibiscus syriacus (assembly GCF_006381635.1). Classification (NCBI taxonomy): domain Eukaryota; kingdom Viridiplantae; phylum Streptophyta; class Magnoliopsida; order Malvales; family Malvaceae; genus Hibiscus; species Hibiscus syriacus. The sequence goes on along the minus strand of NW_024062753.1, from coordinate 957,882 downwards.
TGCTGAAGGCAGACAGTTCTGAGGCAGGTTTCGGCTCTTCAGATGAGGCATGGAATCCCTTTGCATTACGAGAATTTCGATTGGCTGAAAAATTCTCGGCTGGCTTCCCGTGTAGCTTCCAACACTTGGCTTTAGTGTGTCCCGGCTTGTTGCAGTGCTCGCAGATTGGCCGATCTCTGTCGTTCCAACGATCGTTGCGACGTGGTGGCTGACCCGAGAACAAGGCAGAAGACTCGGTGGGATTTGGTGAGTGGCCTCCAAGCATGACTATCCGCCGGCTCTCCTCTCGTCTGACTTCGGAGAAGACTTCTCTTGTGCTTGGTAGTGGTTCACGACCAAGAATGCGCCCTCTGACTTCATCCAATTCCTTGTTAAGGTCGACAAGGAATTCGAAGACGCGTTCTTTTTCCACCATCTTCTGGAATAGAGCCCTGTCCTTAGCACAACTCCATTCGTAGTCGCTGAACATGTCAACCTCTTGCCACAAGGTCTTGAGTTCAGTGTAGTATTGAGTGACAGTTTTTTCTCCTTGTTTTAGCCTCCATAACCGAGTTTTTAGTTCAAACCATTGTCCTGCGTTCCCGAGATCATAATAGGTCTCGTTCACAGCATTCCAAATGTCATGAGCAGTAGGTAGGAAGAGATAAGTTCTCCCTACACTTGGATCCATGGAATTTATGAGCCAAGACATAATCATCGAGTTTTCTGCCTCCCATCTTTCAGATTCTTCATCTTCTTCGGCAGGTTTCGTAGTGGTACCTGAGAGATAGCCGAATTTTCCACGGCCATGAATAAACAGTTTCACAGATTGTGACCACTGTAAGAAATTATTTCTATTCAACTTGTGAGAAGTGATGGATATGTTTTGGAAGGATTCAGTGTTTAGGGTGATTGAAGGTGAGCGAGTAAAACTCATAGAGTCGATACCAGAGGAATGTTCTTAAAGGAGAAATTATGAAGTTCTTCTTCAACTTCTATTCGGGGAAAGATTGGGATCATGGCATCAACCATACCTTTATTACTCTTATTCCTAAGGTCTTGAACAGTGGTGACCTTGATGATTATAGGCCTATTAGCTTAGTTGGTGGATTATATAAGATCCTATCTAAGTGCCTATCGAGGAGGTTGAGGAACTGTATTTCAGACTTAATTAGTCCTACTCAATTTGCCTTCACCCAAGGGAGACAAATATTGGATTGTTCTTTAATTGCGAATGAAGGGGTGGATTATTGGAGGAAAAATGGTCTTAAAGGTTGTGTTCTCAAGGTAGATTTCAAGAAAGCGTATGATTTGGTGGAGTGGGACATTTTGTTTCTAGTAATGGAGAAAATGGGATTTGGTTCCAGGTGGAGAGGTTGGATCAGAAAGTGTGTAACCACAGCTTCAGTTTCTGTTTTAGTGAATGGAGTTCCTACTGAGGAATTTGCAATGGCTAAAGGTCTTAGACAGGGGTGCTCTCTATCACCTCTGTTGTTTAATTTTATTAGAGAACTTCTCAATCTGCTAATTGTGAAGGCTGTGGAGCAGGGTCTGTTTTCTGGACTGGTTTTAGGAAGGGGTGCTGACGCTTTAAAACTATCTCATCTACAGTTCGCGGATGATCTCATTATGTTTTGTGGTGCATCCAAGACGCAGATTTTAAATGTGAAGAGGGTGCTTAGAGTGTTTCAATTGATTTCTGGTTTACAACTCAACTTGAAGAAAAGTAAACTGTTTGGTGTGAATATGAATGAGGAAGAAGTTCAGCAGTGGGCTAACTCTATCGGATGTTCTGTGGGTAGTTTTCCCTCTGAATATTTAGGACTGCCTTTGGGTGTTACTAGGAACTCTACAACACTTTGGAATCCGGTGGTGAATAATTTTATGAATAAATTAGCGGGGTGGAAGGCTGCTTCCCTGTCATTAGCAGGAAGGTTGGTTTTAATAAAGTCGGTTCTATGTTCGCTCCCGACGTATTATTTATCTTTATTTAAGATACCAGCTGCGGTTCTTAAATCTCTCAACTCCATTATGATGAATTTCTTATGGGGTGGGGGAGTAGGTAAAAATAAGATACATTGGGTTAACTGGTCGAATGTGTGCAAGTCAAAATTCGAGGGGGGTTTAGGTGTTAGGAACCTTGGTTTCATGAATAGAGCTCTTCTAGCAAAATGGTATTGGAGGTATGCTAATGAAAGGGGGTCTGTTTGGAGGGAATTCATTTGTTCTAAATACAAAATGGATCCATCTTGGTTAATGTTTGATAACAAAGTCCCACAAAGAGTATCTTGGATTTGGAGATCGGTGGTTTTGAATCACTTTAAAGAAGACAGAGTATTGGCTCTAAGTTTAGAAGTTTGTATTCTTTCCGAGTTGGGGATGGCAGATTAATTAGGTTCTGGCAGGATAATTAGGCGTTGGACTTTCCTTTTATAATTATTTTCCCTCGATTGTTCTCCATTTCCACAAACAGAATGGGTAAACTGGTTGAATTTGGGAATTACAGCTCATATGGTTGGAGTTGGGATGTGCAGTTTAGGAGAAATTTAAACAAATGGGAAGTAGAAGAGTGGGTTAACTTGATGAATGCTATCTCCTATGTTTCTCTATCTACGGAGTTATGTGATGGGGTGATTTGGAAAAGTACTGGAGATGGGGTATATACTGTTAAATCTGGCACTAAGATTTGTTCAACCATTATTTCGGATGCGGAAGAGGTATATTTCTGGAAGAAGATTATTTGGAGAGGCCAGATTCCACCTAGAGTGGAGTCCTTTATGTGGCAGGTGGTGTTAGGGAAACTGACTGTTAGGTCAGAACTTGTTAAAAGGGGAATTCAAGGAATTGTAGACATTAGGTGCCCTCTTTGTAAGAGAGAGGTGGAGTCTCCATCGCACTTGTTTTTCACGTGTTCGGTGGTGTGGATGATTTGGAACAAATTTATGAATTTCTGGAAGATTAAGTCTGTTTTGCATTTTAATGCGAAAAAATTCCTACTTGCTTGGGCTGAGTTGAAGTCTTCTTCTACAATTTGGTCTTTTATTCCTGGGGCAGTTATGTGGACTACTTGGAAAGTAAGGAATCTCATTGTGTTTGAAGGGGGAAAGCTGGATTTGGCTGAATATTTTTTCCTAGCAAGGTTTAGACTAGCTTCTTGGTTTCTTGCTAAGTACAAAGAGGTGTCTATTCCTAAGGATTCTCTTATTTCAGACCCTTCATTAGGGGATTTGTGCTCTCTTTATCCTAATCGGCTTGTATCTATATTTCCTTGGTCTCCTCCTCCTCAAGGTTTTGTAAAGTTAAATGTTGATGCAGCTACTACAAGAGATTGGAAGAAGAGTGGGATAGGAGGTGTTCTAAAGGACTCCTCGGGTTCGACTTTAAGTTCTTTCAAGGAATCTGCCGGTCCGGGAGCTCCAACTTTTATGGAATTAAAAGCTATTCAAAAGGGTCTAATGTTCTATGCGGATTTACGAGACAGGAAGGGTCTTCTGATTATTGAAAGCGACAGCAAAGTTGCGGTAGACTGGATTAAGAAAGAGGATCTAGTTCCTGATGTTTATGCGTTTTTGATCAAAGATATTGTTCATAGGCTTAATGTTTTAGAAGGTGTTGTAAGATGGGTTAATAGGTCAGCCAATCTAGAGGTTGATGCCTTAGCTAAAGAAGGAATTGGCTGATTCTATTCTAGTCTTATATTTCGGGTGTTTTATGGCTGTTTCAAGTTTATTTGGTTGGTGGGGTGTATGATGGTTGTATCTTATGTAATTTTATGGTTCAATAAAATCCTAAGGCGCTCTTTTCCTCCTTCCACTGATTAAGGAGTTCATATAAACTCCATTAATCAAGAAGGGGGTTTTTAACGAGGCCTGAAATTCTTATAAAAAAAAACAACTTTACATAAAAAGATGCATAAAATTAGCAACAGAATAAAAATGATTCTATCTAATTAAAAATGATCCTATCTAATAACTAATAGAATAAAAAACTGATTCTATCTAATTAAAAATGATCCTATCTAATAACTAATAGAATAAAAACTGATTCTATCTAATTTAATTTAGATATTCTCGACACTTTTCATAGCAAAAACTTGGAATTCTTTGAATTTATCTAAAAGAATGCAGAAAAAGATTGCGGCATATATGTTTCACTATTCTCTAGGATGACATATTGTAGACTGAGAACATATATTTTGAGTTGTCTATGTTTATAGTCCGAGGACAGCAAAATTAATACTGAGTTTTGCAATCTCTTCCTTAGCTTTTTTCATTTTTTATTTTCTAAAATTTCATTTAGGACACTTTTGGTTAGGCATATTTAGGGGTCAAAATATTTTTATTTTCAATCAATTTTTGATTAGACAAAATATTGCTATTATTGTATTCAAGTTAGCTCTTTATAAGCTGAATTATGATGCTTCTCTGGAACTTTTACTTATTTAAAAGGAGAGAAAAGCCTTTAGTGAATTGCCAACCCTATAAACTGTTGTGGACTAATAACTAGTAAATACATCAAATTATCACCAGTTTTTTGCTGACTTAAAGTTTTCACATATCTGTATTTTACATCATCATATTTGAGCTTGGAAAGGATAGTTTACTTCCTATATAAGTATATAATAGTTCCTTGAAATCTTTAATGTGTGTACGTTGTAGGGCGAATGCGATGCCTTGCTGCATTGGCTCGATGGGAAGAACTTAACAACTTGTGCAAAGAGTATTGGACTCCAGCAGAGCCCTCTGCTCGATTGGAAATGGCACCAATGGTTTGTTATTATGATGTAGTATATTCCAACATTTTTTATATTGTACTTGTAATCATGAGTTTATTCTTTTAGGCTGCGAAAGCTGCTTGGAACATGGGAGAATGGGACCAAATGGCCGAGTATGTGTCACGGTTAGATGATGGTGATGAAACCAAACTCCGGGCTTTAGGGAACACTGCTGCTACTGGTGATGGAAGCAGTAATGGTACATTCTTCAGAGCTGTTCTGCTAGTTCGGAGGGGAAAGGTACTTTTCTAGCCCAGACTCGGTGCTTCTATTAGTTCTTGTGAATGCCGTCATCTTTTTCTATATGCATTTTGCAGTATGATGAGGCACGCGATTATGTTGAGAGAGCGAGAAAGTGTCTGGCAACAGAGCTTGCTGCTTTGGTTAGTCTCTTAACTTCTCCAATTTCTTGAACTGTGCACTAGGAGCACCCCCGGGCCGCCTGCCCGGGGATTTTCTTGCATCATTCATTTCATTCTTTATATTAGCCAATACTCTAAATTGCCACTTTTCAGTTTCTAGAACATATCCAACATTATTCACGCTGCCCTCTTCCTTTTTAAAACTGTCTCATATTCATAGTCCTTATGGCTCTACCTCCTTTGTGCTTTGAAAATATTTGAAAGGGAATGTAAAATACCATTTAGGTATAATGAAGTTCCCTGTGCCCCTTCCCAGTTATGCGTGTGTATGGGCTTTTTATTATGACTTTGTTGGTATGTCATAATGGCAAAGATGGTTATAAGGCTCATTTGGTACATTATATAAAAAGCAATGAAATTACTTATTTAAATAAAATTATAGAACTTTAGCTTTTGTTGTGGTTCAGGACCCTGATGCTCTATTTTTTTTTTATAAGAATGCTAGGCCTCGTTAAATGATGCCATTTGATTTCTATTTAATATTACTATAATTGTTTTCTTGTATACAGTACCTTCAATGATGCCATTTGATTTCCGGTGATGGAAGTTCAAATATTTATTTGTTTAGACTTTAGAAAATCTTTTACTTAATGGCTATCATGATACTAATACCTACTAATTCAGGTTTTGGAGAGCTATGAGCGTGCTTACACCAATATGGTCCGTGTTCAGCAGCTTTCAGAACTAGAAGAGGTTCATTCTATATGTATTTTAGATTTAGTTTTCTCCTTTTTAGTTCATTTCTATAAGCGTGATTTTCTTGAAGAATGGTTCAGTGGACATCATCATTTATTGCAGGTCATTGATTATTGCACTCTCCCTATGGGAAATCCTGTTGCTGAAGGGCGGCGGGCCTTAATTAGAAATATGTGGACTGAGCGAATACAGGGAGCAAAACGAAATGTTGAAGTAAGTGATTTACTTTGATGACGTGTTTCCTATTCTTAATTAGTAAGTGTTGCTTTTGCTAATTTATACACCATTTATGGTTTTTTCTATATTAAATTTTATGAAGTTATTGGAAGAATTGAATTGTAGGAAGGCTCTTCCTTATCTTTCATTTTTAAACAGTTTTTCTTTTTTATTTTTCTGTTCCTATCAATATCCCCTTTTTTTCATTTTTAATGTACACGTGTCTGACGCCTGTGTTTGTATCATTTCCATACATGGGTACATGGATATTGCCTTCTAAACCTTCCAAATGAACATACCTGTGCCAGATACATGTACAGATCTAATACTTGCCCACATGAATCCGAGTTACACACACTGACATGGAAGATTTAATATAGTCTAGATTTCTGTTAGGGTGGCACCTGAATCTGTGCCTTACTGACAGTTGTACTGCAATACACAGATTTCTATTATGTGGTAGTTATGTGTTGTGACTAAGAGGCAATTTTCTATCATAGCTTATTGAAGCAAAACTGTTTGTGCTGCTGAAATTATACATGAAAGAAAACTTTTAGATGGTAGAGTGTATCACTTGCTTCTCTCGCTTGAGAGCTGGTTTCTATTCAAATATGCAGGTCTGGCAAGCGCTTTTGGCTGTTAGAGCTCTTGTTCTACCTCCAACAGAGGACATTGAAACCTGGCTCAAGTTTGCTTCTCTTTGTCGGCAGAATGGAAGGATAAGTCAGGCTAGGTCAACCTTAATTAAGCTTCTACAGGTCTGTACTGCTTATATTTTCTTAAGCTGCCAGAATGCAAAATCATATTTGGTTTCTTTAAATTTTTTTTCTTCTGGATGCTGGATGGTACTCAGTATGATCCTGAAACTTCTCCCGAAAATGTAAGATATCATGGTCCCCCTCAAGTAATGCTGGCTTACTTAAAATATCAATGGTCACTTGGAGATGATCTTAAACGAAAGGAAGCATTTTCCAGGCTTCAGGTATATCCATTTTGGCAATTTCAGCCAAGTTCACTTGTCCTTTTTCTCATCTTTCATGCATATCCATAACGAATACATCTTTCTGCTGGCGTTCACTACCCATTTCTATGTTGCATTTTTCTAAAACCAATGATGGAAAATCACCGTAACAGAATCTGGCTAGAGAGCTTACAATCTCCCCAAATGTCCAATCCATTCAATCAACTGCTTCAATTAGTGGTAATGCAAATGTTCCACTTCTGGCCCGTGTGCATCTTAAACTAGGATCTTGGCAGTGGACACTGTCACCTGGATTGGATGATGATTCAATACAAGGTAGTTAATACTAAGAACTTGATATCTTGTTCATTTGCAGCTTTTATTCTCCTTTTCACCGAATGATTAGTGTAACCAAATAAAAGACTTATGGGTTCTTAAATGCAAAAGTTATGAAATTTTTTCTTGGTCTTTTTTGGTGCAGAAATCCTTTCAGCATTTGGGAATGCCACTCAGTTCGCACCAAAATGGGCAAAAGCATGGCACGCATGGGCATTGTTCAATACAGCTGTCATGTCTCACACTCTAAGAGGTTATCCAGCCATTGCCTCTCAGTTTGTTGTTTCAGCTGTCAATGGATATTTTCATTCAATAGCCTGTGCAGCAAATGCAAAAGGTGTTGATGACAGTCTACAGGTATATAACTGAGTATACAATGTCATTTTTATGAATTATAAGGCACTCTTTTCCTCCTTCCGCTGATTAAGGAGCACCTTATGGTGTTCCATTAATTATGAAGAGGTTTTTTAACGAGGCCTATCTTCTTATAAAAAAAAATAGCATAAAAAATTTAATAATGTCATTTACAATTTTATTTCACTGTGTTCGTTGGGATCTGACCTATTTTTATTTATCTTCTTAGCTTCTATTTGATAACTTTGTCATGGCCTTCCAAACGTTGTTCTTAAATTCTGATTTTTTTCTTTCAGGATATACTTCGGCTCCTTACTCTGTGGTTTAACCATGGAGCAACTGCAGAAGTTCAAAAGGCCTTACAGATAGGATTTGCCCAAGTTAATATCAACACATGGTTGGCTGTTTTACCGCAAATAATCGCTAGAATACATTCAAATAACCATGCTGTGAGAGAACTCATTCAATCACTTTTGGTGCGAATTGGTCAAAGTCATCCCCAGGTTTGCTTTAATTATTTATGTTCTGCGTCAAAATTGGAGCTGTTGGTGCTGTAGCGGCCTTAATTCAAAATATTTTGAGCTATTTCATTTGCTAAACTGATTTAATTCTTCCCCAGGCTCTTATGTACCCTCTTCTTGTTGCCTGTAAATCCATAAGCAATTTGCGTAAAGCAGCTGCTCAAGAAGTGGTTGACAAAGTGCGTCAGCATAGTGGTGTACTTGTGGATCAGGTTGAATAATTAAAATCAGTTTATCTTTTGCTTTGATTTATCTGTCTTAGCCATTTGATCTATAAATAGATTTGACATGTGCACAGGCACAATTGGTTTCAAAGGAACTAATCAGGGTTGCAATACTTTGGCATGAATTATGGCATGAGGGGCTGGAAGAAGCTAGTCGTCTATACTTTGGTGAACATAACATTGAAGGGATGCTGAAAGTCTTGGAGCCTTTACATGAGATGCTCGAGGAAGGGGCTATGAGGGACAATACTACTATAAAGGAGAGAGCATTCATTGAGGTTTTATCTATTTCTCTGCTATTATCTTATCTCCCCATGGGATTTGTTCATTAACAGATGCATGTTAATCTCATTCCTTTCTTTCGGGGTTTTATTATCATAATTAATGACCGAGTTGTTTATACTTCTGCTATGTGTCCCCCCCCAACCCCGCGCGATATATTGGAGTCCTCCATGCTTTTTGAGATTTCCTGTGTGTGCATTCAGTTAATTCATTTTAGTTTCATTGTATTGCAGGCATACCATCATGACTTGTCTCAGGCCTATGAGTGCTGCATGAAATATAAGAGAACTGGAAAAGATGCTGAGCTTACTCAGGTAAGACATCTTTGATGACTAAATTCTTAGATTTTACATATATTTGATTCATTTCCTATGTGATGTGTGGGTATGAGAAATTGTTCTATTTATTGGGTGAGCAATATTATTACTTGTGGTTGGTGTTGCTAATTAGTATATGGCAATATGCTACTGGTTTGTCTGTTCTGTATTCTTTTCGGCTTTCCAGAAGCAGTGTATGTCTCCTAATTATTTTTTGAATTCATCAGGCATGGGATCTCTATTATCATGTTTTCAGGAGAATAGACAAGCAACTTCAAAGTCTTACTACCCTGGACCTGCAGGCAAATATCGATCTCTGTATTTCTTCTCAATTCATTAATGCAACTATGCTAACTTTTCACTGTATATTCTGCAGTCTGTTTCTCCCGAGTTGGTAGAATGCCGTGATCTGGAGCTCGCTGTACCTGGGACTTACCGTGCGGGTAAGCATAATGGTTATTTTGAATTTATCTCTTGGTATGAACCTGACTGCCCTGCTCTCTTGGCCTAGTTGCAAGAAGTTTGTGTGGCATTAGAACTAGAGTTCAAACCCCAGCATCCTTTCCTTATCCCCCAATTATCCCTTTTTTTATTTATTAAATACTGGCTACCCTAACTAAAGTGAACCCCTCTTTTGATTGTCAGAATCACCTGTGGTAACGATAGCATCATTTGCACATCAACTTGATGTCATAACTTCCAAACAGCGACCTCGGAAATTGACTATTCATGGAAGTGATGGTGAAGATTATGCCTTCTTATTAAAAGGACACGAAGATCTTCGCCAAGATGAGCGTGTCATGCAGGTAGTTTCTACTTTCTTTTCTTTTCCATTCCCCTTTGTGTTTCACTTTCATGCAAGCTTGATGATTCTACAGTTCCTTTGCTGATGTTTGGAGTCTTAAATTCCTTATGTTATCTTAAATATTACTATAATTTACTATTTTTCATAATTTCATCTGTTGCGATTTTATCAGCTATTTGGCTTAGTGAACACTCTGCTGGCAAACTCTAGAAAAACTGCAGAGAAAGATCTGTCTATTCAGCGATATGATGTCATACCTCTATCTCCAAACAGTGGGTTGATTGGATGGGTCCCTAATTGTGATACCTTACACCAGCTCATAAGAGAGTACAGAGATGCCAGAAGGGTTGGTTGAAGTTCACTGATTACTTTATTTTGGTTCTTTTCTCGTAGTTGGTGGCACTTTGTATCAATTAAATCACATTTAACTTTAACCATGCTTCATGGATTCAGATCACCCTAAATCAGGAGCACAAATTTATGCTAAGTTTTGCACCGGATTATGACCATTTACCACTCATTTCTAAAGTCGAAGTATTTGAGTATGCTCTACAAAATACTGAAGGAAATGATCTGGCTAAAGTATGTGCTTGTAATATTGTACTCATCCTTTCATATTGATCAACTTATTTCAATTTTAATGAATCTGGCTTTTGATAGGTTCTTTGGTTAAAAAGTCGTACTTCTGAGGTGTGGCTAGAGAGGAGGACAAATTATACTCGAAGTTTAGCTGTAATGAGCATGGTATGTCCTTAAGTTGTTTTGTGGCGCATCCTTGATTACCGCAAGCATCTAGCAGTATAGTATCTTTCACTCTTATGTTTGTTGTATGAGTCCTCTCTCTATCTTTTTTATTAAATATTTTTTACTGTGTCCCGTATGCAATGATATGATGCATGGCTTTTGTTTCAGGTTGGTTATCTCCTTGGCTTAGGAGATCGTCACCCAAGTAATCTCATGCTACGCCGGTCTAGGTATGGGGGAAAACTGTATATTAGTTGGTAGTTATAAAAATGTATGTATTTCAGAATCATGACATGATACTGTTTTGCAGTGGAAAGATCTTGCACATTGATTTTGGAGACTGTTTCGAAGCGTCTATGAACCGGGAAAAGTTCCCTGAAAAGGCATGTCCATCGAAACGGTTACAAAGTTTTTTTTGGCATTGGTCTGAGTGGGGGGTTGAAGTTGCGTCCCTCTGCACAAAGTTTGCTGATGTCTGTTGTGTTGAAATTCTTCATGCAGGTTCCTTTCCGTTTGACTAGAATGCTTGTGAAAGCCATGGAAGTCGGTGGTATCGAGGGCAATTTCCGATCAACATGTGAAAATGTGATGCAAGTTCTCCGGTCAAATAAGGATAGTGTTATGGCTATGATGGAGGTATGAACCTCTGAACTTCGATATATATCTTTTTTCGTTTTGTTCCATTATAGCTTGAATAATAGAAAGTGAAATGTAGTACTGCAGCAGTGATGTATTTTAAACGAAGCATCTGTTTTCTTGTTTATGTATAAAAATCGACTGAAGTTGACTTTGTAAATCAACTGTTGTTCAGGCATTTGTTCACGATCCTCTCATCAATTGGCGTCTTTTCAATTTCAATGAAGTCCCACAAATGTCAATTTTCACGAGTACACATGGTGCTGCCGCTGTAAACACCGAAGAAACTGCTCCGAGTAAAGAGCTTGCACATCCTCAGCGGGGGGCTCGGGAACGGGAACTTCTTCAGGTTTTTTTTTCTCCATATCTCAATAACTGCAATTTATCTTTTCATAGATGTAAATATACTATGATGGTCTAAAACCAATGTGGTGCCATCACAGGCCGTTAATCAACTTGGTGATGCTAATGAGGTTTTGAATGAGCGGGCTGTGGTGGTTATGGCACGTATGAGTAACAAACTCACGGGACGCGATTTTTCATCTTGCTCTTCGATACCATCAACCTCTTCTAATATCCAACATGCAGTAGACCACAACACCTTAATTTCTGGAGATAATCGAGAAGTGGAACACGGGTTATCTGTTAAACTGCAAGTTCAAAAGCTAATCATCCAAGCTACCTCCCATGAAAATTTGTGCCAGAACTATGTTGGGTATGATCCTCTTCCTTCTGTTTCTCTTTCCTTGCCCTTTTTACCCCAACTGTGTGTATTTATATACGAGTTATTATTTGATACATCGTAGTGGAAAAAAATAATTCTACAAGCTGTGTTCAGTTGATGTCAAGTGTTCTATGATTTATTCTTTCGATTTTTAAATACACTTGATATCAACCGGACACTGCTTGCAAAATTATTATTTTTTCATTGCATGTGTATCGAATAATAATCACATCTATTTATATATATATATTTGATTAGGATTTTGGATGGATGAAAATAGATGATTGAGATTAACAATTAAGAATGAGATTTTTATGGATACAAAAATATGGGTAATGTAAATGAATAAACTTTTATTCTCATTCATCCATTTATATTCATCAAATGATCATAAATCAGTGATTAGTTTTAACGTGTAATTGAATATATATATGCACTGTTACTCAGATTCGGTTGGTTCCGAAAATGTCAACTATCGGAAACTGGGGCTTCTGAAAAAACAGTTGCATGAGCATAATTATGTATAACATGTCTATGCATGCATTTGCACGATGAGGAATAACTTATTGCTGCTTTTTCTTCTTTTTGTATTACAGGTGGTGTCCCTTTTGGTAAGTGGACTGAAGAAATAAATGTATATTTTGTATAAAACCATGTACATAGCTGTATATGATGTCAATATTTGTCCCCCCCCCCCTGAAAAATGAAATAAATTTATTTATTACATTGAATTATCAACTTATCTTTTATTTGTTTTAGTAACCCAAAAAAATACAGGCGTTTCTAAACTCGGATTTGTACATTGGTACTATTTTAATGATTTAGTTTGATTTGGTTGACATAGTTATTATTGAATTATCTTGAAGGTTTTAGGTTTAATCATAATAGTTTTGTTGTTTTAGGTAGCAATGTACTGTATACAAAATAATTGCCGGTGACAAATTGATACGATTCAGTTCATGCAGGTCATGAACACGTCTAAGTGTCCCTATAATTTCATGCTCTTTATCCGCCAATTCGTTGCCAAGTTGGCTTGAAATATGAGTGGTTTTAATTTACTTTTCTGTGAAATTTTGGCTAATTCCAAGGCGTTGGTGTGATGTTTGGGCATTAAACCATAAAATTGAAATTTAACCAGTAATTAATAGACTTAAGTTTTAATTGGAATTAAACTTATCAAAAATTAAATATAAATTAACAATGATTATATGCTACATTGTTGATTTCTGGACCGATAATTGGGTGTCAGAGATTGGTCCTTTATTTCGATGGGCTAATTAAAGAATCACATTAGACACCAACCTTAAACTTAGTAATATTTGCTTTGGTAATGATTATTGGAACTGGCCTTTGTTGAGACAACACCTCCAGCCGATTGCCTGGCCTTAGCTGGAAAATATTCCAACACCATCCACTTCTCTTGGTTCACACTTTTGTTACTGGAATGTTGACTCCAATCGTAAATTCACTGTTAAGGGCGCATATAACCATATTGCAAAACCAAATTGGAGCGTTAAGGACTGACGTTGGAAGCTGATTTGGAAACTCCAAGTCCCGGAACGGATTTGCTCTTTCCTTTGACTTGCTCTTTCCTTGTTCAATTCTTTTCTCCTCCATTGTGTGGCATGTCAGGAAGCAAAGGAATAATTTTATTTTTCATTCCCAGGTGAGCCGCCAAGATTGCTTGTTACATCAAAGCATCTCTTGGGCAAAGCAGTATTATAATTCCATGACTTCTCCAGGTATTTCCATGAGTGCTCTTGATGTCCAATGGAACCCCCCTCCCCTTACCGGATTTGCTTGAATTGTGATGGGACTCTCCCATTTCTTTAATATTGGTGTTGCAGGGGGTATTTTTAGGGACCACGAAGGTAATTTTCTTTTGACTTTCAACAAACACCTGGGTATATCTTCGGTTATTCACGCAGAACTCTGGAGTATTTACGAGGCTTTGACGTTGGCTTGGGCAAATGGTTTTGAGCATCTTATGGTTCAAACGGATAATGCGGAGGTTCGTGATCTCTTGTCCCCACCGGCGTCCGAGAATCCTTTTTCTCTAGTTAGATCTATTGTTGCATTATGTGCTAAAGCTTGGTTCGTGGGTTCCAAGCTAATTCGACGAGAAATATAGCAGCAGACTTTATGACCAAACTAACATATTCTCATGCTGCTTCTCCAACGATTTTTGATTCGCCTCCGATTGATCTTCAAGGTATTTTTGTTCGAGGTGTTTTTGGACAATTTTATAGACACAAAACATTAATGTATTGACTTCAACCGCATAAAACATTGATGTACTAGCTTCGACCTCATCACTTATTCAAAAAAAATTGATGTACCAATGAATCACCGAACTGTTACAGTGATTATTTTAAATTTATTCCGAAGCCATTGGGGGATTGTGCATTCTTTTCTTCCGAGTTATAATGAGAAACAACTCACTCCTGAAATAAACAACGGACGCGTACCTTTTCGAAAACAAGTGGTGCACTTGCATTTATTGAATTTGTTGTTAAATGTCACACCCAAAACTCCCACCGTGAGGTCAGACAGACCCAAGGAAATAAGACACTCAGTTTCATTATTGATTTGTAAATATGGGATTGATTTGAAATTGATATACATTAAAATACTTTATAAAAATAAAACGTTAAAATTATATAAAAAATTCTGAAATAATATAAATTATTTTAATTTTATTTTGATATAACTGAATCTCTTTCCAATATGTAATATCGTACATTTAAATTATTTGCTAACATAATTTTTAATAATTAATAATTTTGCCAATATATAATTTCCAACACTAAACGAATCAACCAAATAAATACAGAACAAAATTTATCAAAATAAACGAGAACAGACTTGACGAATCGTGTGCCAGAGCATCTTTTTTTTTCTCATTCTCGTGTTTATATTATTTAATCGTCTTAATGTATTATAGTTATGTACTCATGTTTATGTTTAAATTATGTTACTCGTGATGCGCTGATAAACTCATGCCTTAAAAATATTATATAAAACCATATCATGTTTCAGATTTAAGTTTCAACAAGAAACACATAGTAAACATACAATATTAGACAAGCTTCGAAGTTCATAAAAGCAAACAAAACATGACAGAGAAAAGGCGCTCTCGCACTTACACACACTTGCACCGTTCATTTAATACTCTTCGTCCCCATCCTCATCATTCTCACCTGACTCAGCACCGACTTCTTCATAATCCTTCTCCAATGCAGCCAAATCCTCGCGAGCCTCCGAGAATTCTCCTTCTTCCATACCCTCACCCACATACCAGTGCACAAAGGCACGCTTAGCATACATGAGATCGAACTTATGATCAATACGAGAGAACACTTCAGCAACACTGGTCGAGTTTGAAATCATGCAGACGGCTCTCTGGACCTTGGCAAGGTCACCGCCAGGAACAACACTGGGTGGCTGGTAGTTGATACCACACTTGAATCCGGTCGGGCACCAGTCAACAAACTGAATGGTGCGCTTGGTCTTGATGGTTGTAACAGCAGCATTGACGTCCTTAGGGACAACATCACCACGGTACATCAAACAGCATGCCATGTATTTTCCGTGGCGTGGATCACACTTGGCCATCATTGATGAAGGCTCAAAGGCGCTGTTAGTGATTTCAGACACAGAGAGCTGCTCATGATAAGCTTTCTCAGCAGAGATGACGGGCGCATATGAAGAAAGCATGAAATGGATCCTTGGGTACGGGACCAAATTGGTTTGGAACTCGTTCACATCAACGTTCAAGGCACCATCGAACCTAAGCGAGGCGGTCAAGGAGGAAATCACCTGAATCACAACAGAAAGATATCACATATTAAACCCAAAATGTTTTAACATAACTCAAAAATGACCAAATTAAATTAATATTGTGCGGCCAGAATTTATACCTGAGAGACAAGGCGGTTAAGATTGGTGTAGGTTGGGCGCTCAATGTCAAGAGACCGCCTGCAAATGTCATAAATTGCCTCATTGTCAAGGAGAACAGCAACATCAGTGTGCTCCAAAAGGGAGTGAGTTGAGAGAACACTGTTGTAGGGCTCAACAACGGAGGTGGAAACCTGAGGAGATGGGTACACGGTGAAACCCAGCTTGGATTTCTTACCATAATCAACAGACAAACGCTCCAAAAGAAGCGAGCCAAGACCAGATCCAGTGCCACCGCCGACAGCATTGAAAACAAGGAACCCTTGTAGACCAGTGCAGTTATCAGCTAGTTTCCTTATGCGGTCCAAGCACAGATCAACAATCTCCTTGCCAACTGAAAGAAGAAACCAACAAATTTTAGATACATTACAAGAAATTGGTTAAACTTCGTGCCAAATAAAACAATGAAATTAGGTTAAAAGAATGTACTGGTGTAGTGGCCACGGGCAAAGTTATTGGCTGCATCTTCCTTGCCGCTGATGAGTTGCTCTGGGTGGAAAAGCTGGCGGTAAGCACCAGTCCTCACTTCATCAATAACGGTGGGCTCAAGATCCACGAAGACAGCACGAGGGACGTGCTTCCCAGCTCCAGTTTCACTGAAAAAGGTGTTGAAAGCATCATCACCTCCGCCAACAGTTTTGTCGCTCGGCATCTGGCCATCAGGCTGTTCAATACAGAAACGCAACCATTCGTTATTCAGTGACCAAAACTTAGATCCCAAAACTAAACATCAATAGATGGATAAACCTCCGTATGGAACTGGAAATTAACTAAGACTCCAAATGATTTACATTTTCAAAACTTTATAATAAACTAATTATCATTCAGATCTGAATCAGAAACCACCTTAATTTTAAAGATCCAAACAGAGATTAGCCAGATCTGATAAAATAAAACTTCTAATGAATCTAGGTAATCACTAACACTCGAAATGCTTTACATACAAACAACTTTAGGGGAAACTAGAAATTAATGTAGATTTAAAGGGGGGGTGAACACTGAAGATTATCAGATTCAAACAAATGTTAGCCAGATCTGATAAAATACATAGCCTAACAGATGAGGGAAAAAAACATGAATAACGAAGACCAAGGCATTCTCAGATTTAACGGAATATCAACCAAATGCATAAAATAATTAACGAATCTAAGCTGATGAAAAGGACACAGTTTCAAAAAAGCATATCATTAGATTTAAAGGCTGAAAACATAGATCTGAACGAAATAAAACTAACTACATTCACATTAAGTACAATGAAACGCAGATCTGAGTCAAAACAAAAGGCAACGAAGATTTAGCATCTAATCTTAAAACAATATATAAAAAAATACCTGAATACCGTGCTCGAGACAGTAAAGCTCCCAGCAGGCATTTCCAACCTGAATACCGGCCTGACCGATGTGAACTGAGATGCACTCTCTCATTTTCGCTTAAGAAAATTTAAAAATCAGAGAGAAGAATTAAATCAAAGGCGTTTATCAAGACACCTTCGGGAGAGACAAGATGATATAGATGTGGAGGACAAGGGGGTGAATAAGCATATTTATAATGAGGAAGTGATTTTGTTTCTGTAACCACTGCATTTTCGAATTTCAAAATGTTACCGCCAGGCTGGCTTGACAGCATCGACCTAAATAAATAATTGTTTTTTTTCTTTTTAGGTATTAATTATTATTTGAAAACTTAAAAATATCTCTTTGATAGATGATATTTGGAAATATTAGAGGTCAGTGAAATTTCTTTAAGAATGCTCTTTTAATCAATAATCTTTTAAATATTACAGAACGAATATTAGCCTTCTCAAATTGTTATAAATAGTCAATAGAATTTATTAAGTTATTATAAAATAATCTTTAAAGTTAACGAATTATTATGAAATGATTTTTAAATTTATAGTCTTGTTGGGCGGTTTTTCCTAAAAATCATCCTTTGAAACTTTATTTTCTTGTTAGATATCTTTTTATTTTTATTTTTTGATCTAACACTATTTGCATGAAGGCGCAGTATATGCCACGCGTAAAAAGGCACGGGCCATGCACCGCGTCTTGTTAAACGTGTAAAAAATTGAGCGTTAATTTTATAAATATTTTTAAAATAGTATTAAATATGTAATTAATTTATGTTTTTGTGATATTTATGTAAAAATATCAACTTTATTTATTTATTTTGTGTGTGCATAAAAAACTTTCTACATTAAAATCTTTAAATATTCTTTTAAAAATTATTTTATAACTCGATAAATTTTGATTTTTTTCATAAAATTACAAAATATGTATAATCTAGTGTAGAAAAACTTTGCGTGTAAGTAATTTAAAATATAAATAATTTTATAAAAGTTTTATAACTAGTATTTCTTTTACAAAATAATGATGATAATAAATATTGTATAATTTAAAAAATTATAAATTTCATATATTTTTGAAAAAATTATTGACTTTTAATATTTATTGTTTAAAAATATAAAAATAAAATTTTAATTACAATTGAGGGATCAAATGAATTATTATTCATTAATTATTATTTTTAACAACAATTAATAATATTTATTCATTTTTAATTACAATTGAGGAAGCAAAGAAGTTTAGAAATAAAAGTCTGTATATAAGAAATATAAATTACTACCACAGCTTTTGCGAGATGGTAAATGAGCAGTAACGTATGAGGTGTGTGCAACTTGTTGAACTTAACAAATTTTAGTTGAATTTGATTTGAACAACTTATTCTTTAACATTTGCTTTCTTATCTTCATCACTGCATCTTAATCATTTTGTGTATTTTGATATACTAGTTATAAAATTTTTATAAAATTATTCATATTTTAAATTATTTACACTTAAAGTTTTCATATATTATATTATACGTATTGTGTAATTTCATACAAAAATAAAAAAAATCGAGTTATAAAATAATTTTCAAAAGAATATTTAAAGATTTTAATGTATAATTCTTTTTACACACAAAAATAAATAAATAAACAAAGTTGACGTTTTTACATAAATATCACATTAACATAAATTAATTATATATTTACAAAATTAGCACTTAATTTTTTACACGTTTAGCAAGGCGTGGTGCATGGGTCGTGCCACGCCTTTTAACACGTGACGCCACATCAGCGTAAGGCAAGATGTATGAGCCGCGTCTTCCTGCAAATGATGTTAGATCAGGAAATAAAGATGAAAGGGTGTCTGACAGGGAAATAAAGTTTCAAAGGGTGATATTTGGGGAAAATCACCTCATTCATTGTGCAACATCTTCTTCACTTCTCGTATGTTTTAATATTTCCAAATCATTTCTTTACGGGTCACAATACCATTGCCACTCGTATGATGATTTGTTCAAACTCCCAATGTAATTGTGCTCATCGCAACCTTACCTTATCGAATTTTCTCTCGTCATCATCGCTCTTATGTAAATCGCACACTTTTTGGACATTACATATTCGCAGTTTCCATCAATTCTTTTCTCTTCCTGTTTGTCATTTTCA
This sequence comes from Hibiscus syriacus, assembly GCF_006381635.1. NCBI lineage: Eukaryota > Viridiplantae > Streptophyta > Magnoliopsida > Malvales > Malvaceae > Hibiscus > Hibiscus syriacus. Next base: position 938,447 of record NW_024062753.1, on the reverse strand, counting down.
CAGTAATCCTGTTGAAAATAATTGACAATTTAAGTTGCAGCAGCTGGCTGCTATTTTGGTTCAAACTGGGCTGCTAAAATGGTTGAAAATTAGCAAGGTCAAATTATAAACTTTAGTGTATTTACAAGATTAAGTCCTTAAGATTTAGCTATAAATACTCTATCCCATTTGGCTTCAAAACCATCCCAAAGCATTCTAGCTTTCTTCCAATACTAGAGATAATTTAGAGAGTTTCTTAAGAGTTGTTTTCTCTTTTTTATCAAGAGAGAATTATCATTGTTTTCTCCTTGGTAGATCGAGAGAAGTTGTAATTCCTATTTTCTCATAGTGAAATTCTTCTATCATTGCCCGTGGTTTTTACCCTATTTTATTTAGGGGTTTTCCACGTAAATTTTGTGTCTCTTTTTATCTTCATTTTTATTTTCTCAAATTATCAGTTGCGATTTTGCTATATCTGATAGCCGTCTTCCGTAACAATTGGTATCCGAGCCATATTTGAGTGTGTAATATCTGCTTATTGTCTTTGTGGTTGCCACCAAAAGGTGGATCCTCCAACATAAGAAAGTAAGAAGTTATTACACATTCTTTGAAGGTTCTAGAGAATTATTCACGATAGTGAAATAGTGGGAGCTATTCGTAAAAGAAGCTATGGCAACGAAATTTGATATTGAAAAATTCAATGGGAGAAATTTCTCATTGTGGAAATTGAAGATGAATGCCATCATGAGAAAAGATGGTTGTCTAGCAGCTATCAGTGAAAGGCCGGTGGATTTCACAGATGACAACAAATGGATCGAAATGGACGGGAATGCTATGGCAAACTTTCATCTAGCATTAGTAGATGAAGTATTGTCAAGTATCGAGGATGAGAAGACAGCTAAGGAGATATGGGATCATCTCACCAAATTGTACGAGGCCACATAGCTGCACAATAAAATTTTCCTTAAGATAAAATTGTACACTCTCCGTATGTCAGAATCTACTTCAGTGACGGAGCACTTAAATATACTGAAAACTTTATTTTCTCAGCTTACATCCTTAAGCTGTAAAATAGGAGAACAAGAACGTGCTGAACTTCTACTTCAAAGTCTACGTGATTCGTATGATCAACTCATCATCAACTTGACAAACAGTAATGTCACCAGTCTAGTCTTCGATGATGTTGCAGCTGCTGTTCTACAAGAAGAAAATCGGTGCAAGAACAAGGAAGACAGACAAGTAAATCTGCAACAAGCAGAAGCGTTGACAACGATGAGAGGAAGATCAACAGAACGTGGCCAAAGCAGCAGTCACAAACATGGTAGATCAAAGTCGAGAAGCAAAAAGAATTTAAAGTGCTACAACTGTGGAAAGAAGGGTCACTTGAAGAAGGATTGTTGGAGTTTAAATAAAAACACCAATCCACAAGGCAATACCGCAAACACTTTAGATGATGGAGATGGTCTATGCTGTGAAGCGTCAACCACCGTGGAAGGTAGAAAGAGATATGCAGATATATGGCTCATTGATTCGGGAGCAACATATCACATGACCTCAAGAAGAGAATGGTTCCATCATTATGAACCTGTCTCAGGAGGATCTGTGTATAGTTGCAATGATCATGCCTTAGAGATCGTTGGCGTGGGAACCATCAAATTGAAGATGTATGATGGAACAATTAAAGTTGTTCGAGATGTGCAGCACGTGAAAAGCCTGAAGAAAAATTTATTATCCTACGGATTGTTGGATAATAATACAAACAAGATTGAAACACGGAAATGAATCATGAAGGTGTTCCGTGGAGCGCTTGTGGTGTTGAAAGGATAAAAGATAGCTGCAAACTTGTATATGCTGAAGGGATAGACTTTGCTAGAAGCAGAAGCCTCTGTTGCCTCATGTAGTTCAGATTCTGCAATGTTATGGCATCAGAAACTTGGACACATGTCAGAACAAGGAATGAAAGTCCTTGTGGAACAAAACCTTATTCTAGGCTTAACAAAGGTAACACTTCCTTTGTGTGACCATTGCATATCAAGTAAGCAACACCGGTTGAAATTCAACAAATCAAATTCTAGAGGCAAAAGTATTCTAGAATTGGTTTACTCTGACGTATGGCAAGCACCAGTTACATCCCTAGGTGGAGCAAAATACTTTGTCTCATTTATTGATGACTACTCCAGGAGATGATGGGTATACCCTATCAAGAAGAAGTCAGACGTATTTTCAACTTTCAAAAACTTCAAGTCGCGGGTGGAACTTGATTCTGGAAATAAAATCAAGTGTTTCAGAACAGATAATGGAGGGGAATACACAAGTGAAGAATTTGATGACTTTTGCAGGAAAGAAGGTATCAAAAGACAGTTCACAGTGGCAAACACTCCTCAACAAAATGGAGTGGTAGAGCGGATGAACAGAACCTTGTTATAAAGAACAAGAGCAATGTTGAGGGATGTGGGCCTAGAAAAATCATTATGGGCAGAAGCAGTCAATATTTCTTGTTATTTGGTGAATCGAGCTCCATCAACTACAATAGAGCTGAAGACACCAATGGAGATGTGGACTGGTAAACCAGTTGATTATTCAAACCTCCATGTATTTGGAAATATTATGTACGTGATGTACAACTCCCAAGAAATTTCAAAGCTGGATCTAAAATCCAAGAAATGCAAATTCTTGGAGTATGCTGATGGAGTAAAGGGGTATCGCTTGTGGGATCCCACTGCCCGCAAAGTGATCATCAGCAGGGATGTTATCTTTGTAGAAGATAAACTACAAAGAAAAGAAGACGATGATAGCGCTGAAAAGTCAGAGACAACACAGATACATGTGGAAAAGGAGGTTGAACAAGGAGATTCTTCTGAAGCAGAACCAGCACATGATGAACAAGAACCAGAGTGTTCTGAAGCTCCAATAACTCGTCAATCAGATCGTGTGAGAAGACGTCCCAATTGGCACTCAGATTATGTTATAGAAGGAAATGTTGCATACTGCCTTTTAACAGAGGACGGTGAGCCACTAACATATCAGGAGGCAATAAACAGCTCAGATGCTTCACTGTGGATGATGGCGATGCAAGAAGAAATTGAAGCCCTTCATAAAAATAATGCATAGGACCTTGTGCCACTACCACAAGGAAGGAAGCCAATTGGTAACAAATGGGTCTTTAAAATCAAGCGAAACGGTGACGATCAAGTTGAGAGGTATCGTGCAAGAATGGTGGTCAAATGATATGCTCAAAAAGAATGTATTAATTTCAATGAAATATTTTCTCTTATGGTTTGACTAACAACAGTTCGAATAATTTTGGCGATGTGTGCTACATTAAACTTACATCTAGAGCAGCTAGATGTTAAAACTGCTTTTCTTCATGGAAATCTTAAAGAAGAGATTTATATGCTCCAGCCTGAAGGTTTTGAAGAAGAAGAAAAGAAGAACTTGGTTTGCAGGTTGAACAAATCTCAGTACGGTCTAAAGCAGTCGCCGAGATGTTGGTATAAGAGATTTGATTCTTTCATTATGTGCATTGGATACAACAGACTTAATGCAGACCATTGTGCTTATTTCAAGAGGTCTGGTGATAACGATTTTGTTATATTGATGTTGTATGTGGATGATATGTTGGTTGCAGGACCCAACAAAGATCATATTGAAGAATTGAAGGCACAACTGGCTAGGGAATTTGAAATGAATGACTTGGGATCAACAAACAAGATTCTAGGGATGCAAATTCACCGAGACAGAAGTAATAGGAAGATTTGACTTTCACAAAAGAATTACTTGAAGAAGATCTTGTCACGATTCAGGATGCACGATTGTAAGTTAATTTCTACCCCTCTTCCTATTAACTTCAAATTATCCTCCAGTATGAGTCCTACCAATGAAGAAGAGATGATGGAGATGTCTCGAGTACCGTATGCATCAACAGTGGGAAGTTTGATGTTCGCTATGATATGCACAAGACCAGACATTGCACAAGCAGTGGGAATGGTTAGTCGGTACATGGCGAATCCAGACAAAGAGCATTGGAATACAGTAAAGAGGATCCTGAGATACATCAAAGGGACCTCAAATGTTGCATTATGTTACAGATCAAACTTACTAATTAATGGGTATGTAGATTCTGACTATGCAGGGGATTTGGATAAAAGCAAATCTACTACAGGATATGTGTTCAAAGTTGCTGGTGGAGCTGTAAGCTGGGTTTCAAAATTGCAGTAAATTGTGGCTACATCCATAACAGATGCAGAATATGTAGCAGCTACACAAGCCAGTAAAGAAACAATTTGGTTGAAGATGCTATTAGAGGAGCTTGGGCACAATCAAGAGTATGTCTGTAACATCCTCAATACCGGGTTAGTGACCCAATTGTAAAGTTTCAGAATTTGGTGACTAAAGTATAAGAATGAAATAGTTCAATGATTATTGGATGTATATGATGAAGGTTAATTAGTAATTATTAAAGGAAATTAAGGGTTAAATGGTCATTTGACCAGAAAGATTTTTATATTTCTTTTTATGGTAATATAAACGTGGGAATTTGGAGAAACATCCAGAGTTCTCTTCTCCTTTCTTCTTCATACGTGGGAGAGCAAGGCAAAGGTAAGTTTAATTTCAGTTGGTTAATTCTTGAGTTTTAAGCTTAGTTTTGATTCTTTGGGTATTAAATAAGCTTAAGGAAAGCTTATATGGGATTTAAACAATAAGATAAAGGAATTATGAAGGAATTTGCAATATGAGTTTTAAGATGAAATTTTGATATGGTATGGTTGTTGAAGTTTTATGGATGAATTTGACTTGTCATCAATCTAATTAAGAAGTATGAAGTGATAGAATTGGAATTAGAACACATTGAAACTTTGGTATGATTTTTGAATCTCATATGGAAGATAGGATTTTGAGGTTTAAGATGAAATAAATGAATATATATTGGTTTAAGTATGTGTACTAGAGTTAAGAATGAAAATAGGATGATATATGAAGTGTTTGAGAGAAAATGAAGTAATTTTCGGGATGAAAATATGATTTCTGGGCAAGGGGAATCGGTACCCATTCAAGGGGAACCGATACCCCTTCAAACGAACAACATTTCCAGAATGTCATTAGGGAATCGATACCCCCATAGTAGGGAACCGATTCCCCCTAAAGGAAAAATGTGCATATTGGTTTAATAAGTTCGTTTAAGTTGCTAGTATCTAATTACAAGGTGTAAGTATCTAATAATTGTCTTAAAATGTATAATTATGTAGATTCAGAGCCTAAACGAGTTCCGGAATCATTGACAAGTAAGATCGATAAAAAGGGAAGATAAGAGATTGGAATGGACTAGTGAGGCCAGGTGAGTGCATATTAGTATTATATGATGTTAAATGGAAATAAGACTTGCAACAAGTCTATTTCCATAGTAAAATGCATGAATTCATAAATAGAAGTATATACGTGTATGATTTATATGTGTTGACATGTTATTGTATATATGTATTATATGGTTGATGTGAATATGTGATATGTTATGATGATATAAGAATCTCTTACAAGATATATGATATGAAAATATGATAATGAGCTATGTGAAAGAACTATGAGTTATAAGGAAAATATATGCGAACAAGATATGACATCTATGTTTATATGAAACAATGCAAGGTGATATGAGCTGTGTGAGATATGAATATAAAATCATATGAGAAGTGAAAATAATTACATGAAAATAGACTAAGTGATTACATGTATATGTGAAAGAAACTATTTGATACGATCTATGTGATTACATGGAACATATGATATTATATATATGTTTACACATACATGTGGTATATGATAGAAGAGAATGAACATGTGATTATGAGATCAATGATTACACGTACATGTGATACGTGACTGAAAAGAAAAGATATGTGTTTATAAGAGAAAGAATATGAATAAGTAATGTGAACTGTTATAAATGATAATGCCCATGTTATGTGATATGAGAGCTAGAGGTATAGTTGGCATGCCAAGGGTCGAGGGTTTACCTATGTTCTTCGGGACATATGGACTGTTTACCTATGTTCTTCGGGACATATGGACTGTTTACCTATGTTCTTCGGGACATATGGACTGTTTACCTATGTTCTTCGGGACATATGGACTGATTACCTAGGTTCTTCGGAATCTATGGACTGGTCCTTCGGGACATTGATCGAGCTGTGGTGACAGCATATGTGTGCACAACCTCAATGTACTCACATACCTTAAGTTCTCACTAGTGTACATGGGCTAATAAAGTGATTAAACAAGCATATTGAATGTGATATGTATACGATGGGTTTATAAGTGGTTTGAAATGTGTTACGTGAACCATATGATGTTGTGTGTGTATAGTGTTTGATTGAAAAGGTTAACAATAAAAGTATGTGATTACATGATAAACTGTTAATGATGAATTATGTGTATGTATGTATTTACTGTAATTAATCTGATATGATTTTATATGATACGAAGAATGCATGAAATTGGTATAACATGATAGAACAGAACATGCATGTATTGATATATGTTATGAAGTGCATTATAAGTCGTTATGCCTCACTAAGTCTTCGACTTAGCGTGTGATTGTTTCACACGTAGGTTTCGAGAAGAGTAAAGAGTAATGCGGAGCAAGACAGGTCAGTTTTCCTTACCAAATGTCAGATCAGAAAATATATGTACTGTTTATAGAGTGTAGTTGGCATGTAGTCTAAAGATATAAATTGTATAAACTCTGATACATTTTGTAAACGTTTTGAATAAGTTAAATGTTATCAAAGTTTTTAAATTACTCACTATTTTATATGAATAAAAGTTTGAAAAGTCAATGTGACACTTCGGACTCGTATCCGGGTTAGATACGTGTTGGGGGTGCTACAATGTCTCTCTGTTTTGTGACAGTCAAAGCGCCTTGCATCTAGCAAGGAATCCAACATTTCATTCAAGGACAAAGCACATACGAGTTCAGTATCATTTCATTCGTGAAAAGGTGGAAGAAGGGACAGTAGATATGCAAAAGATCCATACCAAAGACAACATAGCAGATTTCATGACGAAGACGATCAACGATGATAAATTTACTTGGTGTCAATCCTCTTGTGGTCTGTCAGAGACGTAAGCAACATGATGGTGCAAGGTAGAAAGAATGGTGTGAAGATATGATTGTTCCAATCAAATCTTCAAGTGGGAGATTGTTGAAAATAATTGTCAATTTAAGTGGCAGCAGCCGACTGCTATTTTGGTTCAAATTGGGCTGCTAAAATGGTTGAAAATTAGCAAGGTCAAATTACAAACTTTAGTCATTAAACTTTAGTGTATTTACAAGATTAAGCTATAAATATCCTTTCTCATTTGGCTTCAAAACCATCACAAAGCATTATAGCTTTCTTCCAATACTAGAAAGAATTTAGAGAGTTTCTTGAGAGTTGTTTTCTCTTTTTTATCAAGAGAGAATTATCATTGTTCTCCTTGGTAGATCGAGAGAAGTTGTAATTCCTATTTTCTCATAGTGAAATTCTTCTATCGTTTCCCGTGGTTTTTACCCTATTTTATTTAGGGGTTTTTCACGTAAATTTTGTGTCTCTTTTTATCTTCATTTTTATTTTCTCAAATTATCAGTTACGATTTTACTTTATCCGATAGCCGTCTTCCGCAACACATCCTACATCTGTTACTCCTAACTTCTTACCATATATCAAAAATTAACAAATGAAATCTTTTTTTAAACAGAGAAAAAAAATGACGAGAAAATGATATTGAGTTTAATGATTGTAAGGAATGAACAACGCAATAAGAAATTGATAAGGGATGTGCAACTGATGTGGAAGGATGATGAAAGTACTGAACAAACAAGCGATGAAAACGTTAGGGAATGAGTATCGAGGAAGATCGATATTCTTTTCTTTCTTTCTTTTTTAAAGAAGCTTATTAATTATTTGTCAAAAAGTCATTTTAAAAAATAGTAAAATATCGATGACTAATTTTTATAATTTTTATTAAAATAAATTGATAAAAATTTTAGATATAAAAAATTTATTGAATCGTTTAAACTTAAGATCAATTTTATAGAATATGTAAGTTTTGAGAACTAAAAGTATTATTATATGATATCATATTATCATTTTTATTAAATTAATATAAAATAAAATATCAGGATACCAAAATAAAAATAAAACATAGTGTTATAATTTAATAGAAAATAATAAATTTTTTTGAATAATATAGAAAAGAATAATTAAATGACAAACAAAAACACATAAATAAATAGGGTACCAAATAGATAATTTATCCTTAATTTTGTAAAACATTCACATTAAAACGGGCGAGTGCAATAGCGACACGGCACACATTATTCTCCTAAAGAGAAGAATATTTTTGAACAAAAAATGAGAGAGAGAGAGAGAGAGAGAGAGGAGGGGGACTACTCTTTGAATATTTAATTGTACTCAACCATGTGCATTATTTTGAAAGTAAAGGAGGAACTGTGACAGAGACGCTCCATGAACAGTGTTTATAGAGAGCACAGTGATTGGTAGTTTGGTACACTGAGCCTGCAATTTCTATTTTGAATTTACATTTCTTTTACCGTCGGATTCCATTTTTTTATAGATACCAAAGGTTATCTTATGGAACCGTATATGACATTACGTCGTGGAGTTATGGCATGCAGGAACAAATTCCATATGCACTATTTTGCTTCTATTTTCCCTTACTTGCATTTAAATGAAACAAATTTACAAAAGTCATCAAAATACCTACACAAGTATATTTACATACAACCTATTTCTACAGATTCCCCCTGAAATACGGATCGCTCAAGAAAGGGTTGGAGAATGTACCGCCACCGTTCGGGAAAAGAGTGAGCAAGCATATGAGACCTAGAACAATACCCCAAGCAAACCTGTTATCTCCCAGGGGCGTGATCTCATCTTTCGCCGGCATTTCTTCTCCTCCGCGGAAGAAGGTTGCGAACAATCCCCATGACAAGCAGAGGACACTTCCGCTTAGACCGCCGATGCCAAGGAGAAGGGATGTGGAGAATGACAACAATGTTGCAGTACTTCGTCCAAACATTGCTTGAGCAATTCGGCCACCTTCGAGTCTTCCACAGGGCAACAAGTTCAAAGAAGTCACCACCATTCCTGCAAATTAAGAATGGTCAAACGGTCAATTGTATTTGGCCGCACGAATGGTTCATTCACTATGAGTTAGCTTAAGGTCATTGTTCTCAAATCCATTTGGACGACCAATTTGTGCTGTCCTGAAGGGGAAGAAACTTACCCAAAAGTCCAGCAAAAGCAAGGGGATCAACAGGAACTCCGACCCCTTCCACGGCATTTGGTAATACATTTCCGAGCTCATCTGCGTATGGTCCGATAACATATTGGATGAAAGAAAGCAGTGGATTATTGTAAAAGAACTGAGGCCTTATGAACCTGAAATATAAAGACCGGTTTTCATAAGTACATTCAAACCAGACTGATTCACATCAGATTAAGGAAATAAGCTGACAATGATCCACGGCAACACAAACTTTCCCAACCATAGAAGATAACACACACATTGTACATTCACTGTTGTTGTTTTAGTGTTTGTGAAAACGGTATAACAGAGAACTTACAATGCATTATCGCCACCGTTAAAGCTGCCATCAGATATAAAAGCAGTGATTGCAAGAGCCAGTGACGCCAAGTAAGCGCTTGCCGTACGCGCCACCGGAATATCAAAAAGAGCCTTCTTATTCGGAAGCAATGATTCATAATTGTTCATTACACCCAAACAGCCAGTCCAATTCGACGGAACAAGAAAAGAAGGGCTGAGTTTAACGCCATAATGAGCAGCAGTCACCCTTGTGACTATCTACCAAATACGAAATACACTCTCTTGAATAACTAGGAGAATAAAAACTTAGCAAGATCATAGGATGCTTGCCCAGTAACCTCTTCATTCGGATTAAAAGGAGTGGCCATACAGAAAGTCAAGGCATACCTCAGAAACTCCCAAAATGGAGACAAAGCCACCGAAGAGAGGCAGGACATCAGCAACGTAATCGTCAAACGTAGCACCGGGTTTCAGGAAGAATCCGCTCATTAAAGCAATGGTCCCGAAAGTGGTAACACACAAGGCTATTGCACTAACATATCCCCAGGGAGTGCTCAGCTTGGTAGACTCAAATTGGAGATCGATTTCAGCTTTAGGTTGCACCACACATGCCTTGAACCACAAGAACAACTAAATTTAGGCTCTGGTAGACAAAAGAAATACATCTTATTCCAAAAGCATAAATACAAATGTCGGCTCATGTTGAGTTACCTGTTTTGTAATATCGTTTGTTTTTTCCTCCATGAACCATAGGACGACTTCCCTGCCCGCTGCATCGGTTAGCTTTCTCTCGAGTATGGGAATGACTTCTTCAATCGGTCTCCTCAAATTCCCGATGAAAATCCCTCCATCTCCGAATCTTCGAGCATCCGTTGCGAAAAAAGTATTGAATCCGAAACAGCTCTTCAACTGATATTAAAACATCAAGCACAAGAAAATAAGCCGTAAATGTCCTTCGGCGTGCTCTAGATCTTAGTCTTTAAGTGATCGATAAACAAACAAGCAATTTATGAAATACATTTAATTCAAACGAATAAAGAACGAGATGCATATCAACAATATTCGATCAAACAATCAACATCAACCATGTTCGAATGTCCGAATACTCAAAAAATGAAAAGTTCGAACGACAACCTTTGGTGAGCACAAAACATACACAAATCAGCTACCAATTGCTTAATTTTCTGTAACTTTTTCATATATTTAGAGATCATATCATATAATCTGGATAGCATAGCACAAAATGTAAGCAAATAGATAAAATAAAAGGTACTCAGAGTTCATAATGAAACTCGACACTTCAAAATCTAAACAATTTCTCACCTTATTAAGATCAAGAGCCTTGAAAGTCTCTTCAGCAAGCTCCAACCTTTCCTTTTCTCTAGTCAAATTATCACGCACTAGCTTATTGAAAAGCCCCACGATTGGGTTACCACTGCTCTCCCTATCAAGTTCCTTGAGCTTCCTATCGGCCCTTTTCTTCTCCAGCTTTATCGCAGCCTCAATAGAAGGGTTTCCCATGAATTTCTTGAACTCCTCGTCGGTCTTCCAGTCCATTTCTTGCTGATCTTCTTTCCCCTCCGTTTCTTCGTTTTGTTCACTCGATTCAGCAGCATCTGGAACGCTCTTCGCACTGTGTTTTTTGTCCCTCGGATCCTCGGATGCCACCGCAACGGAACCCGAAGAAGAAGTGGGCTCGGTTTCTTGTTCATCTTTAACAGAGGATCTTAAAGGTTTTAATGAAAGATAGCGACGATTAACCGAGATATCAAGAGAATCTCCACGATTAAAACTCCGGGTTTTCTTTACAATCGTAGATAAACTCGACCCAACATTGTTAAACCCATGTTTCTCGTTGTTTTGCAGGGTAGGGAGATTGCGTGAAGATAGAAAAGAGTGTGAAGTGAAGAAAAAAGTAGCCATTTTTTAATGAAATTTTCTGAATGAAGTTCAATGCTGGTATTATGAGAAAGTACATATATTAGGAGAACGGTATATAAGAAACCGAGGAAGAGGTGTCTAGAAAGGTGGAGAAGTATTACAGGTGGAGTGGTTCGTGGAGGAGACAGAAAACGATTGGATTTTGTGGTGATCGATCCAAGTGGACAAAATGGCTGTGGAGTCTTCTGATTTTACTAGGCGACTTGACTTGATGCCACTTGGCATTTTAATATCACGTCTAAACAGGTCCATTTCAAGGTTTTTAGTATGAGACTATGAGTACATATATATTGTATTTTTTTTAACAATGCAAAGACTAATCGTAAACCTCTAATTGAGAAGATTAACTCAAAGTAATTAAGCATATTACAAAGACATGCAATGCATTCTTTTGAAAAGGGTAGGTTTCGCCTAAGGCTGCAAAGGTTAGTTGCGATGATGAGAAACATAGTGTTGAGAATTGTTATACCTTCTTTAGATTTCTTTTGTAAATTATCATTTTACTATTAATCTTTTCCATTAATCAAGAAGGAATATTTATGTTGATTCATGTTTGCAAATAATTTTAGTTCTTAACATTATCATTAACAGTCTCACATGATCCATCGAAGTTAACTATGACATTTGATAATCATATCAAATAGTCTGGCACTAAGCTTGACATTAACACTAGGATTAAGAGTATATAAGTTGTCATGACTAGATGGAGAGACTAAACTCTTCATTCTTCTCCTTTGGCTTACATAAGTTTATCTTCTTTAACTCATCGTTTTTATAAGTTCTTCTTTAACTCGTCATTTTTATATAATTCTTAACTGCGACTTTTCATCTAAATCAGAAGTGACAACTTAAATTTTACCATCAACAATAACTTAAATGGCTCAAAGATTCTCCTGTTTGAGTTCGTTGCATGGGAGGCATGCCTTGAAGGTGCTTAGAAAATGAAGTGGCTAACTTTCTCCCTGCATTATTATGTCGGGACACCTGTTGAAATTTCCTGGGCAACCATCCAAGAATCTGATAAGCCTTATGATAATTTGTTTGCTGCAACCAATGCAATTGGCCGAGGCAACCATGGAAATCATGCCAGTACCGATCGCAGTACCAGCAGCAAGCACTTGACGTAGAAGAGTTAGAGATGCTCTTGTAAGCATACTTGGTGACATTTATCATGGTGCATGTGCTCGAGTATTTCAGTTCCTGACATATAACACCGTATAAACCTTCATATGAGTATGAATATTAGCTTCTTTATCATTCTTTATTCTTGTGCCTTCTTCGTGTTTGATATTCATCTTAATTTGTCATCTTCCCGGTAAGCGCAGGGGATGTGTCGATGACACAGAGGACTACATTAATATACAGGGCAAATTTTACTTTGATGATTCAACTTTTAAAGAAATCCAACTTTATTTCCAAAAACTTGTCCACATCATTTAAATCTCATCTTACAATGGAAGATCTCTTAAGTTTGATCCATCAGGAAGCTGACACCGAAATGACATGAATGGTCGGACTTACAATCGGCAGATATATAAAAGAAGCATAATTGGCCTACAGTTCAACGACTTCCGCCGACGAAGTATTTACAGAGGTTTTCGGACGATCGGTCTCGAGCTGACTGTAGTTTCCTTTCTCCTTGAAGAGTTGGATATGGTGATGTTTGCAGTAAAGCTTCCCTTCATGTGCTATATAATTTGATGGACTAATGGTGCACCCTCCATGGCAGCACTTGAAGCAGCCCCTGTGGTAAGATGTCCCATTAACCGTAACCTTCAACAGCATGAGAAAAAAATCAAAATAGATTATCTCACTCAAAATTTCCATTTTTGGGGTGATCCATGGCTCATATATTTGATATACTCCTATATTTAACAATTCACAAAATTATAGATTTCTTCGGGTTAAAAAAACCGGACCGAAAACGAATCCATTCAATAAATAGGAAGAGTTCCATATAATATATAAGATCATTTAGATCATTAGTTCCAACAACATCACATGGTGTTTAAATGCAGATACATTTAAGAGATAACATCTAATAAGCTTAAAATTCAAATTCTAATCGGATTAGGTCTAGGGATGACCTGGTTCCTAATACTAGCATAGCCAATCCAAATTCATTCATCTCCCTTGCGATGTATAGACCAGACTTATTAGGCTGGACGGATGACCCGTACTCTTAAAAGAAAATGAAAATGATAACAAAGAGTTTTAATTAATTTATTTACCCTTTCAATTGGATAGACAGTGTTATTACATCCCTTGCATTTTTCTCTGGTGCCAGCGAACACGTTCGACAGTTTTAGCGCACCCTGATGGATCCATAGTTCAAAGGTAAGATATATTGCAAATTTTTCATATTTTAAATAACAAAATATTCTGAAACAGGTAAATAAACATATTACTTTTTTGCCAATAATTACCTCATTTTCAACCAGTTTTTCATTCTTGATCTTTGGTGTTCCTGGATAAATATTTAGAAGAATATAAATCGTTAATAGACGTATATAATAAAGGGTAAATATATGTTTTGATACTTAAAACATGGTTTTAAAGTTCAATTTGGTATTTGTTCTCTTTTTTTTCAATTAAGTACCTAAATTTGATTATTTTTAGTTCAAATTGGTCACTAGACTTGGGGGGTGTCATAGATTGATGTTTACATAAATGACTTATTTGAACCATAAAATCAAGTCATGTACCAATTTGAACAAAAAAACCAAATTCAATTACATAATTGGACAAAAAAATTAATTGTCAAGATATATATTTACCCTAAAATAATTAATACGGGGTGATCGTCACCTCAGTGCAATATTCATATCAAATATATATGTTTGGATATAGGATCTTCTAAATGTTATATATATATATGAATACCAACTCTCTGATAGTCCAGCTAGATAAGACGCATATATATGAAGATAAACTCTCAGTTGCTTTATCGAGATAAGGGGCTAGATCCCTTAAATAAAGTTAATGATTTGATTTTTGATATTGTGAATGAAGTTGTGTTAGAAAGATTGCCCTTATAGTGAATTTTGTAATATCTTACTGGGATTGATTGGTCAATGAATCAAAGCCGATTGTTATAGCAATAAATATAGATATAAATACCTTCAAAACTCTTGTCAAGACTGCCGGTTCTCTTGAAGAGTTGATCATAGTGAGGCCTGCAATACAACACTCCTTCAAAAGAGTTGTAATTGCTGAGCTGCAAAATTAAATAATAATGAATGAATGAATGAAAAATATTACGTACAACTTATTTTGTCAAAATACCAATAGAGCAACATAAAATCAAGTTAGATTTTAGCTCAATTAATTCATCCAACTACTAAATAAACATGATATTTGAATCTCAACATTTACAGTTTTTTATCATATTCCATTACAAATTCCAATATCTACAATCACACAACCGTAAACCCCTCATGTTGAAAGAAGATTGCAATATTAAAAAACATTAGATATACTTACCTTTAGAGTGCCGTTGCAATGGTGGCAACGGAAGCAGGCCTTATGGAAAACCCGGTTATCAGCCGTCAGCTTATCAACCAAATAGACAGTCTTGTTGCATGCCATGCATTTCTGTTGTGTCCCTGCAAATGTTGCCATTGTTTTGCTGCTTGATTTGTTTCTTTTAAACGAAAAAACAAAGATAAAAGAGAAGGCAAATCAAATGATTATATTAACCTTCCTATAATCCTTGTTCTTCGAATTTGTTTGTTGGGATAATATTAATAGGTCAATTTGGAAACTAAAAAAAACAAAAACAAAGGGGGATTTCTCACAAATGTGGTCTGCAGCGAATCTCGGGCTTAAATAAAAGAAAACATCAAAAGCATACCCGTCGGAATTTCCCCACCATACATTCATTTACTAAAGATATAAAAAATCCATCAAACATTAGCGAGAAATATTACAGCCAGAAGTCAATTGTACATATAAAAAATTAATTTAAGCTTCGCTTAATTTGTTCTCAAACATTAGGGAGGAATAGCTGATTGAGTTAGCACCTTCTAATTCTCAAGATTTGAAAGATTATAGATAGCCTAGATATATAAAAAAAAAATCCAATAATAAACAGCTAAATGTATATAAAAAAGATGTTAATTTCCTAGATGAGCAAGCTATATCAACTGACCTGTAATATAGTAGGATCTGAGAACTTTAAATCTGGCATAACCAATTGAAGAAACATAAGATCTTGCATTTTGGCCTGCAAGGCTCACAAAACTGCCTAAGCGTCCTGTAAGCTTATAGTGCCATTTTATGGTACTATGCTATGTATTCCACGTTTGTCAAAATTATTATATATAAAATTAGAAAGACTTACAAGTTGAAATCAGGTATTTGGTCTAGTGGTATGATTCTCGCTTAGGGTGCGAGAGGTCCCTTGTTCAATTCTCGGAATGCCCTCGTTAAGGTCATTTTTTAACTTATAATCATAAAATCTGCTACTAAGTCAACTATACAAATAAAATAACATAGAGGCTTAGTAATTTCAGATCCATTTACTCCATAGACAAATTGTGGTGTCTTCAAAAGTTTATTTCTTGTACCTTTTATATTGTCATCAAAAGGATGGAAATCTGATGTATTCGAAGAGGTGCAGGTATATTATGAACTACGATTCAGACTTGAACTTGTTTAAGTGAAGGGCAAGCGATTCTTCATACGTTTATCTCAAAAGTGTTCAGATAAATCTGCCTTAAACCTCCTAAAGGTGCAAATACTCAGGAATGAAGCACTAAAAATGTGCAAAACCTTGTCAAGGTGGGATTCATTTCAAGATCCTCGCTAGAAAATTACAATATGGCTTTAGCAGCTAAAGTAGGTAGCACCTCTACATAATGCATCATAATAGACTTTGAATACAGTTGCAGAGTCCGACTAACAAAAGGTTAGTCGGATGCAACATTAATTATTGGCCAATAACTGCTATGAGTCCCATAAGAACATCAAACCATTAGCTTTCTAACAAGTTAAAAGCTGGACGTGAAAATTTAGCAGAATCTTTGACAAAACAGCTAATTGTTGAAAGATAGGTTGAGTTAAGCATCGAAAATGGTTATTTGGTTTAGTGGTATGATTCTTTCTTTGGGTGTGAGATGTCCTGAGTTTGATTCTCCGAATGCCCCTAATTCTAAATTCTTTTTGAGTTCCATCTTACAATTTCAAAAACCAATCAAAATAATATAGCCAGAAGTCAACTGTATATAAAAAAAATTTAGGATTTCATCTTAACTAGCATCAAGAAACATTTGATCTGCCATAACAAGTCCAAGAAACATAAGATCCTGCATTTGGCCTGCTGGCCACACAAAAACAGTATTTACTGATATGATTTTTGCATAACTGCCTAACTGTCCTTTTAGCTTATCTTTATGTCACTTTATGGTACTATGCTATGTATTCTAAGTTTGTCATATAATCTGCATACCCAAATTTAAAAAATGTACAAACTATTTTTATTACAAGACATGATTAGCATCATAATTGGGCATTTGGTCTAGTGGTATGATTCTCGCTTAGGGTGCGAGAGGTCCCGAGTTCAATTCTCGGAATGCCCCTAATTTTTTCATTTTCATGAAAACGTTTATGGCAAGAAAATCAAGTGCAAGAGAAGTCTCTAAGTTCAATCTATTGCCCTATGTGTCCTATAAGAGCATATTCAAAACCATTAGTTTAAGAACTAAGCTAGTATTTTATCAGCAGAAAAACTTGCTAACCAGTTAGAAGTTATATGTGAATGTTTAGCAGAATAAAATAATATAGAGGCTTAGGAACTTCAGATCCATTTGGATACTGACAATATTCTTTTGCAGTGAGTAAAATATAAACAAATTGTGGTGTCTTCAAAAGTTCATTTCTTGTACCTTATGAACTCCAACTCCTCATTTCCTTTGAAATACCTGTATTAAGACTTGAACTTGTCCAAGTGAAGGGCAAGCGATTCTTCATACATTTATCTCAAAAGTCTTCAGATAAATCTGCCTTAAACCTGCTAAAGGAGGGATCACATAAGCATGTAATCGACCAACTTTCGAGGAGCAGACTTAAAATACTTGAGGAATGAATAATTACAAAGGTGCAAAACCTTGTCAAGTTGGGATTCATTTCAAGATCCCAACTAGAATTACAAAATGGGTTTAGCAGCTAAAGTAGGTAGCACCTCTACATATTGCATCATAATAGACTTTGGATTCAGTTACAGAGCCCCACAAAGGCAAAACAAAAAGGTTAGTTTGGCGCAACATGAATAATCAGTCAATACCTGCTATGAGTCCCATAAGAACATCTTTAAACCATTAGCTCGCTAACAAGTTAGAAGCTGGACGTGACAATTTAGCAGTCTTATAGAAAAAAAACTAATAATTAGAGGCAGGTTGAGTTTGACAATCAAAAAAGGGCATTTGGTCTAGTGTTATGATTCTCGCTTACGGTGCGAGAGGACCCGAGTTCAATTCTCGGAATGCCCCCATCTGTATTTTTTCAGTTTCCTAAGTTCAATCTTTTTGTCAACATAAAACCTCATTTTAATCTTTTTTGTGCAATGGCTATACTAAACAGAGCGGCAAAGCACTACAAAGGCACAGAACCTCATTAAGGCGGTATTCGTTTCAGGATCCTAACTAGAATTACAAGATGGCTTAAGCAGCTAAAATAGATAGCACCTCTACATATTGCATCGTGATAGATTTCAGGATTCAGTTTACTGGTCAATTAAGAACTTCCTGTGTGCCCAATAAGAACATATTTAAAATCATTAAGATCTAAGCTAGTATTCTAACTGCAGAATAACTTGCTAACCAGTTAGAAATTAGACATGAATGTTGAGCAGAATCTTGAAGCAAAGAGTTAGTAACTGAAGAGAGGTTGTGCTAAACATCAAAGATGAGTATTTGGTCTAGTGGTATAATTCTCATTTTGGGTGTGAGAGGTCCTGAGCTTGATTCTCGGAATGCCTTCAATCCCTTCTTTTAACTTTCCCAAATTTTACAACTTTAAATGATTGATCATAAGAATCAAGCACAAATTCAACTTAAATAAAGTGCATACTGCATAACACTATAATACTTCATGAAGTTCAGATTACTTTGTATTCTGACAAGATACCTAACGAATGGTACCAAAAATAAATAATATATAGAAAGTAATCAGTATACCTACTTCTGCTATTTTATTAATTGCCGGCATGTTAACCTAATTCGTGCAAGAAGTAATCAGGAAAAAGAATCTCTCTCTATAACAATATATAAATTATAGAAGTTAACCTTACCCTAGGCACCAATAGGTTCATAAAAACCAGAGTAATTGGAAAACATTAAATATACACTAAAAAAAGAAATTAAAAAATTTTCCGCCGATAAACTTTTACTTATTGTGGAACAAAAATCTGCATGAGCTAGTGAATAGTCTACATATAATACTCGAGCAGTCGTCAAGCTCCATAGCGGGAACTTATATATAGGCGATCACTGGTTAGTTTATGAGGAGTTGACAGGTCCTTTTGATGACTGGAAACTCGAAGGAAAAGGCAAAAAAGGAAATAATATATTGAATTTGCTTTTGAGTTCTCTCTCTTTATTTCAGGTCAATTTCCATGGTTTTTCGGCGGGAATGACTGGTGATCAAGGAAATGGTTCCGCGAAAAACGGAGACCGCTGTCAAAATGTAGGGTGAGTTTGTTTGCCGTAATTAGAATTACGGAATTGATTTTTCTCGAATTTTTGTGTTTGTTTAATGTAATTCGTTTTTTATAAAATATTTTTTCGTGTTTGTTTCACGTAATTCGTTTTTCAAAAAATATTTTCTTGTATTTGTTTCACGTAATTGGTTTTCTGGAATGTAATTCATTTTCCTAATAACATAATTTCCTTTGTGTTTTCTGTAAAATGACTTACAGATTCATTTTCAGTAAGTCATTTTCTGAACTTTTCACTTCAAATAATAAATACTCAAAATAATTTTATTTTATGAATTTAATATTAATAAAATATTCTAAGCTCAAGGAAAATGTAGTTGAAGTTTGTAGATACCGGGATAGAATCATGATGATTAAGGTTATTATAGAAGCGTGAATGATGAATGTCCTTTCAGTGTACGCCCCACACGTTGGCCTAGGGGGAGGGGGAGAAACGTTGCTTCTGGGATCAGTTAGATGATGTATTTAGGAGTATTCCGGATGACCAAAGAGTTTTCATAGAGGGAGACTTCAATGGCCATATAGGTAATGCAACCGACGGGTATAACGGTGTTCATGGGGGTTTCAGTTTTGGTAGCTGGAACGAGGAGGGGTGTACGTTGCTTGAATTTGCTACTGCACACGATATGGTGGTCACTAACTCCTTCTTTAACAAGAGAGATGTGAACTTGATTACGTTCCATAGCGGGGGACATTGTACCAAAATCGACTACATCCTGGTTCGAAATCGAGATCGATGGGCTTGCATTGATTGTAAGGTGTTCCCTGAAGAGGCATGTGCATCACAACACAGGTTGTTAGTTTTGGTGTTCCGCGTACACCACGGGCGGAACACTCATAGGAGGGCTAAACTTGGTAAACCTAGGATCCTTTGGAAGAACTTACATGGAACGACAGCTGATGACTTTAGGAGTAAGGTTTTGTCTAATACAGGTTTTGGAACTACAAACTCAAATAATGCAGATTAGTTATGGAAAAATATGGCAAATTCCATTAGAGAGGTGGCGAAAAACACCCTTGGGTTATCGACAGGGAAGGTCAAGGAACATAAAGAATCGTGGTGGTGGAACGACGAAGTTCAAACTAAGGTGAAGACAAAGCAAACTTGCTTCAAGGAGTTTCTACAATGCAATGACGACGAAGAAAGATCGAGAGCTAAACAAAGATACAAGGAGGCAAAGCGGGAAGCCAAGAAAACGGTGGCTAAAGCAAAAGATAAGGCATACGAGGAAATGCACAAGAGATTAGACACCAAGGAAGAACAAAACGACATCTTTAGGCTTGCAAAATCCAGGGAGAATAGGAAAAATGATCTATGTAGCATTATGTTTATTTAAGGACAACAATGGTGTTCTTTTAGTGAAAGATCATGATATTAAGAGGGTTTGGGGTAGTTACTTCTTTGGCTTATTTAATGACGGTGCCTCTCCCTGTAGAGATAGTACCGTTGATGGATCAGCCGACTATTATACTACGGCCAATGACTGCCCTACAAGTAGGATTGGGTTTGAGGAAGTCAAAATGACTCTTAGAAAGATGGCGAGGGAAAAAGCTGTCGGTCCAGATCAAATTCCTATCACTGTGTGGTTGGACCTAGGAGAAGACGGAGTTAAGTGGTTGACCAACATCTTTAATATTATTTTAGAGGCTGCCAAGATGCCAGAGGATTGGAGAGAGTCTACGGTGATACCAATCTATAAGAATAAAGGAGATCCCCAACGTTGTGTCAACTACAGAGGTATTAAACTACTCAGCCATACCATGAAGTTATAGGAAAGGGTTATAGAGGCTAGGTTGAGACATGTTTCTAGGGTTTCGGAAAACCAATTTGGCTTTATGCCAGGCAGGTCTACTACGGAGGCGATTCATCTACTTCGACGGCTTATGGAGAAATATAGGGAAAAAATAGAGATCTTCATATGGCGTTCATTGACCTTGAGAAGGCGTATGATAGCGTTCCCCGCGATACGATCTGGAAGACCTTGGAAACGAGACGGATCTCAACTACTTATATCTGGGTGATTTGTGATATGTATTGTAGATCTACTACATATGTCAGGACTACAGTTGGAGACACCGAGGCTTTCCCGGTGGAAATCGGACTCCACCAGGGGTCGGCACTTAGCCCTTACATCTTCGCCTTGATTATGGACGACATCTACTGTGCGACACCACATGGTGTTCCATGGTGCATGCTTTTCGCTAACGACATTGTACTAGTTGTTGAAACAAAAACTGAGTTGAATAGTAGACTGACTACCTGGAAAACTGCTTTGAAAAAAAAGGTCTAAGGATCAATATTAAAAAGACAAAGTATTTATGTTCAAACTTCAGTGGGAACCAAAACGATGAAGATGTAGAAGTATGCATAGAAGGACACGTCCTCCCCTCAAAGGATTGTTTCAAGTACCTAGGGTCTATGATACATAAAGATGGGGGTGTAGATGATGACGTTACACACCGTATAAAGGCGGGATGTCTAAAGTGGAGGGATTCTACTGGAGTTTTGTGTGACAAGAATGTTACTCTAAAACTTAAGGGAAAATTTTATAGAATGACAATAAGACCAGCGCTGCTATATGGATCAGAATGTTGGGCAATCAAGAAGGATCACGTAAGGAGGATGGAGGCCGCAGAAATGAGAATGCTTCGATGGGCATGTGATAAGACTCTGTGGGACATGACACCAAACTCTGCTATTAGGATGTCCTTGGGGGTGGTGTTTGTATCCGAAAAATTGAGGGAGGGAAGACTACGGTGGCCTGGGCATGTCCTTAGGCGACAACCGTCGGATGTGGTCAGGAGGGTTGAGTCGATTACAGTCGACGGTGCCAGAAGGAGAGGACGACCAAGGCGGAAGTGGGAAAGACTGCTTGATATATGATTTGAAGGATTTAGCCCTTACCGAGGACATGACCTCTGATAGGAAATTATGGAGACTTAAGACCAGGGTAGTCGAGTAGTGCGAGTCACATACATATGATGTGTCATCTCTGCATTCTTTTAATGCCTTTGTAGTTATTTCCATGACTTTTACTTTTTAAACGTTTATATCATTGGAATTTATGAAGGTGTAGAACTATGATAGCGGAGTAGTGTTACCTTAGTTTAGGTTTTATCCCATTTGACTTTATACATTCTCGTAGCTTGCTATCGTTGACTACTGTGTAACCTTGTCTTCATGTTTCCTCTTTTAAGTTTGGTCGGGTCTTACGTTTTTGTATATATGCAGAGATTTTTACGCATTGATTTATTTGCAGGAAGTACTTTCTAGTACAAACACGCATATGAAGACTGCATATGAAAACTGTTCAATTATGTATTTCTTTATTAATTTATACATGCATTGCATTTTATATTTATTTTAAAAAATTGTAACTGCCGGAGGTCTTCCACGGAAGCTGCTCTCAACCATGCGTTGGAGGCAGCCTACTACCCTACCTCCCCTTACCCCATTACATATGGGAATAGGGTTTTGTTGTTGTTGTATAATAATATAATATTATATTTTTAATATTATATAAAATAATCAATTATATTATAATAATATAAGATATTATATTTTTATTTTAATAATATATAATAAAAATCTTTATATATTTAATAAAAAAAATGGTTGTCCCTTGTTCACATATGTAATGG
Organism: Hibiscus syriacus; assembly: GCF_006381635.1. NCBI lineage: Eukaryota > Viridiplantae > Streptophyta > Magnoliopsida > Malvales > Malvaceae > Hibiscus > Hibiscus syriacus. The sequence continues at coordinate 915,565 of NW_024062753.1, read as the reverse complement.
GGGTAAGGGGGAGGTAAGATAGTAGGCTGCCCCCAACACTAAGTTGAGAGCAGCTTCCGTAGGAGACTTCCAAATTATGAAATGCCCTGCATGAGACTCGATCCCACGACCTCAAGGTTAAAAACCTTGTGCTCTACCAACTGAGCTGGATGGTCATTTCTTTATATATTTAATAATGAATAATATTATTTATATATTTAAATAATATTTTAATAAAGATATTTAAAATATACTAATTAATATTTTAAAATATAATATAACACTATTACATTAATAAATAATTAATATAATTTATAATAGTTTATTTCACTAAAATATACAAAAATTATTATTTTTATTAATAAAATTATAAAAATAATATTTAATAATAAATAAATTATTTTAATATTTTAAAATAATAATATTAAGTTTTATGATAAATAATATTATTTATTATATTTAATATTTATAATAAATAATTTTTAAAAAACTCTTCATCCAGTGGAAAAAAAGTTTAAATAACATCTTTCAAACATCATAAAACGTTTTCCAGATGTTTTTTAGAAAAATATAATTCATTTTACGGAAAACATTTTCCGAAAAACGTTTTCCGGAAATGTAATTCATTTTCCAGAATTCAAATTCCAGTAATTCATTTTTCAGTTCTAATAATTCAAATTTCAGTAATTCATTTTTCGAAAAACCAATTACAACCAAACAAACAGACTTGTAGTCTCATTGTGGAAGACGGCATAATGGCACAAACCCCCTTAGTTATAGTAGTCTTTTCAATACGATTACTGTACTTTGAAAATGTAGATTGTGACACATTTTTTCGTTCCATCTTCTAAAATCTAAAGCAATACATGTCTAGGTTTTAAGGGGAAAAATAAATACAATGATTATTTTTAAATTAAAGCATAATTCTATAAAAATAATAGTACGTGTCAATTTTTCATTATAAAATTGAAATTAATTACTATTTATCACAACACATGATATATTTATGCCAAGTTAGGATTGAAAAAGTTTGCTGTGTCAATCTATACTAAACATTTACGTTAGATGTCACTTTAGAATATGAAATTAAATTTTAAATATCAAAATTTATATTTAGAATTAATTATTATTTGATTTAATAAAATAAGATATTAGGTTACTAAAATAAAATTAGGAGTTTGAATCTTGAAAAATAAATCTAATAATCAATTCGAACATGCTTGTTGAACTAAAACATGTCACTTGTACTAGTTCTCAATTTAACCCGTTGATAAGAGACAAACATACTTATAAATATGAATATTGATATTTAAATATGATAAAATTCGAATAAAAAAATTTAAATTTCGCAAAACTTTAATCATACCATTAAACCGTGACCTCATGATGATCAAATTCAAAATTTTAATCAAAAAGAGAACTACAAAGATAAGAAATCAAATTCCAAAAAGACCTTTATTTGATGCAAAACCACAAAAAGTTTTACCATGTTCAGTTGTTTACAACACAATATCTGTACAAGAAAAAGGATGAAACAAATTTATGCCCCACGCACCCACCAAACTATACGATACCAATGATTCAAGCCAAGTTGGAAAATTAAGACCATGGTCCCAGCCACGGACAAACCTTGTAAGAAAGACGAGACCAGACAGCAAAGTGATGTTGTTGAGATCTCAATTCTTTGATTTTGAATGCTTCACAAGCCAATCAATCACCGTATCGATGTTGGTTGAGTTCTTGCATGAAATCATATAGCAACAAACTTCTCTGTCTGTGATAGACTTCAGCCCCCTGCATAACCATCAATGGCAAGTGTTCAATGAATTAATGACCATCAGTTTGGTTATATCAAGCTACACGAAGACTAATGTTTAATTCTTTCACTTACATTTGCTCTGTCAAATTTTCCTCAGACAAGGCTTCCGGTTTGTCGATCTTGTTTCCGAGTACCAGCAGGGGAATACCGTTCAGTGAGGTTTTACTTAACAGGTCATGGAGTTCTCTTCTCGAGACGGATAAGTTATCAGAGTCAGCAGCATCCACGACATAGCTGTGTATTGCAGAAAATCAGAGTAAGAACGAGTTGATCACCAATACAAAAGAAAACATGATGGTGCAAAACATGTATTTTATATCCATGGAATAGCATATATCAATCTATGCCGCTTACATTGCTAATTTGCAAGTCAAACACAGCAAAGACGTTTAAATTTGTCTGTAGGAAATTATGGCAATCAGTAGACAAACAAGGAAAGAAAATTAGAATAACCGGTGAGATGGATGTGAAAAGTAAGGAAGAAATCATTGCTGCAACTCGGTGTTTTCATTCTATAGATATAAGCTCACTAGTGAACTAGAATTTATCAAGATAATTTCCCAAGTTTCTATTGCCTTCAATTAGATATTTGAATATGTATGAATATTTACAATTGTAGCATTTTCCCTTTTATTACCTAACAATTCACTAACATGGTCAAGCCGGAGATAGAAAATAGGTCCTTGTAAATCACTCAAGAGGGCATGAAGTTGTTGTTTCCTAGGAATATTAAAGGAACTTGAAGGACCACAAGTCACAAAGGCTTTTCGTTTTTCCTAATTGATAACATACTCCGACGTGGGTATGAGAGTACGATCCTATGTAGGGATGTACGATTGCCCCCTAAAATTTTCAAATTCTCTTATATTTTAGATTTTTTCTATGTATTTTCTATTGATAATCTATTATCGCCCCCTTGAAATTTTATAAGTTCAACCCCTAACATAAAATCCTACGTCCATCCCTGATTCCCCAGTATTCTCTTGTATAAAAAAAAGAACCCCGACAACAACTATTTGAAGTAAAGACATGCATATCATAGAAACATTAAACGATGTCTTGTGTTCCAAGCTCATGCTATAAAGAGAAATATAGTAGCTAAAAAGTACATACTTACACAATAGCCGAAACAGCACGGCAGTATCTCTCCCACATACTCCGAAACCTTGGTTGACCCCCAAGATCCCACAACTTTATTGTGACATTTCCTTTAGTTACCTTCCTCATATTAAACCCTACCTGCAAATAGAATGAAAATTACAAGAAACAATAGAACAAGCAAACAAAAAATAGTTGCAAGCAAATTAACATTCTCGAGAATAACTTTCCATATTGGTTCTTTGCCATGTCACTTACTGTCGGTATCATATCTTCACTATATCCACCAGTCTGGAAATAAGATGTGGAAAAATAAGTCAAGCTGTCAGGACCAAGCTAAAAGAGATAGGATGCTAACAAAACGAACAATATTATAACTCTCACATAAATGCACTTACAGCAATGACATTAACTAGGGATGTTTTTCCGGCATTCTGGAGGCCTATTAAAGATAGCTCCATCTCTTGCTTGAAAAAGAGACTACAGGAAGGAGAAAGAAAATAAGAATGGCCATGCAGGGAAATTTAACTCAAATAGATGGGGTGAATATGCAAAAAACAGGCACTAGCAAACATACATCGAGAGCTCTTTCAAAATTATAATGCAATCCCTAAATATACATAAAGAAAGAAAATGCCCTAATCACTGGCAACCTAAACCAGTCTTTTGTCACCCATGGTAATCGTCCCTTGCTGTTTGTGTAATTCATGACTCAGCAGCTCACTAGTTTGGAGAATAGCCCCTCACCCCCAACAAAAAAGGGAAAAAACACTTACAGAACACCTATTTCGAATTCAAGTTGTTCAGTCAGTGTAACATATGCAGTCACATTAGGCTAGGCCGTTAAGAGCAGTTTCTGGTTCAAGATGGATCACATTAGGCTAGGCCGTTGAGACCTCAATAAAGACGACTCTAAGATAACCCAGCCGCTAATGTAATTCTCCTATTTGTGCATTGTCCAAATCTGCACTTAACACCGCAGCGACCACATGATCACGTTGTAACAACATCCTTATCTCCAGTGCATTGGCAAGACAACCCAAAACTCTCGCAGTTGCTACTAGCTGCAACTATCACTTTTCCAAATGCAATGCTAAAGAAACAGAAGTTTGTGTAATAATGGACATAATACCTCCACACAGACACATAAAGAGAAATCTAGAATAAAGATATGCCCAAACACCTTGAGCATAGATGAGAAGAACATCTTCTTCTCGCTATCTATGACAAGTTACCAAAATCAAGCACTTCAACAGAGTAGTTAGCGAACAATATATGAACTATATAGGCAGCAATGTTTAGACTCAATTTAATTACCCATCAACCAATTATCACAAAAACAAAACACTTCAAAGCTGGTCTTTTAATCACAACCTTACGTATGTGTGTGGACGTTCTTAGCATCAAAACATAGCTCCGTTAAAAGGGAAGAAAATTCAATTAAAAAAACTTACAGTACAAAAAAAAAAATCAACAATTTGAACGCACAAGTTCCAGACATTTATATACTTAACCCAATTTTTAACTATCAAATTAATAAAATTAAAAACCGAAATCGGTAATAAAATAATTGAAGCACGAACATAAACAATCACTTTTTCTTTTTTCTCGCAAGATATTAGCCAAAGTTCGATTACAACTTTAAGATGAAGAACCAAAAAAAAAATCAATTTCTTAAATTCGTCACTTGTGTTTTCGCAGTAACCAAACAAGGAAGAGAACTTACCTTCGTAGCCAATTTAGAAAAGCTTCCCACAATCCCATTCTTTTTCGATGATAAGAAGAAGAAAAGATAAAGGAATTAGGTTCCGATTTTGAGCTGAAAAGATCTGCGGAGGAAAAGAATAAGATTTTGCAACGCCTTTTATAGGCTTATTTACAATGATTGAATTCCCTCGCTATTTATACCAAAAACAAATTATAAAACAATGTAACAACCTTTTTTTTTTATAAAAAAAACAAGAATTCATGAAGAATAAGGTTGCTAGACGGCTAACACGCGCTTATGGTATAAGAGTGGAATACTTAAGCCTACCGTTAGGTCTTTTGTATATTTGGCGCAAATTAAGTGGGCCGTTTTCCTCACGATTAATTTTAGCGGTTGGATGATGAGTTGTTAGATGAAAACAAAAGTACTTTTTGGGAAGTAGTTTAACGACACCGTTTCACTTGCACTTGTGCTTTTTCCTGATTTGTCTGCTACATTGTCCAGGTTGTCGGGTAGCCTTCTTAGATTGGATTGGTTCAAAAATAAAATCCCAACACAGTATGGGTAAATGGCGTCGAAATCCTTCAAATTTGAACAAAATTTAATGTCAGTCCATCGATACGAAGAATGGGCACTTTGGGTGAAGAGTTTAAAACTTTTAAAATCTCAAGTTCAAGCTATCATCATTAGTGTCACATTCAAATTTATTTAAATCTCAATTTAAATATATTCTTACAATTAATTTTATCTTACGTCATAATATCTTTTACTTTCATTTTATGATAGTATTTGTTTAAGACCTACAACTAATTAATAAGTGCTGGGTAAGATACATTGCGCTTTTAAGATAAAAATCTAAGTTGAAGATTCAAAACAATATTATTGGAAAGGATAGTCATGAACCTTGAACTTGAATATAAATGTATTTTTAATATAACTGTAACACTTTAAAATAGAAATAAAACGATACTCTTAAAAGAAGCAAATTACAAACCAAATATAAATGTATTCTTAATATGCTTGTAACACTCCAAATTAAAATGAACACTACCAACAACTAGTTGGTCTAGTGGGATGAGACATTAAGTCTCTTAAGTAAGGTCAGGGGTTCGAATCCTGATGTTTGTAAATAGAGCAAATTGGGGGTTGTTTGTCCTTACCTCTGCTGTACCCGGTCTGGATTAGTCGGTCAATAGATCGAATACCAGTGATTAATTCAAAAAAAATAAATACTCTTAAAAGAAACAAATTACAAACCAGTGTTGTAAAAGTCAGACATGTAGTCGATTTTCGGTTCAAACGTTCATGCTTTTATTTATTTAATCAATAGAGATTTGATTTAATTCTGATAACATGCGTTGGGGTGGTTTTGCGGTGCGGCGCCTAAAAAACGGCTAATATACGGCGTGACCGGTTAAACAAGTGACCGGTTAAAATTTAGACCGGTTATGTTATATTATTTAACCGGAAATATTATAAAGTACAATAACATACTAGGTAGCGCTTATATAATGTAATAGGTAGCGCTTATATTTACCTATTTTATAAGTAAACCGGTATATTTATACCGATAGCATTGCAAATTTACCTATTACATTATATTATATTGAAAGTGTCCATACTTTTTATAAAAAGGATCGATACTTTAACAGTGTTTCATGTTTTCCACCTACAATATTAATTTAATAATTTCATTTGCACAAAAAATTATTTGATTGTTTTGATATTTTATAAAATAATATTTAGAATTTTTAATTTAATAATAATATATATCGTAACGTAAAAAATAAATCATTAGACGCCTATAATTACTAAATTAATATCTTAAAACTCACTCAAAAGATAACCTTAAATTAATGTTTTCCACAGTGAAAAAAGTATGAACACTTTTATAAAAAGGATAGACACTTTACAATATAACCACTACCTATTACATTATATAAACGATACCTATTACATTATATAAGGGCTACCTATTACATCATATGTTTACCTATTATATTGAAAGTGTCCATACTTTTTATAAAAAGGATCGATACTTTTTTTAAAACTTATGTAATTTATGTTTCAATTTTTTTAACAGTGTTTCATGTTTTCCACCTACAATATTAATTTAATAATTTAATTTGCACAAAAAATTATTTGATTGTTTTTATATTTTATAAAATAATTTAGAATTTTTAATTTAATAATAATATATATCGTAACGTAAGAAATAAATCATTAGACGCCTATAATTACTAAATTAATATCTTAAAACTCACTCAAAGGATAACCTTAAGAACACTTGAAGAAGCAAGAGAACAACTATCAAAGCAATCAAAAACGAGAAAATCCCAACATGATAACAACTGAACATATCATATCAATGTTCAAACTCAAGTTGTAGATTTTGATTTCCTTTTGCTTGGCATCATATGAGATTTGGATTTTGATTTCCTTTTGCTTGGCATCATATGAGATTTGGATTTTGATTTCCTTTTGCTTGGCACCATATGAGCTTTGGATTTTGATGAGCATCGGAAGTATTTCAGACTTATGATTTGGGTGGTACTCAACTTATGATTTTAGTTGCTATTTGTTACATTTCTTGTATACCACCCATATCATACGCCCGAAACGTTTCTGACGCTTTAAAGTTGACCAAAAAATAAAATAGTCGGGATTTCCCTCGCGTTTATACGTTGGAAAAAAAACAATGGAAATTAGGAATAATCAATGATAACATGCATATTGGCTTGGGCTAATATTTATAGTGGAGCCGAAATATATATTGAAATTCAAACTCAAATTGAAATTTAAATTCAAACTCCAATTACATATGAAATGAATTTGAAATGCAGTGTTAAATTGAACATGAAAATTGCATAATTGATTCATACTGTTCAAGTAACATGCTTTATGAACCATCAAGCTAAAAGACAATATTGATTGAGTTCAAAGCTGAGTTGTGAGTTGATGGAGTTGTCACACTTGTCACATGGTTGGAATAAAGTACTCACATGCGAGATAGATTGTTTTGTTATACATAACCCATCTCAACGAAATTAATCCAAATAATGTACCCATAACAATGTTCAATTAATGTACCCACAACAATGTTTAATTGATTTATTGTTTAATTTTCAATTTGAATTATTTGATTTAATAATTTCATTTGCACAAAAAATTATTTGATTGTTTTGATATTTTATAAAATAATATTTAGAATTTTTAATTTAATAATAATATATATCGTAACGTAAAAAATAAATCATTATACGCCTATAATTACTAAATTAATATCTTAAAACTCACTCAAAAGATAACCTTAAATTAATGTTTTCCACAGTGAAAAAAGTATGGACACTTTTATAAAAAGGATAGACACTTTACAATATAACCACTACCTATTACATTATATAAACGATACCTATTACATTATATAAGGGCTACCTATTACATCATATGTTTACCTATTATATTGAAAGTGTCCATACTTTTTATAAAAAGGATCGATACTTTTTTTTAAAACTTATGTAATTTATGTTTCAATTTTTTTAACAGTGTTTCATGTTTTCCACCTACAATATTGATTTAATAATTTCATTTGCACAAAAAATTATTTGATTGTTTTTATATTTTATAAAATATTATTTAGAATTTTTAATTTAATAATAATATATACCGTAACGTAAAAAATAAATCATTAGACGCCTATAATTACTAAATTAATATCTTAAAACTCACTCAAAAGATAACCTTAAATTAATGTTTTCCACAGTGAAAAAAGTATGGACACTTTTATAAAAAGGATAGACACTTTACAATATAACCACTACCTATTACATTATATAAACGATACCTATTACATTATATAAGGGCTACCTATTACATCATATGTTTACCTATTATATTGAAAGTGTCCATACTTTTTATAAAAAGGATCGATACTTTTTTTAAAACTTATGTAATTTATGTTTCAATTTTTTTAACAGTGTTTCATGTTTTCCACCTACAATATTGATTTAATAATTTCATTTGCACAAAAAATTATTTGATTGTTTTTATATTTTATAAAATATTATTTAGAATTTTTAATTTAATAATAATATATATCGTAACGTAAGAAATAAATCATTAGACGCCTATAATTACTAAATTAATATCTTAAAACTCACTCAAAGGATAACCTTAAATTAATGTTTTCCACAGTGAAAAAAGTATGGACACTTTTATAAAAAGGATAGACACTTTACAATATAACCACTACCTATTACATTATATAAACGATACCTATTACATTATATAAGGGGTACCTATTACATCATATGTTTACCTATTATATTGAAAGTGTCCATACTTTTTATAAAAAGGATCGATACTTTTTTTAAAACTTATGTAATTTATGTTTCAATTTTTTTAACAGTGTACTGCGAATTTAAAATGATAATATACTTGTAGTTATTGTACATACCTAAATATGTACTGCGAATTTAATGTTGTACCCACCCTTTAACTACCACTACCAATGCCACATCCTATTGAAAGCAGCACGACAGAAACATGTTCAAAATGAACCTTCGTTTACATATCCATCAACTCCTGGAGCACTGAACTTGCACAACAAAATTTTTGCCATGGATAATACTGATGTAGACAATGTTAAGCCAACCGAGGAATGCCATGAAGTACATAATGTTGATGAATCTGACAGATTGGTTGGTCAGCTCTTCTGTTCACGTGATCAAGCTTGGCACTTTTACAAGGGATTCGCACGGGAACATGGGTTTAGTGCACGTAAGGGAACAACACGGCTTGACGTGGAAGGGAATGTGAAGACACAAGAATTTTGTTGTTCCAAAGAAGGGTTTCGAGTATCAAAAGTCAATACTGTTGATCGTCAACGTGCTCATACGCCAGTCACAAGAACAGGATGTAAGGCTAGAGTCGTAGTTACAGCAACAAATACAAACGATCAGTGGGTTATAAGTAAGTCTGATCAGAAACATAATCATGCATTGTGCACATCTGCTATGACACCATTTATGCGTTCTAATCGAGCTGTAAGTAAGGCTGATATCGATGAGGCAACAACATTGAAAGAGGTCGGTGTTGGCACGTCACAAGTAATGAACTATTTAACGCAGCAGGCAGGGGCTATCATAATGTTGGATTTACACATAAAGACCTCTACAATGCACTTCAAAGAGGTAAAGCAAAGGAAATCGTCGATGGGGATGTGAATGCGCTTATTGCCTACTTTGATTATAAGAAACATGATGATCCCGGGTTTTTTATGACATACTCGGTAGACGAATCGGGGGCATTGTATAATCTTATTTGGTCGGATTCTACATCGAGATCGGATTACACATGCTTCGGTGATGTAATTGCGTTCGACACAACGTACAAAGATAATTTGTATGGTCGACCAATTATGCCTATTGTTGGTGTCAATCATCACCATAACACAATTGTGTTTGCCACTGCCATAATCGCTGACGAAACGTCTCAATCTTTCGAGTGGGTGCTACAGAATTTTTTAGAAGCCATGATGAATAAATCACCTATTTCTGTTGTAACCGATGGGGATAGGGCAATGCAGAGGGCTATCAAATCTGTTATCCCTTATGCTAAGCACAGATTATGTTCTTGGCATCTTTCTCGCAATGCACAAGCTAACATTGGTGACCCAAAGTTTACAGCAGCATTCTCAAAATGCATGGCTTCCTGGTGGACAACCAAGGAATTTGATATTCAATGGCGTTCGATTGTTTCAGAATTCAACGTCCAAAAGCATCCATGGGTGATTGAGAAGGGAAATACACGACACTTATGGGCACAAGCATATCTAACCGGTCATTTCTTTGCCAATATTCGCTCAACACAAAGGTGCGAGTCTATGAATGCTTCACTAGCTATTGCACTGAAACACAAGAAGACATATTTAGATGTTGTTCGTGCAATTGAAGATGGAATTAGTAGAATGCGTATGAACGAGTTGAAAGCGGATTACTTAAGTTCCCATACGAAGCCCTTCCAGATCACAAAACTGGTCGACCTTGAAAGCCATGCCGCTGCGATTTTTACCCGCGAATCTTTTCGTGTGTTCCAAGATGAACTTATACGGGAGACATTGTACCGGATTGAGGCAGAGATTAAGTCCTTATCAGATGAATGTCAACATTATATTTTGTCAAAGTACGCAGAAAAAAATAGGAAATTTGAAATTAGTTTTGATTCTCGTACGAAAACTCTAATTTGCTCCTGCAAAAAATTCGAGACCGTTGGACTTCCGTGTCGCCATCAACTTCACATTTTGAAGCAATTGGACTACACATATTTGCCCGAGAGTTTGATTCAAAGTAGGTGGACTAATGATGCGAAGGCTTCTGCACCCAGCTATGTTGATTTGAATGTGTCTCCAGAAGTGATGCAAATGGCAAGGTTCGCTGCTCTACGTTCAACGTCAAGTAGGTTATGCTACATTGCATCAAAGACAGACGAGTCTTTCAAAACCGCAAGAGATGAGATGAAAAAACTAATAGAAGAATTAGAAAACTCGTTTGGTTTGAATCATTCAGTCAACCAGAGCATTGTAGTAAACAATGTTCGTGACCCTCAACGAAAACAACGCAAGCGAAAAGAAGTGCCGAAGAACAAGGTCGAGAAGAAAATTAGGCGATGTGGGTACTGCAACGGTGAGGGGCATAACAAACTAACATGTCCTCAAGTCAAGCTTAGTTTGAGGACAAGCACACAGCCTACATCAACTGATTTTTTCGAAGACGGAATGGAATGACAACGATCTCCATATAATATATCGTAAGTATCAACATCACTCCTATTGTATGTACATATAAATATTTTGAATGAAGGAAGAAAAACCGCGTTACTTCAAATTACCGACACTTTTTTAAATGGTATCGACACATTTTTATTCCAATCTGGACATAAAGTACCGACACAACATTATAAAGTGTCGATATAGGTTGTAGACCTATTCGCTCATAAAACCAGTATATTTATACCGGTTATATTACAAAATTATCTATTACATTATAATTATGGGTTCCGATGTGTAAAATGACGACACTTTTTTAAATCGTATCGACACATTTTTCTTCCAATATGGACCTATTTTATTATAATATGTTGAAAGTGTCCATACTTTTTATAAAAAGGATCGATACTTTTTTTTAAAGATATGTAATTTATGTTTCAATATTTTTTAAGTATGTTTTATGTTTTCCACCTACAATATTAATTTAATAATTTCATTTGCACAAAAAATTAGTTGAGTGTTTTTATATTTTATAAAATAATATTAAGAATTTTTAATTTAATAATAATATATACCGTAACGTAAAAATTAATCATTAGACGCCTATAATTACTAAATTAATATCTTAAAACTCACTCAAAAGATAACCTTAAATTAATGTTTTCCACAGTGAAAAAAGTATCGACACTTTTATAAAAAGGTATCGACACATTTTTATACCGGTTATATTACAAAATTATCTATTACATTATAAATCTGGGTTCCGATGTGTAAATGTCGACACTTTTTTAAATGGTATCGACACATTTTTCTTCCAATCTGAACATAAAGTACCGACACAATATTAGAAAGTGTCGATAAAGGTTGTAGACCTATTCGCTCATAAAACCGGTATTTTTATACCGGTTATATTACAAAATTATCTATTACATTATAAATCTGGGTTCCGATGTGTAAATGTCGACACTTTTTTAAATGGTATCGACACATTTTTCTTCCAATCTGAACATAAAGTACCGACACAATATTAGAAAGTGTCGATAAAGGTTGTAGACCTATTCGCTCATAAAACCGGTATTTTTATACCGGTTATATTACAAAATTATCTATTACATTATAAATATGGGTTCCGATGTGTAAATGTCGACACTTTTTTAAATGGTATCGACACATTTTTCTTCCAATCTGGACATAAAGTACCGACACAATCTTAGAAAGTGTCGATATAGGTTGTAGACCTATTTGCTCATAAAACCGGTATATTTATACCGGTTATATTACAAAATTATCTATTACATTATAAATATGGGTTCCGATGTGTAAATGTCGACACTTTTTTAAATGGTATCGACACATTTTTCTTCCAATCTGGACATAAAGTACCGACACAATATTAGAAAGTGTCGATATAGGTTGTAGACCTATTCGCTCATAAAACCGGTATATTTATACCGGTTATATTACAAAATTATCTATTACATTATAAATCTGGGTTCCGATGTTTTTTCAATCGACACTTTTTTAAATGGTATCGACACATTTTTCTTTCATTCTGGACATAAAGTACAGACACAATATTAAAAAGTGTGAAAACTTTGTTGTGGATATCGAAAACAATGCTATAGTCATGTGTTTCGATACATTTGCAAGTAGATGTAAAATATATTAGTATTGATATTTCAACAATCCTCAAATGTATATGTACACATAGAAGCGAATATGGAATAATTAATGAAAATATACACACAATATAATCACACCAAATTATAAATACACAAGAATGTTCAAATAATGTACCGACAAACAAAATTAATCCGATGAAAAAGGGTTGTTTCTAACGAAGTCCGGAACATTAGAGGCCTTCAACAAATTTTCCAAATACTCTCGTATGTTTCCGCCTTTTTCTGAGGACATACATAAATAATTTCAATTATCAAACTAATGAGGTGCAATTTTACTAACAATAAATTAAATTCGCATAAGCATGAATAAATTTGTGTCATACCTAGAGCTTTGTCGTTCGAATGGGAAGCAGCGTCAAAGGTATGTGGACATATGTAATTGTATTTCTATATAAACACATAAGTTGTTAAAATAATCAATGTCTGAACACCTGTTCAACTGGAAAAACATATTGCATAAATGCAACTTACCGGATTATAAATCATTTTTTCCGCTGAATCATCGACCAAAAGTGTATTTAGCTCGTTAAAATCTGGACACGCGTTCCAAACATCATTGAGATCTTTACAGTAGGTAACAGAATCGTATGTTTTGCATTTTTTTGATCCTGTTCACAAACAGTCGAACATAAATATGTAGGAATCATAGACAACGAAAAGTCAGCAAACTGTAATGACATTCATCTTACCCACACGAATAGAAAATGCTCGGAAAATACAGGTAGTTTCTCAAGTACACGGTCGACGTTATGCCTGAGATTGTAATCAAGTTTGAATGTTAACATTCAAATGTATATTAACGATTTTGACTACAGTAATTCAATTGCCTCAAACATGTTCTAACCTCATCTTTGAAGACCAAAGGGCAACAACAAAATTGTCGACACAAAATTGCATAAATTCAAATAATCCTCTTCTGAGGACAACATCTACAACATGAAGAAAATGAGATTAAAGTTCTACGCTTATATGTTAAAATAATGGATACAAAAGAATAGAATTAAAACCTGCCGGCAGTCTTGGGATGTAGGCAAGGACACCATTGAGATCAAAATTAAAAGTTTTCTTGAAGGCGGCGTTGCAGACACGATATACTTGTTTGGATCATCATCTTCATCATCATCATCATCATCGTCATCATCTTCATCGCCAGCTTCATCGTCATCATCATCATCTGTTAAAAGAAAATAAAATAAAGTTCAGAACGTGTAAATGTTAAGAAACATAGATAATGAATTACCTAACTCGTTTGATGTCGTTGACGTAATTCGTTACGCAACATGGAGACTTCACGTTGCAATGATGAAATATCGGATCGCATTCCACTCACAAGGGAATCAATATGCTCCCGAAAATTGACCATGTATTCCATCACGGTCTTAATTGTGACATCCTCTGCAACTGGAGCTTCTTCCATCATTGCGTCTCCACTTGGTTGCTCTTCTTCATGGCCAACGGGGTCCATTTCCTCCCTCTCTTGATCTAATCCGACCTCCTTGACACGCTTCCAACCGAGTTTTTCAACAAAATCATATCCCGCTTTTTTAATAAATACCATGTCAATCTTGCGGGTTAATCGAACAGGGGCGTCATGCGAAAAATCAACTTCCTTCTTCTTCAACAGATGGGTGATGACACATCCATATGGTAGTGTAGTTGAAATTGTTGCTCCCTTTGTGACCATATATACAATTGTATTAAATATGAGTTTTGCAATGTTTGGAGCCGTTTTGGATTTATACTTTGCTATCCACCAATAATCGCTGTCTCGAAGCGTTGAATGTTTTCCCCCACTAGGCCGGATATACCATGTGAGCATTTTGTGAAACACTCTCGACTCTACATCGAGGTGAATTGGGCTATTTCTAGTAACCCGTTTAATTGTAGACCAATCTACACCATTTTCATCTGAATCCCCTGTATTCGCTACACCTAAACCCTCTGCAATCGTTTCTGGAGATATATATATCCTTCCCCATGACATGTGTATTAATTCCTATTATATTAGTCTTATTAGGCTCGTGCTGTAAGGAAGCATTGTTGTAGAAGACTCTAACTAGGTTGAGATAATATCTTGGTTCTACACCAAGGAATTCAAGCCAACCCCAAGATGTAAATGTGGATTTAAAACTAAATGCATATTTATCATCAAACAAGAAACCCAGGTCAATGACACGTTCGGGACGAATCTTCCTTACTTTAAAACTCGTATGCCATCTTTGTTTCTCCATGTCGGATCTAAAGTTCAGAGTTTCGAAGGACCTGATTTCCTCAGAAGAATCGTTTGTTACAGAAGGAGGTGGTTGAGAAGAACTGGGTTGAGAAGAGCTTTGAGAAAGACCTCGCTTCTGACGCTGACGTTTTGGAGCCATTTTGGTTGGATGCTACCCCTATTACAATGGAACACAAACACATTCAGGATAAAAACTCCAATATAGAAATCAATCAAACCCATAGAATATCGATAAATTTACCTGAATATCTGATCGTCACTTATGATAACGGTAGAAGAAAGAGGAAGATCTGCCTGCTTGCATTTATGTTTAGGGTTTCTCGATTAAGAGTACTATATATCGTAAACGGTGGAAAACACTTGATATTTAAATTAGTATTTACACAAACTATATTAGTGTCGACACATTATTTAGACATATTCTCTCATAAAATCGGTATAATTGTACCGGTTAGATTGAAAAATTACATATTACATTATACTTTTGGGTTGGATGATTTTGGGATCGACACTTTTTATATATGGATCGACACTTTATGGGTGCACCTTGTTTTCCATTCATTCTGGGAAAAAAGTATCGACACAAACTATATTAGTGTCGACACATTATTTAGACATATTCTCTCATAAAACCGGTATAATTGTACCGGTTAGATTGAAAAATTACATATTACATTATACTTTTGGGTTCGATGATTTTGGGATCGACACTTTTATATATGGATCGACACTTTATGGGTGCACCTTGTTTCCATTCATTCTGGGAAAAAAGTATCGACACAAACTATATTAGTGTCGACACATTATTTAGACATATTCTCTCATAAAACCGGTATAATTGTATCGGTTAGATTGAAAAATTACATATTACATTATACTTTTGGGTTCGATGATTTTGGGATCGACACTTTTTATATATGGATCGACACTTTATGGGTGCACCTTGTTTCCATTCATTTTGGGAAAAAAGTATCGACACAAACTATATTAGTGTCGACACATTATTTAGACATATTCTCTCATAAAACCGGTGTAATTGTACCGGTTAGATTGAAAAATTACATATTACATTATACTTTTGGGTTCGATGATTTTGGGATCGACACTTTTTATATATGGATCGACACTTTATGGGTGCACCTTGTTTCCATTCATTCTGGGAAAAAAGTATCGACACAAACTATATTAGTGTCGACACATTATTTAGACATATTCTCTCATAAAACCGGTATAATTGTACCGGTTAGATTGAAAAATTACATATTACATTATACTTTTGGGTTCGATGATTTTGGGATCGACACTTTTTATATATGGATCGACACTTTATGGGTGCACCTTGTTTCCATTCATTCTGGGAAAAAAGTATCGACACAAACTATATTAGTGTCGACACATTATTTAGACATATTCTCTCATAAAACCGGTATAATTATACCGGTTAGATTGAAAAATTACATATTACATTATACTTTTGGGTTCGATGATTTTGGGATCGACACTTTTTATATATGGATCGACACTTTATGGGTGCACCTTGTTTCCATTCATTCTGGGAAAAAAGTATCGACACAAACTATATTAGTGTCGACACATTATTTAGACATATTCTCTCATAAAACCGGTATAATTGTACCGGTTAGATTGAAAAATTACATATTACATTATACTTTTGGGTTCGATGATTTTGGGATCGACACTTTTTATATATGGATCGACACTTTATGGGTGCACCTTGTTTCCATTCATTCTGGGAAAAAAGTATCGACACAAACTATATTAGTGTCGACACATTATTTAGACATATTCTCTCATAAAACCGGTATAATTGTACCGGTTAGATTGAAAAATTACATATTACATTATACTTTTGGGTTCGATGATTTTGGGATCGACACTTTTTATATATGGATCGACACTTTATGGGTGCACCTTGTTTCCATTCATTCTGGGAAAAAAGTATCGACACAAACTATATTAGTGTCGACACATTATTTAGACATATTCTCTCATAAAACCGGTATAATTGTACCGGTTAGATTGAAAAATTACATATTACATTATACTTTTGGGTTCGATGATTTTGGGATCGACACTTTTTATATATGGATCGACACTTTATGGGTGCACCTTGTTTTCCATTCATTCTGGGAAAAAAGTATCGACACAAACTATATTAGTGTCGACACATTATTTAGACATATTCTCTCATAAAACCGGTATAATTGTACCGGTTAGATTGAAAAATTACATATTACATTATACTTTTGGGTTCGATGATTTTGGGATTGACACTTTTTTATATATGGATCGACACTTTATGGGTGCACCCTGTTGGCCATATTGTAAATTTGCCTTTTACTTCCAAGTATCGACATGACCCTTAATGTGTATAAGAAACATGTACAACAACATACTGCTAACTTTTCTCATCTCATTCATAATTATATTCACATACAAAAATATAAATCGTATACAAAATTATAAATCTTATACAAAATTAACTCGACATTTACATCATTGCATTCTTTTGTTATTCTTATGTAATATTGCAGCTTTTGTTATCTCCTGTCTTCGTTCATTTTGATTGTGGCTTACGAGATCGTTTAATACTCGCGATCGATCCCAGTCTCCAACAACCTATATTCAAATTGTCAGAACGTTAAGTATTGTCAACTACAGCATTCAATCTACGACTTTTAACAATTTTACCACAAACAATTTTTTCTATCCACTTACAAAATCACCAGTTGCCCCTGTAGAACCGATCGATTCCATCCACATCATCACATACATGCCGCAATCATATCTGTTACAAAATTTGAAAACCACACATGTCAATTATATGATGAATACTGCATAAATTAAGCTTTCTATTTGTGATAACATCTCATACCCATTCAATTGCTTATTATTCTTATGCTCCACAAATTTGAAATTTTTCAAGGGATACTTTCCTAGAGATCCACATGACTCAACCCAAATGCGTTTCTTATTATAAGAATCTAATATTTTAATCTGCATTAAAATAGAAGAAGTTATGCACCAAAAAAATTATGCATTATAATTTACATAATGTCCTTTCATACAGACATACATACCAATCTCTTAGCATCCTTCACTCTCTGTTTAGCTGCTTCAGTTGTAAACATACTATCATATATTGTTACAACATGATCTACCATATCCAACACCAACAGATACCAATGTGAATTATGGTAGTTTATTGTGATCATTATCTGCAACAAATTTCACACCCAATTTGACAAAATTCAACATTCTATATCCGAAAACATCATTTGCAATTGGTATGGTGTCTTACCTTCTCACAGTCGGTGAATTTCACATAGTTATCCAATATGACACCCCAGAAGGTAGAAATATTCTCAACACTTTCTTTGTTGTTGGCTTCCAACGCCTGTTGCTGTAATTACGCAACAAACATTATTAATTTACCGTCTATAACACTACTTTTCAATATTTATTAATTTAACTCACCACTAAGAGGTATGGAAGGTAGCCAATCCTCCGGTGTGACTTTTGAGAATCGTAGCATATGGTCCAGGCGAGCAAATCGATAACCTAACAAAATTAATTACACAATCAGAACATATTCAATAAGTTTTATTTATTTTCTACTTTCTACTTACCACACCGCCAACCCATTCCGTAAGCTTCAACGTTGCAACGTCGTATACAATAGCGAATTGATTTCCCATTGATATTACAGAATATCTGTATGAATCATTAGGATTAATATCTTGTCATGAAATATTTAAATATCACTCACAAAACAATATATTTCACTTACCCCGATTCTAACTCGCTATTCCATAAATAATCACAAATTGCAGCTTCGATGTCATCAATTCCGGTTGGAATATCCGCTTTTTCAACCTACAATTTTGCATACAAATTTTTGTCACAACAACATAATAAAAATCAAATTAAGTATTCTTTTATTAAACTTACCTTCTGCTTCTTCTTCTGGGGTGCAGGACATTCCGAATCCAAAACTGCTGCTATAACACTCTCCGGTGTATACATGACATCGACTTCCTTCCTCCTCATTTCTTCCATCTCTTCTCTTCCTCCTCCCTCTTTTCTTCTTCATATCTTTTCAGTTCATCGTACTTTTTTTCTACATAGCTCTTCATATCTTTTATTTCACCCTTCAATTGAGCTCCTTCATCCGAGTATTTATCAACCACCCCCTTCACCCCCGTAAGTTCACTCCTCAAATCAACAACCTCCTTCACCACTCCCTCAAATTTTTCTCCCGTCACCATCTTAATATCACCCCTTAACACCCCAACTTCTTTCACCACTTCACCCCTCAACACCTCTACTTCTTTCACCACTCCATCTATTTTTCCTTCCACTACCCCCTTATTCCTCTCGAGTGTATCTTCGACTCTCTCGAGTTTCTCTACGACTTGATCAAGTTTCTCTTCGACTCTTGATTGTCTTTGCATGATTTCAAATTGGATTTTTTTGATATCAGCCAATTCAGACATCAAAATGTCGAAGTTACTCTGTTTTGCTTCACCGTCGTCCCACTCACCTTCATCCCCCAATACAACCATCCCTCCTTTCTTCTCCTCTGCCTCCACTGCCTCCTCTACATCCTTGCCAATAACCTTCAAAAAATTAAATTACAATATTAAGACATTGATTATATTCTTAATATTATTTAATTACATTTATTACCATTTCTTGCTTATTCTCTCTATCCAACTTCAACTTCACCATCACTCTAACCACCTCTTTCTTCCCCCATGCACGGATGCGTGCCACTCCGGTTCTTTCATAAGCCGGCACTGCCTCACAGCCCGACCAAAAATCGAACAGTGCAACCTGCATTTATAATAAAATTTATATTTTTATATAAAAACACAAAAAAGTGATTCAACTCATTTACCTCTAAGATAGCTATGCACCCTTTGAGGTATCTCTGGCTGCCCTTTTTAAAGGTGATTATTGATTCAATCAATCTCGAATGGATATATTCAGCCCAATTGAATTCACCCTTCAAGCCTTCATCGCAAATGAGCTTCATATATTCCTTGTTCGTTGACGTATCACCCGTTGGACAAAGAAATATCCCGACAAGGTACAATAGAACTCGGGCCTTCAGCTCATCCCCCAAGTAAGATCCACTTTTGATATCCTCTTCAACTTCAGTATATGTCACCTTATGATTCAAACCATATTTGGAGGCAAGTGCTTTCCAGTTCTTACTCCTACAGACTTCTATAACACTTTTGCCTTTGTTTTGTACCCCCAATACGGCTGCAGCAGTCGATACCCCCAGAGGGAATGAATAATCACCATACTTAGCCATACATTGACTGACGTCAAATTGTGCCATCAAGGATCGACACAATTCCCTCCGAATAGGTCGATCCCTTACTCCGATCAACGATCCAAAACCTATTTCTCCCAGCACATTCAACTGACCCTTCTCCTTAAGGTGTTTAATTAATAAATTCACCCTTTTAATGCTGCACCTTGTCGACACTTCCTACATTTTTTAACAATATATAATGTTATAGTTCTTATATTTTGTATCAACGTATTTACAAGTTTAATGAATACCTTATTTCATGTGCTTTCCTCCGTTCTTTGTATTCTTTACTATCATTCCTTGACTGTGTGATGTAAGGTTCCTTTTCAGCATCACTCATTGAATTCCATTTGGACCTCACATCTTTTTTCACCTAATATTAAACATAAACGTTTCTTAATCAATACATTAACACTAAATACTAATACTACTCAATGTTAATTTCATTTTACATACCGAACCGCTCTGTGTGCCATCTCCCTTCATCCTTTTGCATTCGGCCATACTGTTAACATTTAAAATTTGTAATCAATTTAAAGTTTATCGATACTTTAATCCAATTACCATTTCAACAATAATAACAAAAAGACATTGATACTTACTAGAAGTACATATATCCACCCTTTGGTTGCTTTCGAGTCTCGGCCTCAATTTCAAAGTCATCTGCTCCACCAACAATTTTCCAACCCATTGACTCCATTTTTCCTTCATATATCAGTTTACGCAAATCAAATTATTTTGTTACATACACTTTTCAATATACAAATATAGATAACTACTCTTGTGGTAAAACGGTTTTCTTCAAAAGAATTTGAATGGCCACACCAAAATGTGTCGGCACATTTATACAACCTATAATATCATTTTCTACCTATAATATTTAATAAAAGTATCGACATTTATATTTTTCCTTGAATATCTATTTCTACCTGCAATCGGTCCCAAATGCTTCCTTACTCCAAAACCCCAAACAACACATAAAAAACCCTATCGCGATTACTGTAATAATAAAAAATTAGGGTTTCGACAACATACTTTTCGATTCGACTGCAGCAACAAACAAACAAACTTCGCTTTAGAAACGCCTTCTGAAATGCAGCAACAATTACTCTTCGATTTCAAAAACTCGTCCGTTCTATCTTTTTTCAGAGGATATTTAGCTATGGCCTTTATATTTTCATCGGATATGTTATTTATATTTAATCGATACAAATACAAAAGTGTCGATACTTTTATGTCAGGTGTCGATACTTTCGAAAGGATAATTACCTATTTCTTTGAAAGTGTCGATAATTTATTACACGTACTTACGAAAGTGTCGACACTTTCAATATATCCGGTATCATTTTACCGGTTTTATCATTTTGTTACCGGTTTTATCATAATTTTACCTGTTATATCGTTGTGGATCGATATATTTTTTTAAAGTATCGACACATTATAGGCGCTATAACTGCTTCTCTTTTAAATTCACAAAGTGTCGATCCTTATATAACGTATCGACACTTTTAAATTTACCGGTTTTATCATTTTGTTACCGGTTTTATCATATTTTTACCTGGTATATCGTTTTGGATCGATATATTTTTTTAAAAGTATCGATACTTTTTAGGATTTAAAACTGCTTTTAAAGTTATGTAATTTATGTTTCAATTTATTTAATAGTGTTTCATGTTTTCCACCTACAATATTAATTTAATAATTTAATTTACACAAAATTATATTTGATTGTTTTGATATTTTATAAAATATTATTTAGAATTTAAATTTAACAATATTAACCAAATATAATAATAAATATGTTTTCAACAGTGAAATAAGTATGGACACTTTTATAAAAATGATATATACTTTTTTGAAAGTTATGTAATTTATGTTTCAATTTTTTTAATAGTGTTTCATGTTTTCTACCTACAATATTAATTTAATAATTTCATTTACACAAAAAATTATTTGATTGTTTTGATATTTTATAAAATATTATTTAGATTTTAAATTTAACAATATTAACTAAAGATAATAATAAATATATTTTCACAGTGAAATAAGTATGGACACTTTTATAAAAAGGATAGATAATTTACAATATAACAGGTAAAAATATGACAAAACCAGATTCATTATGACAAAACCGGTAAAATTTACTTGATATGTTAAACGTATGGACACTTTTATAAAAAGGATAGATACTTACCGATAACCAAAGTTTACCGGTTACCAAATTTTTTAATAGTTTTTCATATTTTCTACCTAAAACATTATTAGTTGTCAACATAATAGGTACCGCTAAACCGAATTTATTAAATACATTTTAATGTATCCGATAATGCTGTATATTAGCCGTATATTAACCCGCCTTTCCTGAGACAATCCCCATGCGTTGGCATATTGCATGAAGGGGTATTCGGCCATTTTTAACGTTTTCGAGAACAGATTTCTTCTGAACCCGAAGACCAAAAGGAAGCATCGGAGAAGCAGCCTGTAAAACCGGCAAAACTCACAAGGCTGCTGTTCTTTTGAACTTTTTCTTTCCACTGTTGTACTATTTCTTATACCGTACGGTACCATTGTTGATACGAGATATATTTAAAACTTGCTTTCATGCATATATATAATATGAAAGAATATATGTACAACCTTTAAAATGTAAAAAATATAAGTACTGCACTCATTAAATGACCTTATTAGTGAAAGAAAATATTGTTCACCTTAAATATTATAGGTGCGAGTAACTGTGTCTGTAGGTTGTATATACGTTTTTCAATAGGTTAAAAAAATTATAAACATATATTATCTTGTAATCATGTCAGACTATGTAAATATATATATCTATCTATATATATATTCCACACAAGATAAAATAATATAATAGATCTCAAGGCACGTTACATTTTAAAGATGATTTTTTTTCATTCATAAGAAAAAATTTAAGTTTCTCAAAAAGAAAATTGGGGTCAATGTTGAATTAAAATTCATTAAGGGGTCAAAATGTATTTTTATCATAGTTTTAATTTAAAAGTTTATAATTTTAAAGGGATTACAAAATAATTTAATGTTCTAGGGACCAATATACAATTCTATCATTATATTAAGCAAAACAATGTTAAAATGCTAAAATACAATATAGAAAACAAGTTATAAAACCAAAACTTATAAGAAAAACCATAAACAAATAATCACGATTCACTTTAAGTAGTTTGATATCATTTAAACAATGTCTGAAGTTTGAGTATTTGTGTGTGTAGAAAATATCTGTTGGAAGATTCACCCACCAAAATTAGATGTACTATGCGGGTCAGTTCGGATTAGTCAAAGCGAAACCTTGGAATCGAAAGGGAAGAAAAAAAAAATCACGATCCACTCCTCAATTAGATAATAATTTTTCCAATCCATTTGCTCCCAAATGGTCCTGAAAAACATAATCAAACTCATACAAGGTCTTCAATAAATATTGGTTAAGTAAAAAAAAAAAAAGTCAACAAGAAATCCAGCGAAGAAGAAGAAATCGTAGCCAAACTTGAAATGTTGACATGATTTTCGCGATTCTACTCCGATGACAATTTAACGATAAATGATAGAGATAAGAGGAAGAAGGTTTGACGGAGATATGAGCAGATTTTTAATGAGGCCTGCATAACCTTAAAAAAAAGGTGAAAATGGACATCTAAGGTTTCTTTTCAAATTAAAAAAAAAAAACTTTTTTTAGAAAGTGATGATGAAATGAACTATAATTTTTCAAGATTAGGATTAAATCTATAAAATATGAAAATTTTAAAGTTCAAATAAAAAAATAATTTGGTATAGGTTTTGAGAATTAGTATCAAACTGTATAACTTATAAAAATGGAGGGTTAGAATTTTGGGTGATCATAGCGTGTAGTTTATATTATTCTATTTTTATATCAACTTACGTATTGCGCTGATCTCCTTGAAATCAATGAAGCATCGTGTCAAAAATTTACTTGTTGTTCTTGAATCATTTCAGCAAATATTTTTGATCAAAATCATTTCAGCACATAAAAACAATATAAAATGCTTCTCTTTGATTTAGATTTTGATATTTAAAGGCCATGTTCCCCCTGCATTTAACCATTTATTAATCTGTTACATGTTTTTTCACGCACGATCTTCATCTTGGTTTTACTTAGTATCATCCTTAATAATTCATCAAATCCGCAAAAGCTTCCAAGTGAAGACCCAATCCTGTCTTTTGAAATACTAAGTCATAATTAAATGTCCCACACAAATAACACAAGATGAGTTTAACAGCCACTACAAGGCACATGCATGTATTGAGCTACACCGTTGACACTATACGTAATGTCGGATTGCATGTGATTTAAATATAAAAGAGCTCCAACAACGCTCATATATAACTGAACAAATCCCAATCCATATGAATAATAAAAAAAAAACCGAGATGGAGCTACGGAGATTCCATCATTGTCTTCAAGGTTTTATGTTATCGTTTTTGATAGGGGATTGCCACGCGAGATTCGTAGTGGAAAAGAACAGCTTGACGGTGACTTCGCCGGGGAAGATTAAAGGAACCCGAGATAGTGCGATTGGAAACTTTGGGGTACCTCAGTATGGTGGAAGCATGGCTGGTGCCGTGGTTTACCCTGAGGAAAACAAAAAGGCTTGTAAGAGCTTCGATGAGTTCGGGATTTCATTCAAATCCAAACTCGGTTCTCTTCCCCCACACGTACCAAGTCTGCATTTAGTACCTTTATTTTTCTTGTTATTTTCCAGATTGCTTCTTTGCTTTAAAGGCTTGGAATGTACAGAATGCTGGTGCTTCTGCAGTGCTGGTTGCCGATGATATCGAAGAACCATTAATAACGATGGACACACCAGAAGAGTATCGTTCATCTGCGAAATACATCGAAAATATAACAATTCCATCTGCCCTTATCGAGAAAACTTTCGTGATACTCTGAAAAAAGCAATCAGTGGTGGGGATATGGTCAATGTTAATCTCGATTGGCCAGAGGCTGTACCGCACCCTGATGACCGTGTTGAGTATGAATTATGGATCAATAGCAATGATGAATGTGGAGTTAAATGTGATATACTGATGGGATTTGTGAAGGATTTCAAGGGTGCGGCTATGGTACTCGAAAAAGCCGACTATACTCAATTCACGCCCCATTATATAACTTGGTATTGCCCTCAAGCGTTTTCCCTGAGCCGACAGTGCAAATCCCAATGCATCAACCATGGAAGATATTGCGCACCAGATCCTGAACAAGATTTTAGTTCGGGTTATGACGGAAAAGATGTTGTTATGGAGAACTCAAGGCAGCTTTGTGTTTTCAGAGTGGGAAACGAGTCCAATAGGCCTTGGGTGTGGTGGGACTATGTAACAGACTTTCAAATACGATGCCCCATGAAGGAGAAAAAATATAACAAGGACTGTGCAGATGGCGTTATCAAATCTCTTGGTAAACAGTTTATTAAAAGAAACCCTTATTTTATTTAAAATTGCCCCTGATAGCACTGTCAAGAATCAAAATATTGCCAGAAACTAGTTACGACTGATCTTTTGTCATCCATTCCGGGCTTGATGGTAAAATGATTGAAACGTGTATGGGAGATCCCGATGCTGATAGAGATAATTCTGAAAGAAGAACAAGATGCACAAGTAACACTCTCTCATGCTTAGACATTTATGTTTTACTACACCGTTGCCCTGGATTTGTTGTCATATTTGACATTTTGAAGCTGTTAATCATGGAAAAGCTTTTTAATAGAAACATTTTCATAGGGATCTAGAGGTGATGTTACGATATTGCCTACACTTGTTGTCAACGATCACCAGTATCGAGCTTCGTATTCATTCTTGTATTCCTAGACAAAATTTTAGGTGTTTTCATTTCCTGACATTTTTGCACACAGGAAAGCTGGCCAAAAGTGCTGTTTTGAAGGCCATCTGTGCTGGCTTTGAGGAGACTACTGAACCAGCCATTTGTTTAACTGGTGGTGAGATTTTCGTTGTTATATTTTCTTATGAAGTATTCTAGTCTGGTTCCACTTTGGATGTGCAGTGTGGTCCTGAGATTCCAAGAGAGAATTGAGTGAATTTGTGTTGTCAGATGTCCACTTCTGCCAAAGATACTGAGGATCTATGCTGCTTTGCTCTTTATATTTCTTGAATAATGAATACCCATGTATGACAGATTTTCCGATATGATTATGGTTATATGACCGTCCTTTGGCGCTCTAAATACATAGAAATAACTTCAAAGCATTGTACATATCTGTGTCGGACATATGCCCATATCCAACACTCACACTTGAGTCTGAGTAACATAGCCAAGGGTTAGGCTCTTAGAAGTCAGTGTAGTAGTTCAACTTACTGTCTGGTTGTTATTTGAAACACGAGTGACAGCGGTTACTTCTGTTGCAGATTTGGAAACAAACGAATGCTTGGAAAACAATGGTGGCTGTTGGCAAGATAAAGCAGCGAAACTCACAGCCTGCAGGGTAGGAATTAAAAACATTTTTGATAAAGTTTCTCTACATGCTTATGATACCATGAACTTATATAACTATATTGATTTGCTTCTTAGGATACGTTTCGAGGAAGAGTATGCGAATGTCCTTCGGTTAATGATGTGCAATTCAAAGGAGATGGTTACAGTCACTGTGAACGTGAGAAATGGGATTTTATTATTGATCATTGTATTTGCATGGATAAAGTTTTTACTTCAAAGTTAATGTTTAGAGTGTTAGGTTATGGAGTTAATGTCCGTATGAGATCCATGCCTTATGATACGGGCATAATAGGATGCAATGGCATTATGGGATTCTTGTAGCCTGTGTTCTTATTCAACATTTTTCTTGAAGTACCTATTATATCTGACACCCATGTCTGACACATATTTGGACATGGGTATGGGGATATGGCTGTGGACTCTCCAAATATATAGAAAACAAAAATTAAGCATAACCCATGCCAGACACATCCGTGTTTGATATTTACAGTCGAGTCTGAGTAACATAGCACACAGCCTATTCCACATTGTGAGAAAAGCTTGATTTATTTCATAACGACTTGCGTCTCGGTTTGAAGCCCCACGTTGACTATTATGTGTTTCATATCCTTTATAAAGAGCATTAAAACTATCTTCTTGAGCAAGGACTTGGTACCCGTATACGATATGTATCCAAACATGGATATGGAGATATGATCATAAAAGTACTCTCTAAATACATGACAATTTGTGGAGGGAAAATTGAGCATTGCCTTGTTCGACACTCACAATTGAGTCCGAGTAACATAGATTTGTTTTTTACTTGTATTCATTTTCTTCTTGCCATTCAGCTGATAGGCCTGGAAGGTGCAAGATTAATAACGGAGATTGTTGGCATGAGTCACGGCATGGAATTTCATACTCTGCTTGTTTGGTTAGTAGCCGCATTGATTATTTACGAGCTCCTTCCGATTTTTTGGTTATTCTTCCTTGTGAAAATAAGTTTATGTTCTGATCAATGCTCTGAACAGGATAGAGGAGATGTTAAATGCAAGTGTCCTCCGGGGTTTAAAGGTAACGGTGTCAATAGTTGTCAAGGTGAGCCTTGGCCCCTCCCAGTTTTTGCTTTATATACTTTTTTAAGTCCCTATCAACCTTTTAATTAGGCAAATTAAGCTTTGTTTTCTCTCTTTTGGATTTAAATACTTTTTAGGTCCCTGCCTATTTCAAAATTGAACAAATTAGGCCTTGACCCCCTGATTTTAGATTTGAAATGGACGGCTTATAAAATTAAGATTTCAAAAACTTTTTGATATTATAGGTTCATCATTTTCCCATCTTCTTCAATCTCCCTTTTTACTTTGTGCTAAGCTCTGCAAGTTTATTACATGCCTCCACTCTGACACTTTCACCCGAGTCTGAGTTATATGAGAAGCTATATCAATTTTATATTTCTGCCTTGTTCATCATACAGATATCGATGAATGCAAGGAAAAGCAAGCCTGCCAGTGTCCTGAATGTAGCTGCAAATATACCTGGGGAAGTTACGAATGCACTTGCAGTGGAGATCTTCTGTATATCAGGGATCATGATACCTGCATAAGTGAGTTGGCAGATATGGGATTTGCAAATTGAACCTATTTTCTTTGGAATATATGACTTATCATTAGTTTCTTGATGTCGATTCCTTGTTCTATCTCAGGTAAGAGCCGTGCTGAAGTAAGATCAGCATGGGCTGCTCTGTGGGTCATTTTGATCAGCTTGGCAATGGCTGGTGGCGGCGCTTATCTTGTGTATAAATATAGATTAAGGGTAAGTTAATGCATTACATTATAAAACAAGTCTATAATATGAAGTCTGGACTGCATATTGGTTGGGTAAGAAAGTGATTTTTCTAACCGAATCCTTTACGAGGAGGCTTGGTTTCGACCGCAGTGCCTGGAATTGAGGGTTTTGATTGGCAAGACACACTATATGGGATTTTCTTCTGTATCTATATGAATTCGATATATGGATTTCATTTGCCTAATGTTTACTTGTATTGTTATTTATGCAGTCATACATGGATTCTGAAATCAGAGCTATAATGGCACAGTACATGCCTCTGGATAGTCAAGCGGAACAGTACCGAACCATGTAAGCAACGACAATCATGCATGAAGAAGGAAACTCCAACATTTTTCACGGAGTTGGGATCATTCAGGTTTTACATGGTCCTTGTTATGCTCTCATTCAATGAAATTTCGAGCATCGATGTTATTGATACGATAAAATGTATCATACAAACGAATTCCGGAATAGAAGTAGCTATTTGTTCATTATAAACACCATAATCTTGCTGGAAAAAAAAGGGTCGAGATCATGGTTAAATCATAATGATCCGACTATAGCATCCAAGAAAATGTTTCTCCTTTCTTTACAGATCCTAGTTATGTGTTTTAATTGTTTATTTAAATAATTATTAAAGATGCATAATGTTAGATTAAAATTGTTTATGAAAAAAATCAACAAATAATATATCAAAATAATATATTAAAGTGTTTATCGAAAGACAAATATTATAATCAATTCAACATATTGCAAATGGCAATAATATATATATATATATATATTGACTAAGAGGAGTAACTGAATATTGTTATACACGTATTTTGTGTATGTTTTTTCTTCTTCTTCTGTAACTAGATAGGGCATGATTGGAATCTAGACAAGAAAAATATCAATACCACTTCAGATACTGAAATAATCGACTTTAGTGTTTCTTTTAGTAAATTTATATATGCATAAATACAATATAAATGATTAAATATGTATGTTTTGGTACGACGCCAAGTTACAAATTTAAGAGAATATATCAGCTTTGTTTAACCACTGTATGTATGTACATACATTGCATGCATGCATTATTAAACATATATGGTTTTGGTATAACGTCAAGTTACAAATTGAAGAGAGGAAATACATACATGCATACATAAAAAATCTTGTGTTGACTTTCAAAAATAATTTGTAATTAAGTAAAAAGGAAAAGAAAAGAAATGTAAATGCATTCAGGTAGTCTTCACAAAGTAATTCATTTCAATTCCAATACAAAAGGTGGGGAAGCTCAAAAAATGGCCATTAAAAGCTATAGAGTATAACATTCAGTCTCAACTTCACTGAATTGATAATTTTCCTTTGTATTCACACCAAATAGAAAATAGTTTGAAAATCTGGGACTAATGGGGTAATACTAATAGATACCTCTTCGATTAATCTGCTGTTGAAGCAAAAAAGCAAGGGCAGAGCAGAGACGAAGGCAAGTACAGCAGCAATGACAGGAGAGCTTTAATTAGTTACTATTGGCTCCTCGTCGACAAGTCCCTCACCCAGAGACCTTTGCGCAATTCTGTAATATAGAATACCCATAGTCGCCATGCAGGCCCTGTGTAACATAATTCATACACAGTGTAATTAAAATACGTATATTCCAAGTGTTCATTATTTTCGAACACACGTGTTTTAAATCTAAAGTTGCTACAAAAAACATTGGCAGTCTATGATCCATCATTTGATACTCGAGACAAGATGAGCAAAACTGATATAAGTTAGCTGTCAGGTGAAAGAACCCACAAAACCCAAATCTCGGTACCAACCAAAAGACTATTTACAAGATTTTCAGAGATCTTTTCACCTATTATTTCGATCTCTCCCTCTTAGTCGGTATCTCATAAGCAAAGATGCACGCATACGCACAAAGAGAAATGCATAGTAATAAAGAAATGGGAAAATGCATGCACAAGAAAGGTACATCTGTGCATGGATTTTTAATATTAGTGGTTAGGATGGCATTGGCTCATGTATACAAAAGTAAAGAAAAGTGCATACTTACATGATTGCCATGACAAGAAGGATTTTCCTTGGATCCATCCGTGTTGACCTTTGACGCTTCGCCCGACCTTCAGAGCCATCATCTGCATCTTTACGTGGAGGTGCAGTCACCGGTAGAGTGGGTAAAGCACTTGACCAGAAGGGAATCAATGCTCTGAGAAACTTATGACGTAGTGGACCTACAACAATATATTATAAAAACGATAATACAAATTATGAATTTGAGGCCAGAGCATAAAATAAAATATGATGTCAGGTCACGGTCACAGCAGCAAGAGCAAAATGGAAATTCTAGTAAATTAGAGAGAAAAATGACATCATGAACAAAGGCTTTTCTAACGTACCTCTTCGATAGTACTTTTTACGGTTTCCATCTTCATCATCGGCATAATATGAGGTTTCTGCATTTTGTTTATCAACATGACCTGTACTCTTACGTGTTGTAGCCACAGGCTGGGTTACATAACAACATAGAACAACACACCCAAGATAAGAAAAAAAAATACCCAGGTACGAGAATTGACACACTCAAGCAGGTAAACCAAAATATGACTCGAACAACTTAGTTCACACCCAACAATTAACAAAAATAGAACTTACAGCAACAGGACTAGAGGTTTTCATGTAATTCTCAACTGAACTAGGACCATCTATCTCTGTTATTTCGGTAACCGTAAGTTTAGAAGGTCCTCCAACAGCTGAGTATCCTTCATCTTTTGACACAGCAGGTGATGAATTCCCACCATGTTCCCTTCCTCCGGTAGAGTTTATGTTTACCAGTGGATCTGAAGCAAATGCAGGTGGAGGATGATTTCCAAACAAATTCTTCTCCATGCCAGACTGCACATTAGCAACTTACGTTGTATAAAATTTATTTACGCAGATATGAAAAATGATAGAACTAAATTTATATTCATTTCAACCTAAAATGAAAACTCCAATATGAACCTGCAACAGTTCATGTTAAATCTCCAATCAATCCAAATCATATTTTCCGTAGGAGTACTTATTAAGGATAATATTTAGATGTTAATTTCAGAGGTAATCAATGACCTTTGGAATTTAGAAGTATCAAATGATTCAGTGGCCACCCAACAAGCTGGGATCTTCAACATTCTAATGGCTGAAATTTGAGTTTTATAAGCTTGAAATAACTTTGGGATGAGTTGAAATCAAATTCTTCTATGTGGACTTTCATTCCCGGGGCTATCATTTGGACCATTTGGAAGGCCAGAAAATTTATTGTCTTTGAAGGGGGAAAGCTTGATCAGTTAGAGTTATTTTTCTTATCACGAGTTAGGCTGGCTTCTTGGTTTCTAGCTAAGCACAAGGACGTTTCTATTCATAAGGATTCCTTGATTATGGATCCTTCATTAACAGATTCCTACTCGCCCTACAGCTCTATGAAGTCTTCCTCATTCCCTTGGGGACCTCCCCCTTCTGGTTTTTTTAAATTGAATGTGGACGCAACCGTTAGTAGTGACTGGAAGAAATCGGGTATAGGAGGTATTTGGAGGGATCATTCAGGTTCAGTCCCAGGTTCTTTTCAAGAGTCAGCTGGTCCGGGACCTCCGACTATGATCGAACTTCAAGCTATTCAGAGGGGTATTTCATTATATGCTTCTGCTCAAGGGAGGGTCAAAGATAGGCTGATTGTTGAGAGTGATAGCAGGGTTGCAGTAGACTGGATCAACAATGTCAATTCATGCCCAGTTGTTTATGCTTTCGTTGTTAGTAATATAGTTGACAATCTTAGATCTTTGGGGGGGTTATAAATTGGGTTGCTAGGTCAGCTATGGACGCCGATGCTTTAGCAAAGGCTGGAATAGGCTAATGTTTATGTTGTTTGCTGTTTCAGTTTAGCATTTGATTCCTGTTCGGGTGGGATTTATAGACTGTTGTAAGGGTTATTTCGAAGAGACTTATCGAGGTTGTAATCTTATTTTCTTTTATGAAAATCTAAGGCGCTCTTTTCCTCCTTCCAATGATTAATGAGCTTCTTTTCAAGATCCATTAATCAAGAA
The DNA here is from genome assembly GCF_006381635.1 of Hibiscus syriacus. NCBI lineage: Eukaryota > Viridiplantae > Streptophyta > Magnoliopsida > Malvales > Malvaceae > Hibiscus > Hibiscus syriacus. Next base: position 882,564 of record NW_024062753.1, on the reverse strand, counting down.
GGAGGTTTTTAATGAGGCCTTCTAATCTTATCAAAAAAGAAATAACTTTGGTATGAGATTCAAGCAACTATTTCATAGTTCAATGCTTTTAATGGACAAGGAAAGAAAAGGTTTGGCTATAGACTTCTATAGCCTAAATTTTACATTAGTTTTCAATGGGAGCAGCTGATTGTGCTGATCAATACATTTGACAGGAAAATTTTCTTATGGCATCAATTTTGGAAACCTCTAAAAGGGTAACAGTTAAATCCCTGAACTTTTGGGTCAACCTCACTGAAGGCCAAAATAAAGCTTGACCAGAACGTGCTGAAAAGCATAACAACTTTATTACAATTTACAAGTAGCAAGCGGCAAGGGTACGACTAGGAAGCACAAAAGGGCAATATGATAAAGAAGCCAAGGATGTACTTAAGGAAATGCAGAAGAAAATGATGATAACAAAAATATCAAAAGAAAAGATATCTAGAGTTAGTTATACATTTCAGAAGGAGCAGTTTTTTTAAACAGAAGAAATCAAGTGTGAACTCACCTGCACAATAGCCTCCTTCAGCAGTGAATGAAGACAGGATGCTGAATCTTTAACATTCTTGGGAGGCCATATCTGGCCAGGAAACCATTGAAATAAATGAGACAAGCCAAAGAACAAATACTGACAGAAGTAAGTTATAACCAAGACCATCTAAATAATAGCTAGCATATCAGCATATCAATAGGCAAACAAATCGAGGAATGCCACAAGAAAATTCTATGGTCTCGAGTCCTTATTCCTTAAGTAAAAGATAATCAGAATTCTTTTCACATATGAGATAATCTCATTTACATTTTGTTCCATTATTAATATCAACCTCTGCTTCCATTATGCCATGGAAAATTTTCAAATAAATATAGAAAAAATATCAGAAAAAAGCTAATCAGCAAGGTGTTACTCCACCGACTACTCATAAAACCAGTTCCAAAAGCAGAAGCAAGCAGCAACACAATAATTTTTTATCACTGTTAACCATCAGTTATCCATCAATGTTTTCAAGCATAAACACATTTAGCATATTGATGCACTTGAAAGGTTCAAGAATAGTGTCATCATTAATTTTGCGAACTCATATTTATCAGTTGGAACAATACTAAACATAAGCATGTTGCTAGGATACAACTGATTCAAGGTGATTAGAAAACTTACAGATGTAGAACACGAAGGACAAGTATAGCCAGCGGGTGCAGTGTGCAGAGGAAAGCTTTTGATATGTGAAATAAAGCAATTTGTGTGTATGACATCTAGAGAAGCAAAAAATATATTCTTATAAAAAAAGAAGCAAAAATATACAATAAGATCAAACAGCGCAAGTCAAACTCGCTTTCTGCAACCCCCCCTCCCCCAAAAAAAAACACTAGAGGCGGTATCCACATCATCATAAACACATACCTAAGCAACCCAACCGAGTAGTTTCAGAGCCAGCCCCCTCCTCAAGTACAGCTTGGCATTTGCAACACTTGGGAGGCCAGTTATATTCTCCATCTATTACCCATTCTGAGTAAGTACGAATCTAGAGCAACGTGGAAAGAAAAATACATTGTAAGCTACAACGCAGCATTCTATACAATACTCAATTTGAAATTGTCTTATAACATTGTTAAATATACAGAGCAGAAATGGGCATATTCACATTACACAACTTTTTTCGTGATACTGCATATAACTTAGAAAATTGCTAGTAGAGATTACCATAAAGTAAATATAATTTTATTAACAAATCAAACATATCCCAAGACGTATAGTTGCAGAAATGTTGTACATCAACCAAAGATCAGTTAATGACCCAAAATTTGTTTTCACAAGAGGAGTTCAACTTTGCAAAAAAGCCCCCAATAAAAAACAGCCACCCCTACTTTTCCAGGTATAAATAGGATTATTATCATTTTCATTCCCTTGTTTTCTCATAGTCGCCGAAGCACAACCAATTTGGTGCAAAATGAACAAAATGTTATCACTTACCACACATATTTGGTGTTCAGGAAAACAGATGCATTCTCCACAAACAGGGACCTTGTGCACGAAACAATATAATTTTGTCGCCTGAAACACCGAAAGGACAAATAAATATTTACATAATGAGATATTCGCAAACCTAGATCTCAACCAAATAACATCAGCTCTAAATTTTATCCTATGCAACACAAGTTACTAAATTCATAACATAACAAGCTACAAAGATCAACAATGTCCCCCTCTGTTCGATTCATTCATTAAAGTAATCAAATTCACCATTTCCAATTAATAAACTCCAAAATTCAGACAAGAAAGATCTTAAAGCCCTAAATTCTATAGATGATAAACAAAGATATCTCAAATCTTGATTTCAACCAAACATCAGCTCTAAAATTTATCCTAGACCCATACACTCTGGTAACTTAATACCAACAAGCTACATTTCGCGTAAACCCTCTGAATATCAAGGTCAACATCCCTCTATGTTCGATTTGAAGAGTCCTAAATCCTTTAAGACGATGAACAAAAATTTCGGTAGATCTAAAACCTCCAGCGATGTAATATAATATCCAACACATAATTCTCAAAAAAATAAAGTAAATTCATAACGTAACGAAACAAGCGACACTCCACTTGAACCTATAAACATAAAGGTTAGTATCCCTCTCTGTTCGATTCATTCATTTCAAATTCTCATTTCCAATTAATAAGCCATACAATTAAGACAACGAAGATCTGAAGCAAAACGCTAAATTCTTTAAGACGATATAAAAATATTCTGATAGATCTAAAACCTCCAGCGATGAATTATTAATTCCAGCACATATTTCTCAAGAAAAAGAAATTATAATAACAATAGTAAAAATCACCAGCAAGAAATATAAATCTATAATGATAATAGTAGCAAAGAGTTTTTTCAAGTAATCAAAGATTTGATACAGATAGATTAAAGAAATAATACCTTGCGGCATTTGCAGACCACCATTGCATAGAGAAGCTATCAAGCTCGGGATTGAATCACTTGATAAATTCGATTTCGTAACAGATTTTAGAAATGAATTAAAGTGGAGATTAGCAAGGGTTTAAGGTAAAGCATAAGAATAAGGTAAAGAAGAAAAAAGAAACCAGAGAAGGAAAGATCTGAATTGAAATGAATATGTCAAATTTAAATTTGTACACCGAAACTAAATATATGGAAGCTTTGGTTAGCTTATAAAAATCTTTTGGGAGTAAGAACTTTTACTCCGAATCACCGTTTTTACATTTTTCTGTTATAAATATTTTTTAGGTCGAATTATATTATTAGTCCGTATATTATGTAAAAATTATTTATTTAATCCTTATATTTTAATTTAGTTAATTTAATATTATAATTTTCAGATTTTAAAATTTTAATTTTACATAGAATAGTTAAATTTAGCTTAGCAATTGTAAGGATTCAAAATCATTAAATAATATTTGAATATAACATATATGTGAAAGTCAAACTTAACCATGAAATATTAAATGAAGATCAAAATATACCACCGAATTTAGTTTTATAGTTAAAATTCGAGGTGAGTAGTCAAATATGACAGTTTTTCTTGTGATGTTCCCATTTCTATTCTTCCGACTCTTCAATTTTTTTTAGGTATTTGTGTTTGATATTTGTCTTCGAAGTTGATACTCATATCCAAGTCTAATATAAAGGTTCAATTGAATTAGACATCTATATTCCATATGATGATTTGACTCATTCGAAATATTTTCAATAGGCTAGGGAGAGTTGGTTGTAAATCATTTCCTCCACCTGCAATAGGAAAATGATACATAGTCACGTTTTCCGTCCTTCTCCGACCTTTTATCTTCGGTTTTAGACTTAAAGGCTTCATTATAATTGTTTCCTATGTTACTCAAACTCGAATATATATAATTTTAAATCTGATGTCTTATTTTCAGGATGAGTGAGAAGAATGCTGAAAAAATTAGTATATGTTTGTAAGAGCACAAAGAGATGCTTATGCTTAGCAAACCACTCGAGTTTGACTTGAAAAGTACAAAGAAAAACAGAAAATATTGATGCTTTCCCGGCAATCGGAAGAAGAATAGTACTGGCCTTTAATGCTTCGGGTGCTCCTTGCGGTGAACCAGACATGTCACTTTCGAGGACGGCCCATGCTTCTAAGTAAGGCATATATACATTCACCGATTATAACAAATTTTTAGTCTACCGGATTTCATCTTTTCTAACAAGCATGTAGTAAGAATTGCAGGCAGGGCAACGATCAGAATCAAGGAAGAGACGTATTTGAACCAATTTTCCGTAGTTATTAGAACTCCGACGTGAGTATAAGTATACATGCACTACTGATTCAATACCTTCAAAACATTTAAGTTTTTGAATCTTACTTGTCCCTCAAGGATGGAAAACAGTTTCAATATTTGCCTTAGCAATGCCAACTTGATTGATAACCCAATTCCGTGGTTCCGATGTTCTAACCGATGCATTCCGACAATATTTCTGGCACAAAAGAGAGTTCGACAAAAGAAAACTTTGAGCTGCCGCTTGCATCTAGGGGGTGTAAGGATATTACTTTTCCAAAATCTCAACATACCATGTCAAATATGTATTTGTATCGGAACTAAAACAGAGGCCGAGTACCATATGCTTTCATCATAAGTAATCACTAAGAAGGCCTACAAATTGAGGGGGGGGGGGAAACGAACACCTATGCTTTCCGTTTCTGCACCTGAACCTGGCATCTGCCTTTGAATCTCAACATATGTGCATCGACATTCCGATCCTCCCTGTGAATCTATCACCATTCCTTGCCATCTCTTGATTTTCTTTTTCTAATTTAAACTCATTTTTTATTCTAATTTATCAGTTTTTAACATCGTATTTTTAATATTGTTGTATTCAAATGTAAAATTCGAATACTTTTAAAATATATTTTATACAATATGATTTTTTATATAATCGAGAAAAAGATAAGAATTCAAACCTTGCATAATGAGATATCAATGTCATGTAACCATTTAAACAACGGAATCATTGAGAAAAGACAAAGTATTCTTAGCTCAACAACCACTTTAAGGTTCATACTAAATTAATCAAAACATAATACGTCATCTTAAGGTACCTTCAAACAAGAAAACCGATGGTTCATACTTCAACACAGTCCTTCCTACTTCACACCAGATAAACTCTTCAGCGGTACTGCAATATGAAAACAAGAAACAACCAAAAGGTCGATAAATTACTGGTCTGAAAAACCATAAAGATTAAGATAGTATCAACCATCAGAGCATGTTTTCAAGGGCCTTGCAGCTTAACTTCAGACAACAAAAGCAAATTACACTCTTTTGGATAAGAGGCATTTGATTAGGCACACATCCGATGCAATTGAGGCTTGAGCACACAAATTCAAGTTTTCTTTAATTTCCTTCAGTTTTAGCTTCTTCATTAGATATTTAGATGTGCATTTACTATTATGGGGATAATACCAAGCTCTGTACTTTTAATTGTTTAAGTATCCACCAATAAACACGAGTGAAGAGACCGTAAGGAAATCATGCATCTTGGCTAACAAAACAAAATATATGTTTTTCATGTTTAGTGGAAAAGGTGGACCAGTTTTAGAGTTCATTATCATGGTTATATATTACATAGGGACATAATTTAAAGAAGGTGCATATTGTGCCTTATTCCATTCAAGCTAGCACTTCTTTTGCTGCCCGAACTAAGAGCTCTAATGCCTTGAATGCATTATGCTCTTTTGCCCTTAACAACATTGATCAAAAGAGTAAATTGGCAAGGGTATTAGTTTTACCTTGATGAATCCGATTTCCTTGGCATTGCTGCGGAAGCACTGTCTGCAACACATGAGCCCATATTTCCTAATAATGGCGTGGGGTTTCCACACACACGGCTATATAAAAAAAAAACAAAAAATATAAGTCGTTGTAACCTCAATTTTACAAGAAACATAGCAGAATACTTCTACATGCTACACTAAAATAATTCATAATAACCTCAACTCAATCAGATTCACTGTCGTTAAAACTCTTAGACGCAAAGAATAACATTCTAATTCGTTCTATGCAGGCACTAAAAAATTTCAACAAACTAAACTTTCATTGCATTCCTTCAACACATGTACATGCTAAAAGAATTAAAGATAAGAAGTAATAACCAGGCGCGAGATCCAGGGCCATAGGTTTTGGGGTGAGAGTTCCAGACGTTAGAGTGACCCATGGTCAATTAACTGCTCGTCGATCAAAGCTCTGAATGGCAAATGGAGGCTCAACAGCTAATTGAAAACCCTAGATTTGGCGGTGGAGTTCTGCTTATTAGGAAAGTCAGTATTTAAATGGTGGAGTCCAAGGTAGTTGAATTGTAAATGAGTCTGTTAAGGTCCAATTCTAAACTTACTCCCTATCTCTTTTATATTTTTAAAACTTGGTCCTTCAGTTTATTTGATATCTAAACTAATATTATATGTTTAATATTTTATGAATTAATTTAATAATACTCATCATTAACAATATTTATCCATGCTTGTTAAGCGTAGCATCATCATCCACTGTTATATTATAAATTAGGTTGTGAGAATTATATTTTATAACAAAAATTCCAGTCTCTCACGTTCTTAACAAGTTGCACCCTCGTAAATGTAAGAGAGTGTTTGAGCTTTATCCCAATTAGAGATATTTATTAAGAAAATTGATTATCAGTTGAGTAGTGTTTGACATGATTTAAAAATCATGTGATTCGTATTCCCTTCGGATAGATTTAATATTCAATAATCAATTTGATAGTTATCATAGTAAATGAACAAAACAGACGAGGAACCGATCACCAAACACTTTATAGACAAAGTAAAAATAGAAAGCGAGGTAAACTCAGATTCCATGGCCAAACAGAACGCCGGACGTACATCGATCTAGCTTGCGACGTCAATTTTCAGTTCGGCCCATTGGGTTTTTGGATTCTTATCGAAATCTCAAATGGGTATCGATTATCTTTTATTATAATTGCTTAAATCCTTCGTGTTTTGTTCGATTGCTTTCTCTGATAATTTGTCTTGGTAATTCTGATTCTCACCCAAAATTTTCCATTTTATTTGTTATCTTCAATTGTTTTTATTGGTTTTCAATTCGTAAGTTTAAGCATTAACCGATTAATCGAATTTTGCTTTTCTCCTTTTTGAGCTCAATTTTCGTTTGTGTTCTGTTAAATGTGTGATTTATGTTGATGGATTATGGTAATTTGTAGGTGGAAATAGGGTTTTGACTTCTGAGATTGGGATTTTAGGCTTTTATTGAGGATGTTGTTATTTGCCATCGGGGTTTTGATTGAAAGTTAAAGATTTTGATGCAATTAGTACCTTTTTTTTCCGTTCTTTTGTTGATTTTTTAGTGAAAATGGGGAAATTGGAGTTGAGGATAATGGTCAACCAAAATCATGCTAGCATCGATACCTTAGAGATAAGATCTCTTATTGTAAGGAAACTTGGGCATCAAAGAGCTGAGAAGTACTTTGATTGGCTAAGAAAGTTATTTAGTTTGAAGATTGAAAAGTCCGAATTCGATAAATCTTGTGTCAGATCATCGGAAGGGAAATTATACCCCTTCACAACCGGCTGATTCGATCCATTATCAAGAATGCTCGCGTCTCTAAAGTTCCGCCTTCAAAAACGATTCGGTAAGTAGGAAGTAACCTTCAAGTTGGAAATGGTTATCGGCGGAATTGTCTTCAGTCACTTTATGGGGATGCATTTCCTCCTTTCCCTCGCAAAGGTAGGTCCCCTGTCAATCGGGACCGACAGTTTCGAGACCGTTCTAGCCCTCTAGGGCCACTTGGGAAGACACAGAGTGTTGTATGTGAGGAGTCCATTTCCAAGGTGCAAGAGCAGAGTGCAACTGTATTGCTTTCGCTTGGTAGCAGACCTCCTCCTGATGTTGCATCCGTGGAAGATGGGGAAGAGGTCGAACACGTGGCTGGAAGCCCCGCTGTTCAGAGTACCAGTCCTGTTACAGCTCCTATTGGGATCTCCATAAATTTCGGTGGAGCTCGTAAAACACTTGCAAATGCTTTCTCGTATAATAGATACCACCCCGAGACATGTCAAACTAAAGGTAAGCTACCGGATACGAGATCATTACAAAGTCATCTGCAGAAGAAGTTAGAGACGGAAGGAATAAGTGTTTCACTTGATTGTGTTAACAGTTGCAGCAACAAGTTTTATCATATGTTGGAAAATCTTTAACCATAAGGATTAAACGAAGAAATTATTATATGTCATTTATACAAAATAATTTCAACTTTGTTGGTGATTTTCAATAATGATACTTAGTTCATATTAGTAGTATTTGTCAACTCTGTATTTCTAATCTTATTTTTTTCTCACAAGCATTTCATCGAACATCTATGCTTCACCTGAGATGACTTGTATCTAACATTACACCTTGAATCGTAGATGATCCCGATAGTCTATTGGTTGGGTCTTCTCTCAATGGTCTTTTATTCAAGTCAACACCTCTACATAATTCAAAGTTACGCTGAATTTGAGAAGAGAGAAGCGAAAAAAGAAATCGAGATCGAAAAAGAATTTAGAGTTTAGAATGAGGTTGAGGATTGTGTTACAAGTTTTAAAAATTGGGTGACCTAAATGCAAACGCCTGAAAAATTCAGTGATCATATTAAAAACGTACTAATGATAGTGTAACGACGTCAAATTGCCTGTTACGTCATAGACCATACTGTAAACGGACTAAATATTGGGGGACTGTATTACAAACAGACTAAATGTTAAGAGACTGTATTACAAATTTTAAAAGTTAAAAAATCTAAATGAAAGCTTTATAAAATGAGAAAATAACCTCAGTGACCAAAAATCTCATATAATATACGATTTTAACCAACTTTTTCCGGATTTGCCAAAATGACCAACAAAATCGCAATGCGATCGCTAATTCGCAACGCGATCTCCATTATCGCAAATTCGCGTTGCATTTTCGCAATGCGATAGTTGAAAATCGCGTTGCGATGGTCTACAGTATCGTTGCGATTTTCCCAATTCGCAATGCGAATAAGTAAATCGCAACGCGAATTGGGAAAATCGCAATGCGAATAAGTAAATCGCAACGCGAATTGGGAAAATCGCAATGCGATACTGACTATCGCAATGCGATAATAAAAAATCGAAACGAGATACTTACTTTCGCAACGCGATACTGACTTTCGCAACGCGATTTACATAGCGCCATTCGTATTAACGCGTATTTTTTTTTCAAATTCCAAACACGTATTTTTTCTTAATAAATCGGAAAATGAACCGTCCACAGTAATCGCAACTCATAACCTCAAACCCAAAAACACAACACTCAGTCCCATCTCCATCTCTCACTCTCTACGGCGAAATCCGTCCCCATCTCCGAAGATTTCCGTCCCCATCGCCGGCGAAATCCCTCACAACCATTCACAGTCAAAAATCCCTCACAATCATTCAGAAATGGAAAATCAACCTCCGAGGGTTAGTTTTTTTTATTTTTATTTTGAAAATTTTGCATTATTTTAGGTTTTTCATATTGAGATTGATGATAAGTTTACTGGTAATTTCAATAATAGATTAACCATTTCACTTAGATTTCTTATTAAATTCATTCGATTGCTGCCAATACTGCTAAACTGTTTAGCATGTGAAGTTAGTATTTGTCTTTGCTTTGTCTTTTGGTTGAAGTAATGCAGAAGAAGAATAGTTTCGAGAATGAAAATCGCAACGCGGAAATAACTATCGCAACGAGATAATCGCAACGTGAAACCAAAATCGCATTGCGATTTTCATTTCGCGTTGCGATTTTCATTTCGCGTTGCGATTTTTATTTCGCGTTGCGATTGTCTGGTCGCGATAGTCATTTCGCGTTGCGATTCTCTCGTTGCGATAGTCATTTCCGCGTTGAAATTCTCATTATCTCGTTGCGATTTTCATTTCAACCAAAAGACAAAACAGTGTTGCAAATTTTAGTTTCAAGAATAAACTACTATTTATGTTTATTGTTTTGTTTTTTGTATATCTTGACAGTGTAATTTTTGGTATATCTAACTTGGTATGTTTATTGTTTTTTTGTAGAAATTTTTTTCGGCTTCATTGACATTAAGGAATAAAGTTAGCCTAGCCACTACAATTGCTTCGAAGCTTTCACCTGCACAAAGAAAATTGTTTGAAGAAACCTGCTTCGGGCCATGCTGAGAGTACATCATCCGGGTGGAGATGCTAGTTTGACCCATTTGTGGCTTCAGACCATGACTAGCGATCTACCCGATAGTATACAACGTGGTGAGGAAGAGATATGGTTTCATTTTCCACCGGCGTATACTTGTTTTGGGCGGAAGGAGTTCTGCTTAATCACTGGTCTACGATTCGGACACGATGATGTAGGCCGGTACACTCGTCATATCACCCGCCCATCATGGTTATCCAGGGTTTTTCCTGATGAGTCAATAGAGAAGCCGAACTTACACGTCGACGACATGAAGAAATTGTTTAATAAGAAAGATGGTTTTACTCGGATGAATGAAGTCAATGTTGTCCGAGTATGCCTTCTACTACTTTTGTATGCCGGCTTTCTAGGCAGAGAGGCAACACAACCTATTCCTCAGGAGCTAATATTATTGGTAGAGGACCTAAATGCATGGAATCTGTTTCCGTGGGGTTCGTATATATGGAAAGCTACCTGGACTAAGTTGTCGTCTACCTTTGATGACCGCAAAAGTTTGCGGGGCGATGGGTCGAAATACACTTTGTCAGGCTTTGTTTGGGCCTTTAAGGTAAGAATTTCTATATAATGTTTTCAAAATTATAATTAATTATTTAACAATTACTAATGTTTGTTATTATATTGTTTGTAGATTTGGATATTCGAGGCTTTCCCCAGCATGCGGACATATGCATTAAAATCCTCAGATGATATTCCTAGGGCTATTTCCTGGAAGAGGAAACGTATGTTGGATTGGGAAGACTTAATACCATATGCTACAATAAATAATGTAAGTTAACACAAATACTATCATATATAAACAAGTTATTAATAGTAGACGTTTAACTTTGTTTTAGTTTTTATATTTTTAGGAGGCCAACACTCCATTAATGAGACTGACACCCACGGAGGCTGAGCTTGCCACTGATTGGTGGCAAGCTAGTCAGCGTTTTTTTTATGGCACGAATGATGAGCAGCCTCCACTTCCTCCACTTCGAGAGCCATCACCTCACCCAGAGCCATCACCTGATCGACCCGACTATACACCTCTACAACGAGAGCCATCACCTATCCCGTCACATCATCGAGTCTCTTCTCCACCATCACCTCATGATAGGCGACCGACAAAGATGCCACGACTTCTATCTCCCTGTTCTCCACCTCCACGGGATGAGTCAAGGGAGTTATGTGATGAGGTCAATGCCTTGCGTGAGGAGATCGGTACTCTACGCGATAACGATGGTGCATGGCGTGTGGAGGTGTCTACTTTACGTGGTGAGGTTGCCGCTCTACGTGAGATGGTAGTATCGTTGCAGAATGAGGTTCATACTCTACGCAACGAGGTAAGTTTAAGATTTTTCATATTTAACTTGATGATAAATTTACTCGTAATTTCACTTAAATTAACCATTTCACTTAGATTGCTTAGTAAATTTATTCGGTTGCTGCCAAAACTGCTAAACTTTTTACTTTAACACTGTGAAGTTAGTATTTGTCTTTGTTTTGTCTTTTGGTTGAAAGTTTGAAATATTTATCTTTGTTTTCACTGTTTAAATATCATGTCTGTTTATTTACTGATATTTGTATTTTTATTTAGCGGACCGATAAGGTGGATGCTTTACGTCGGGTTTTTCTTGCACGACAGAGTTCACGCATCAGACGGCGTGCACGTGCTATTAAGTCTCCGTATACCCCAATAGTGCGAAGACACCGCAAGAAGAAGCCCGACTCGCCTATCATCCCTCAAGAGTCCACTCCTATCGTTGAAGAGGCCCCTATCATTCCTCGAGAGTCCCCTCCCACCGTTCAAGAGGCCACTGTCATCGTTGAAGAGGTCCCTCCCACCATTCAAGAGCCCGATTCACATGGCGTCATATGTAGGATTCTTGAGAAACCCTCTGACGTGTCGGACATGATGGATTCAAGTTGGCTCTCGTATGAGTTACCGGCCAGTACCATACCGGTATCTGAAGAGGAGAGGAAACAACTACCGGACACAATTCTGGATAACACCCTTTGGGCTAAGACCGCAGTTGATTTTTATCTACATGAGCGAAGCCAGGGGTGTTTCACTGACATATGCAAGCTCAATGATGATATCTATTTGTTGCTTGATCGGTCTTGGTGGGGCGTATTATTAGGGGTCGAAGACAATGGCTATTTCGATGGAGGGGTAAGTCTTATATTTTTCTTATATTTTCATTTGATTAATTTGTTTAAAAATTAATGTAATTCACTAATATATGTATTTTTTTGTAAAACAACATATCGATGCGTGGGTGTCACGTCTACTAATAATTAGGAAACTTAAGGAAAATAAAAGAAATACACGGTATACAATAATGCCGACGGCTTTTAACGCAGTTCACTTGAAGAATCAACGAGATGAATCATTTGCGTTGGGCAATGGACAAGCTAAACTTTATCCTGCATGGTGGGAGGTCGATAAGGTTAGTGTTTATTTTAGATTGAGTTTAAAGGTATTCATAAATAAGTGCGCAAATGAATGAATTATTACTTATGATTGCAGGTGTTTATCCCTGTTTTGGAACGTAACCATTGGCTTCTCGTCGAGCTTCAGATCCCATCCCTTAAGGCAATAGTATATGACAGCATGATAAATTACATATCATTGGCTGATTTAAGAGATATTATTAAGGGATGGAGCTCTTATTTGGCTAAATACTTGGATGCGATAAATTATTGAACTCGTTCTAGAAACAAGAAGCCAAAGAAGCTCAATATTACAGTTAGCAGAGACGAGACCGCACCACAACAAACGAAAGGACCCAGAGGGGATTGTGGTCCTCTCGTATGCTTGGCGTTGGACCGTTTGATCACAGGAAGTATAAAGTATCTACCTCCCACCGATATAGATAGAGCTGCAGTAGGCTTGTGGTTTCGACATTATATGGCTAGATCGATATATACGAGACGCTGCCTACCTGCATCCGCGTTATAAAAATGTTCATAAACAATTGGTATGTTTATAGGCTTGTGGTTTGAAAATGTTTGGTTAAGTACCTAGAATTCAATAATTTGCTGTTTGTAGGTTTTAGATGTGTAGAAAGTGTTGTTTGAGCAAATGTTTGGTTTATGCAGGTTAATCTCAGAAGTGAGCTGCGTGAAAATAATGTATGGCTGCAAAAGTTGATTCAATAGTAGAAGTGTTATTTTCTCTAATAATTATTGCTTATTTTTTGATTGTTTAATTGATTTGTTAAAGGTGATTTGTAAAAGGTGATTTGTAAAAGTTGATTTGTTTAATTGATGTTAACATAATTCTTATTTGTGCTTGTTTAATTGATTGAAATGTAATGGTTGATTTTGTTGATTTCAATCTGCATTATGTTGAGGGCAAAAAGTACTATCGCAATGCGAAATTAGCGTTGCGATTTTCATTTCGCATTGCTATTATCTCGTTGCGATTTTCATTTCGCATTGCGATAGTAATTTCCGCGTTGCGATGGACATTAAGATGATTGCCTATTAAGTGATAACAACTGGAACAGATCATAGCAATTTTCAAACTCAAGTTACTAATACATGCCTAACTGAAAATGTTAAAAGTTCACACATAAAATCTACATAATACAACGTTTGCATTTAAAAATCACCTAAGTTAACAGTCCCAAAAGGTGAAGCCAGTTGTGATTGGGATTTTAAAGATGATTGCGATTTTGATTGCCTTTTTCTTGACACCATATGAGCTTTGGATTTTGATGATGATCCATATTTTGGTAGAGGAAAAGATGATTGTGATGGCACTGGTGATCCACATGTCAACCTTGTATGACCACTTTCCTTGCACCGACTACATGTCGATCTCTTCTTCTCTTCACCCTTAGACGGTATACGATCGTGACTTTTTGGTCGGCCAGGTAGCCTTCTGTCCATGGCTGGTGGCAAAACTGTTTGTAAGTCATCTGGTATGTCCCACTCAGAAGGATGTGAAATAGGGTAGACAATCTCGGCATAAGTCTGTCGATATACTTCTGTAGTGTAGCAATCCATAGCGTATGTGCTTGAATCATCTTGGTTTAGATGAAGAGCAACTTTTATAACATGGCCACATGGATAACCAGATGTTTGCCATTTCATACAACTACACGTCCTTGCATTTAGATCGACAAGCCCATTTAAGTTATTATCCAGTACTTCAAACAAAGTGTTTGAACATGGTTCAACTCTCCATGACGTTGACTTCACAACACGTTTCGTTATCTTTTTTTCAGTCCATGGTGTAACACGATGTTCCAATGTTCCTGTAAATTTAAATAAATAATACTTAGTAAAATATATGATAAGTTACGAATTCAAAGAAATAATACCTGCATGGTTTCTTTTCTTGTAGTACCACTGTTGAATAGAGGCTCGAAAAAACTCCATTAACATAGTAATGGGTAATTTCCGGGAATGACGACTTAGAGCGTTAATTGATTCTGCACTATTAGACGTCATGAAACCATATCTTGCTCCAAGTTGATGTACTCTTGACCATCTTTCAAACCCGACATCTTCTAGTGTTTGAGCACACTGAGGCAAAACACGTCTTAAACAGTTTATATGCTTATTGAAATCCACTTCCCGATAAGCCTTTACAGCCTTCCAGTATGTCCATTTGTGCTTTTTTATACCAGCAGACCTTGATTTTAGATTTCTATACAAATGAACACCACAAAATCCATGAAAAGCATCTGGGAAACACCTTCTAACAGCGTTGTCAATTGAGTTTGCCCTATCGGATATGATTGTCAGATTGCGAATAGGACCTATGCAATCCCTAAGATGCCCCATAAACCATGTCCATGAATCAGAGGTTTCAGATTTGCCAACCCCGTAAGCTATTGGCAATATCCCATTGTTAGCATCCATGGCTACTGCTAATAAGTTTACTCCAAGGTATCGACCTTTCAAATGTGCTCCGTCAACTATAATAACTGGGCGCATGCAAGTAATAAACGAACAAATCTACAAAATAATATACACAAGAAATATAATCATTTAAATTTTAAATGCATGTAACTAACAGAAATGAGTCAACATAATTATATTGATTTACTAACCGCAGCACCAATGGCGATAAACAACAACTCAAAGCATCCATCTCTATCTGTTTTGATATGAGTTACCGACCCAGGATTTTTCAGCTTTAAATTGTGACAATAAGCCGACAGTTGGGCAAACGATGCTTCTGGCGACCCCCTCAACAATTCCAAGACATAACATTTGGCTCTCCAAGCTTGAGAATATGATATACTAATCTTGAACCGAGCATTCATGTCAGTCATAATTTCATGTCCCCGATATACCCTGCCATTCAAAAACATTAACTCAGCCAGAAAACCACCCAACACCTTTTTGTTTGACTGTCTATGGTGAGGAAAAACTTGGGTTCTTGAACATGTATGTTTATCAATAAAAGTCCTAACTTGAAACATTGCGCAATCTTTTATCCTCTTTGCAATCATACGCCACGTACAGTTTTTGTCAATCGTACACCTTGTTTCGAAACGATCTTTGCTTGATTTGTTAACTTTTAGTTGATAGCCATCTTCCACACATTTCGTATACAAAGCTATCTTCAAGTCTTCCTTTGTATCAAAACAATCATCTTTCTTGATACGAATAACTTTTGTGTAACAATCAACTGCTTTCTTTGCCAACTCTTCTTCCGGTAACTGAAGTAATTCTGGCATATTCCAGTTATACTCCCGTGGCATTTTCTTTTCTTCGGGGACTTTTTCTTCTTCTTTTTCTTCTTCAGGATTATATGAATTACAGAATGGATGTTCAACATGTCATTCACAGTCGTAACTTCCTCCTCATTATCATCAACAACATCTTCCTCGGCAACGGGTGTTTCATCATCAAAATTCGGGTATTGACCAATATCAAAATCATTACACGCAGGGTCTGTTTCTTCTTCTGAAACATCATCAAAATCTGTGTATTGACCAATATCAAAGTCTGGGTATTGACCAAGATCAAATTTCGAATACTGACTAGTACTCACAATTTTTTCTCTTGGCTCATCATCGTCTAATTGGTCAATACGAAAACTGGAATTTGGTGCTGAAAGTTGATTTGGATTTGGATTAGAGAAAGGCTGTGGGTTTTTTGACCCACTTAGTTGATTACTACCCGCTACTGACCCAACAATACTACTTCTAGGTTCAACAACATACAATGTAACATCATCACTTGAAACATTAATGTAAGCAATGAATCGTCCAACATCTTCATTGTCGGTTAACAAATAAACTTTACCATTTCTCTGATAAGATAGCCTAAATCCACTTAGGGGCTCTAAATTCAATTTCTTTGAAACACGTAACATTAGGGTTTCATAAGTTAACTTCTTTAATGACAGTTTTAGTTGAAGATTCATGGGTAAAGGCATATATTGTAAAACACCATGAACATTCTCCCATGACCCTCCAAAACACAAATCTATCCAAACATGATCAATATTAGATGATTTCATGGTTGTAACTAAACAAACGAGATGCGAAACTAAGACCTGTTGACGGATGGGGAAGGATGTCGTTGGATATTGGAACGAATGTCGCCGGAGAGAGTGATAGATGGAGATGGAATGAGTTGCGATTTAGGGATTTAGGTTATGAGTTGTTGCTGCTGCGTATATATATACACTCAAAATTTGGCTTGCGAAACTAAAACATGTTGCGAACTTTGAAACTCGCATTGCGATTCTGTATTATCTCGTTGCGAAAGTCAGAATCGCGTTGCGAAAGGCAATCATTTGACCATCGCAATGCGAAATGCAAATCGCAACGATAGAATCGCAATGCGAAATGAAAAAGGCAACGAGGATTAACATGCATAAACTTTTAAATATTATTATTGAATTCTAAGTACTTAACCAAACATTTTCAAACCAAAAGGAGTATATATGTTAACAAAACTTGCATTATGTGTATTTTATGTGTGCACTTTTAACATTTTCAGTTAGGCATGTATTAGTAACTTGAGTTTGAACATTGCTATGATCTGTTCAGTTGTCATCACTTATTAGACATTCATTTGACTATCGCAACGCGAAAATGGCTATCGCAACGCGAAAATGGTTATCGCAACGAGAAAATCGCAATGCGAAATGAAAATCGCATTGCGATTTTCTCGTTGCGATTTTCATTTCGCATTGCGATTTTCATTTCGCATTGCGATTTTCGCATTGCGATTTTCATTTCGCATTGCGATTTTCGCATTGCGATTTTTTCGTTGCGATAGCCATTTCGCGTTGCGATAGTCTGTTTTGCCTTCAACATAAAGCAGATTGAAAATCAACAAATCAACTATTACATTTCAACACAAATTATGTACACATCAATTAAACAAATCAAGATTTACAAATCATCTTTTACAAATCAATTAAACAATCAAATAATAATAATAATTCTTATTTCTTCATCAATTATTGAATCAATGAATCAACAACTTTGTGACCCCGTACATCCATTTCACGCAACTCACTTAAGGATTAACCTGCAGAAACCAAACATTTGCTCAAACAAGACTTCCTACACATCTAAAACCTACAAACAACAAATTATTGAATTCTAGGTACTTAACCAAACATTTTCAAACCAAAAGGAGTATATATGTTAACAAAACTTGCATTTGACTTACCAATTAACAATGGACACTTCATAACGCGGATGCAGGTAGGCAGCGTCTCGAATATATTGCTCTAGCCATATAATACCGAAACCACAAGCCTACTGCAGCTCTATCTCTATCGGTGGGAGGTAAAAACTCTGTGCTTCCCGTCGTCAAACGCGCCAAGCAAAGGCATACGAGAGGACCACAATCCCCTCTGGCTCCCGGCGATTGCTGTGGCGCGGTCTCGTCTCTGACAACTGTGACATTGAACTTCTTTGGCTTCTTGTGTCCAGAATGACTCCAATACTTAATCCCATCCAAGAATTTAGCCAAATGAGAGCTCCATCCCTTGAAAATATCTCTCAAATCAGACAGTGATATGTAATTGATCATGCTGTCATACACTATTATCTTCAGGGATGGGAGCTGAAGTTGGACGAGAAGCCAGTGACGACATTCCAAAACAGGGATAAACACCTGCGATCATAAGTAATAATTCATTTATTTGCGCACTTATTTATGAACACCTTTAAAAAATTTAAAAAATAAACACTAACCGTATCGACCTCCCACCATGCAGGATAAAGTTTAGCTTGTCCATTGCCCAACAAAAATGATTCATCTCGTTGATTCTTCAAGTGAACTGCGTGAAAAGCCGTTGGCATTATTGTATATAGCGAATTTTTTTTATTTTTCCTAAGCTTCCTTATTATTAGTAGACGTGACACCCACGCATCGATATGCTGTTTTACAAAAAAATACATATATTAGTGAATTACATTAATTTTTAAACAAATTAATCAAAATCATATATAAGACAAATATAGTCTTACCTCCCCATCCAAATAGCCACTGTCTTCAACCCCTAATAGCACACCCCACCAAGACCGATCAAGCAACAAAAACATTTCATCGTTGAGTTTACTGATGTCAGTGTAACACCCTTGGCTCCGCTCATGTAGATAAAAATCAACTGCGGTCTTAGCCCAAAGGGTATTATCCAAAATTGTTTCCAGTAGTTGTCTCCTCTCCACTTCAGATACCGGAAGGGTACTAGCCGGTAACTCATACGAGAGCCAACTCTCATCCATCATGTCCGGAACCGGTGGGGGTTTCTCAATACTTCGATATATTACCCCATGTGAATCGGGCTCTGGAATGGTGGGAGGGACCTCTTCAACGATGACAGTGGCCTCTTGAACGGTGGGGGGGAATCTTGAGGGAGAATAGGGGCCTCTTGAACGATTGGAGGGGACTCTTGAGGGATGACCGGTGAGTCGGGCTTCTTCTTGCGGAGTCTTCGCACCATTGGGGTGAACGGAGACGTAATAGCACATCCACGCCGTCTGATGCGTGAACTCCGTCGTGCAAGGAAAACCCGACGTAAAGCATCCACCTTATCGGGCCGCTAAAAAAAATTAATACATAAATCAGTAAATAAACAGACATGATATTAAACAAAGACAAATATGTTTCAAACTAGCATTGTATTCACCTAAATCATTATTCTATCATAGTTCACAAAATGCTCAGATAACATTCCAGAAGTAAGCACTTATATAAACATTTAAAAGGACAACATATATAAACATTCCAGAAGAAGAATAGTTTACTTTCGCAACACGAAACTTAAAATCGCAACGCGAAATGACTATCGCAACGCGGAAATGGCTATCGCAATGCGAAATGAAAATCGCAACGACAAAATCGCAACGCGAAATGAAATCACAACGACAAAATCGCAACGCGAAACACAAATCGCATTGCGATTTTCATTTCGCGTTGCGATTTTGTCGTTGCGATTTCATTTCGCATTGCGATTTTGTCGTTGCGATTTTCATTTCGCATTGCGATAGCCATTTCCGCGTTGCGATAGTCATTTTCGTGTTGCGAAAGTAAACTATTCTTCTTCTGCAAATTGAAACTTGAATGGATTGCATTACTTCAACCAAAAGACAAAAACAAAACCAAAAACAAATACTAACAAAAACAGATTGGCAGCAACCGAATGAATTACGAGTATGAAAAATCTTAAACTTACCTCGTTGCGTAGAGTATGAACCTCATTCTGCAACGATGCTACCATCTCACGTAGAGCGGCTACCTCACCGCGTAATGTAGACACCTCAACACGCCATGCACCATCGTCTTTGCGTAAAGTACCGACCTCCTCACGCAAGGTATTGACCTCATCACGTAACTCCCCTAACTCATCCCGTTGAGGTGGAGGTGGAGAACAGGGAGATAAACGTCGTGGCATCTTTGTCGGTCGCCTATCTTGCGGTGATGGTAGAGAAGACGCTCGATGATGTGACAGAATAGGTGATGGCTGTCGTTGTGGAGGTGTATAGCCGGGTCGATCAGATGATGGCTCTGGGTGAGGTGATAGCTCTGGGCGAGGTGATGGCTCCCGAAGTGGAGGCTTCTCATCAACCGTTCCATCAAAAAAACGCTTACTAGCTTGCCACCAATCAGTGGCAAGCTCAGCTTCCGTGGGTGTCAGCCTCTGTAGAGGAGTGTTGGCATCCTAACAATATAAAAGCTCAAACAAAGTTAAATGTGTACTAGTAATAACTTGTTTATAAACATATGGTAGTATTTATGTTAACTTACATTATTTATTGTCGTATACCGTAGTAAATCTTCCCATTGCAAGGTTCGTTTCCTCTTCCAGGAAATAGCCCTGGGAATATTATTTGAAGTTTTTATTGCATATGTCTTCATGGCGGGAAAGGCCTCAAATATCCAAATCTACAAACAATATAATAACAAACATTAGTAATTGTTAAATAATTACTTATAATTTTGGAAACATTATATAAAAATTCTTACCTTAAAGGCCCAAATAAAGCCTGTCAAAGTGTATTTGGATCCATCGCCATGTAAACTTTTTCGATCATCCAAGGCAGACGATAACTTATTCCATGTAGCTTTCCATAAATACGAGCCCCACGGAAACAGGTTCCACGCATTTAGGTCTTCTACCAATTTGATTAGATCATTTGGAATAGGTTGTCTGGCCTCTCTGCCTAAAAAGCCGGCATGCAAAAGAATTAGAAGGCATACTCGGACAACGTCGACGTCATCCATCCGAGTAAAACCATCTTTATTATTCAAAAATCTTGTCAGGTCTTCTACGTGTAGACTCGGCCTCTCTAGCTCAGGAAAAACCCGGGATAGCCATGATGGGCGGGTAATGTGTCTAGTGTACCGACCTACATCATCGTGTCCGAAGCGTAGACCGGTGATTAAGCAAAACTCCTCCCGCCCAAAACACGTATACGCCGGTGGAAAATCAAACCATATCTCTTCATCACGACGTTGTATAGTCTCTGGTAGATCTCTAGTCATGGTTTGAAGAAACAGGTGTGTCAACATCGCATCTCCACCGGGATGTTGTACTTTCAGCCATGGCCCGAAGCATGTATCCTCAAACATTTTTCTTTGTGCAGGTGAAAGCTTCGACGCAATTGTTTTGGCCAGGCTGACTTTATTTCTCAAGGTCAATTGAGCCGAATAAAAGTTCTACAAAAACAATAAACATACTAAATTAGATATACCAAAAACTACACTGTGAAGATATACCAAAAACAATAATAAACATAAATAGTAGTAGTTTATTCTTCAAACTTAAATATGCAACACTGTGAATTTCGTATTTGTCTTTGTTTTTTGGTTGAAGTAATGCAATTCATTCAAGTTTCAATTTGCAGAAGAAGAATAGTTTCTGAAAATGAAAATCGCAACACGAAAATGACTATCGCAACGAGAGAATCGCAACGCGAAACTAAAATCGCGTTGCGATTTGCATTTCGCGTTGCGATTCTTGGTTGATTTAATAAGCAATCTAAGTGAAATGGTTAATCTATTATTGAAATTACCAGTAAACTTATCATCAATTTCAATATGAAAAACCTAATAATAATGCAAAAATTTCAAAAAGAAAATAATTAAAAAAACTAATCCTCATTGGTTAATTTGGTTGATTTTCCATTTCTGATTGTGAGGGTGGCTCTGAGAGATTTAGATAGACGGATTTCGCCGGAGATGGGGACGGATTTCGTCGGAGATGGGTGAGAGAGTGAGAGATGGAGATGGGACTGAGTTGTGATTTTAGGTTTTAGGTTATGAGTTGCGATTACGGGATATACTGTGGACAGTTCAGTGTTCCAATATATTAATATTCATGTTTGGAATTTAAAAATAAAATACTTGGCCAGGATACTAATGGCGCTTTGAAAATCGCATTGCGATTATGTATTATCGCGTTGCGAAAGACAGTATCGCGTTGCGAAAGTAAGTATCTCGTTGCGATTTTTTATTATCGCATTGCGATAGTCAGTATCGTATTGCGATAGTCAGTATCGCATTGCGATTTTCCCAATTCGCGTTGCGATTTACTTATTCGCATTGCGAATTGGGAAAATCGCAACGATACTGTAGACCATCGCAACGCGATTTTCAACTATCGCATTGCGAAAATGCAACGCGAATTTGCGATAATGGAGATCGCGTTGCAAATTAGCGATCGCATTGCGATTTTGTTGGTCATTTTGGCAAATCCGGAAAAAGTTGGTTAAAATCGTATATTATATGGGATTTTTGGTCACCGAGGTTATTTTCTCTTATAAAATTTCAATTTACTATACTTTACCCTAAACAATTAATGCTCGAAAGACAAATTTCATTAACAAAAGTTTACCACACAAATGTAAAATTTTGATTAAAATTTTTTCCTTTTCTATTTTTTCTGTATATTCAACGATTTCATTAGATACAGGATGAAACAAGAAACTAAGAGTACCAAAAGGTATCAATGGAAATCCTTGAATTCATGTTCGAAAGCCTCCTCTAACAAAAACCGAGACGCTTCCATTAACTCAGGGCTCAATCTGAACATCAACACACAAAACTCCATCTGGTTAAGCGCACCATCGCCATCGAAATCACCTTCTTCCATCATAGACCTCAAATCATCATCCGTCAAGTCCTCTAACCCCAAAAGCGCCGAATTCTTCTAAAAGCTATCAAAAGTGATGACCCCTTTCTCATTGTCCATCAACAGGCTGAATCCATTGCAGAGCTCCCCTATCAGACCATCCCCTCCGAGCTTGTTGGACATCACGGGAAAGAAATCATGGAACCCCGAAGAGTTTTGTGAAACCGATGGAGGAATTGCAGACATGGTTGACGTGATAACAAAGGATATTGAACTTTGGGAATTGATATTTTTGTGGAATGGATTGTCTGGGGATGTTGGAATGGAATATATAGAAAAGGGTTGAAAGAGATGAGTTGAGATTTCGAAGAAAGAGAGGCCATTGATAGACAACTAAGATACAGGTGAAAATGGTGCCTTTCTGCAAGGTTTCTTCTTGGAAGGTAGGATAGGATATAATTGTAAATTTATGGGGAAAGAGGGGAGTAGTTTCTCTCATGAGTCGCGACTTTCTTTTGGGATAAATCTTCAAGGGTATAATTGGAAATCCATTTGACTTTTCTAAGATTCTTTTTTTTTACCAAGTCTTATCTATGATTCTAAGATAATGTTTTGGGTAATTGTTGGGTTCTAAATAAAAAAAAGTTTTTTTATATACTTAAATGTTTTATTAAAAAAATGACCTCTTAATTTCCTTTTAAACTTTATAATTTATAATTTTAACACTCTAAAATTAAATTATTAAATTTCTAATTTTATAATTAGAATAAATAATTTTTATGCAATATATGTATTAAATAATAATCTTTATATGTAATTCATTCTTGTTTCTTCAACTGTACCTTTCAATTTACATTTGGTCTATTTGGTTGACTATATATAATAAATATAAATACATTTATTGTTGTAGAAATATAAATTATTAGTCAATGACACTTCAATCTATTGGTAAGATTAAAATTTTGATAATTTTATTCTTTTAAGTTTAAGTTTTAATATGACTTCCAATATTATAGGAGTGTTTTGACATTTTTTATAATTTCAGATAATATTTAAAAAATTATTATATGAACATCAAATTTGCGATTAATAAATTTATATATCACTTATAATTGTGTTGTTGTCATTCATTGAAATATTTTCATAAATATAATTTTATGTAAAATATTTTATTTCATTTTTATCATAGTTATGATAAAATTTAATATAATATCTAAATATATTGTATTATTTTACATTTAAAATTTTAATGATATAATAACTTTGAAGTAACATGGACTAATTCCCAGGTTCAGTCAAATATATGTTTCTTTATTCATTTTAATGTCTTGGATGCATATATGAAAAGATTGCTCGCATCCCCTGTAAAACTGGCAGCCGGGTTAGGGTCTCAAAGGTTACCTCGGAATGACTTGCAACAGTCAGAAAGATCTTTTTACGTATCAATGCCAGACTTTCGTGCTGCAATGGAAATGAATCCACGGGTACTCGGAGAAGTTTGGCCTATGCAGCTAGAGAAAATTAGTCTGAGCTCTTTGGAAGATTGAGGAAACCTGGTTAAAACATAAACCAACTATATAGCAGCTTAGGAAGTGATCATTTGAGACTTAAATGGTTAGAATGAAACATATATAGAGGGAGAAATTTCAAGTTTCTTAATAAAATATACTCCTACATGCTATAAATATATATTTTAGCTGTCACCCAACTTGTTTTCTCTCTAATAGTTCATCAAATTTCCTCCAACTTTCTTTTCATTATCTCACTAAATTAAATATTAAAGAATGTCCCAAAATGTCATCTTCCATGCCCCATAGCTAACCATAATGAAAATATAGAGATTAAATGACCAGTCAGGCCCTAAGAGAAGCTGAGATTAAAAGGCCATTTTGATAATGACCACAATCTTGTTTGATGAACAAACTTAATATTCTCTTTTTTGATTTATTCTTTGGCTTAAACTTGGTGCAAGGAATTGTTAAAAAACAACTTATTTGTATCTTTATACTATTGCTTTTACCCTTTAACACTTTGCCTAGCCTACAGCTATGGAACATAATTCTCCACCATGGGAATCACTTGAACTGCTTCCATAACCGACATTAATACTCTACCAATTTTATTATCTTTGCCTTTTGTTCTTTGCTTAAACATGGTGCAATGAATTGTTAAAGAAAATTTATATGTATTCGTATATTCTATAGCTTTTACCTTTTAACAGTTAGACTAGGCAACAAGTAAGAATATATTAGTTTCCATGCGCAATACTCTACCATGGGAATCACTTGAACTACTTACACATCCAAAATCCATTCTACATATCAAACTTTCAACACTGTAAACTGACAACCTCAATGTGTTCTGAGGCCAAACATTTCACTTTCTTTTTTGGTCTTTGCTCCAACAAATAAAAACTAAAAATCTTTTCCCAAAAATCATGGACTTCTCAGCTATTTCCTCCGTCCTCCAGACAATTGGAAGACTTTTAACTATGGAAGTTACATCGTTATGGGGCGTGAAGGACCAAGTCGAGGATTTGCAGAGGGAGCTGACATGGATGCAACGCTTCCTGAAAAAAGTAGACGCGAGGAAACTCGACGATGACGTTGTGCGCAGCCATGTTGCTGAAATCAGAGAATTGGCTTATGATGCTGAAGATGTGATCCAGACTTTTGCTCTTAAAGTCGCACCCAAAAAGGAAAGGAGGCATTTCCAATGTCATCAAAATATTTGCATGCATCTTCAACGAGGGATGTTTACTCTCTCAAACCAAATGTGAGATTGAGAAAATCACAGCCAGAATCACCAACTTGACCCGACAATTGCAGACCTATAAACTCGGTGATGAAAAATCAAGGGACGAAGCTTTTTCAAGTTATTCAAATCAAAGGCAAGAGTTGAGGCGACCTTATCCTCATATTCCTGATGAAAATGTTGTCAGGTTGGCTGATGATATCAAGAAATTGGTGTCGGTACTTGTTGATGATTTCAGTCTATATGTGTCTATATGTGTCTTGGGTGGTCTAGGAAAGACCACTCTTGCGAAGAGAATATATCACAATAGTCAAGTCATTGACCATTTCAGTCGTTTGACTTTTGCATATGTCTCTCAACATTGTCAGAAAAGAAAAGTTTGGGAAGGTATTCTTTATGATCTTAAAATTTTAGATGAGGCCGACGGGAAAATAAAGGACGAAGCTTTAGCAAAGAAGTTGTATGACTTCTTGAGGAAGAACAAATGTTTGGTGATTATTGATGATATATGGAGCACAGACGCATGGGATCTTCCTAAACCTGCTTTTCCAGTCATAAGAGACATGAGAAGTAAGTTCTTGCTCACCTCTCGACACAGAGAAGTGGTTTCACATGCAGACAGAAGCGGTTACCTGCATGAATTGCAATGCTTGAACGATAAAGAAAGTTGGGAATTATTTCAAAAGATAGCATTTCGTCAAACAGGTGATTGATAGTTTTATCATGATTTTTATTTCGTTAAGATTAAATTAGTGGTGAAATAGAGTAATGATGATGTGGATGAGAAATAATGAGAAAGTGAAATATTATTAAGTCCGTTATATTCATTAATAGCAATATAATTTTCCAAATAAAAAAAATTAACAATCATATATTTAATAGTAATAGATATTTGTTATGTACTAATTGAATCTTCATGTCTTGATTACATTTACAGAGAAGATTTAGAAAACGTGTATTGAATGATAAAATAATTTATGATAATGGTATATTGAAAACAAATAAAAATTAATTAGCCTGATGATTTTCTTAATAAACTAATAAAAATTAAATATTTTCTTTGAGTTATTCATATCAAAAAATAAATTAACAGAAGTTTTCTATTTATGAAAGAAAGATTGGAGCATTTTAATGAATAGAATTTTCAAATTTTTATAAATAAATATTTTATTATTTTTTATTTATTAATATTTTATTAATAAATTTATCATTGTCTATTAAAATAACAAGTTCTAAAATAATTTTTTTTTAATTTTATCTTCAATTTACTCAAAATTAAAATTGTGTAGTAATGTTCAATAAGAATATCAAAATTTAGATTAATCAATAAAATAAGAAGTTAATTAAAAATAAAAAATAAGTGGAAAATTTTTATCTAAAAATAATTTTTAATATTATTTATTTTTTCTCTTTTTTTTTAGAATTTGGAATTTTTACCTTTATTTTTTAAAAGATAAATTATATATTTTTTATACTTTGAATTTTTAAGATTTTATTTGGATTTGTTCGTATTATATTTTTTTCAAAAAAATTACTAGACTTTTTAAATTTAACCAATCATGTATTAATAGAAATAATTAACTTCGTCTTCTTGTTTTTGTTCACTAAATAATTAATCAATCTGGTGTTGTTATCAGAAAACACTGTTTATACAGGAATGGAAGGATTAGGGAAGAAAATGATTCATCACTGCGCAGGGCTGCCATTAGCCATTAGCCATTAGCCATCATTGTACTTGGAGGCATTTTGGCTACTAAGAATACGGTACACGAATGGCAAATGGTGCTTGACAATCTCAAGAGAGGCAAACGCTTAAGTACTCATGATGTGCCAGCCTTGAGTTATGATGATCTGCCTTCCTATTTCAATCCATGTTTCCTCTATTTAAGTGTTTTTCCATAAGATTACGAGATACGTGCAGATAGATTGATTCAATTATGCATTGCAGAAGGCATTGTTTCATCAGAGGAGGATGTTGCAGAGCGTCGATTGGTTGAACTTGGGGAAAGGTGCATGGTTCAAGTTGGAAGAAGATTTGATTTTTTTATAATAAATCATGATTTTTTATTTTATTTATTAATATAAGACCATCGATCATATTATTTGATTTTGTATGCATTAAAAAATATTTGATTTAGTGTATATATATATATATATTATTTTGATATTATGTTTGATTTTTTTAAATTTATGTTTGGTATATATTAATTAATTCAAATATATTATTTTGGTTTTTGGAATGCATTTATTAATGAATGTTATAAGATATAGATTTGATTTAGTATTTATAAATTTTAATTCTTTAATTTAATATGTATATTGTTTTCATATTATGTTCGGTATTTATAGATTTAGTTTTGGTATGTATTAATTAATTTAAATAAATTAGTTTTTAGAATGTATTTACATATTTGATTTAGTGATTTGATAATGTATTGATTTAATATTTCTATATTTCTATATTCTAATTCCTTGATTTTGTTTACTAAAAAAATCCTTGATTTACGTTTGGCATTAATATATTTATATGTCTATTATTTTGATAAAGTCGTTATAGATTTAAATTCTTTGAAGGTAAACTTAAACCAAATCGAGAGAAATAAAAATTACAAGACTCAATTGCAAATAATTTTTGTGATTTGAGGACCTAATTAAAAGGTTTTAGAAAGCGGGTTGGATAGTTATTCGGGTAAGTGTTTAAATAATTTTTTTACCTAAATTTCATTTTAGGTCATTCTATCGTTTAGACTTTAGCCACCTTTCTAATTTTTCTAAATCCTCTGAAATTCCAATCATGGTAAAAATATAAAAATATTTTTTTATGATTTTTCATGCTACAACCAAATCTGAGGTTAGTTTTTCTAAAAAATAATTAGAGTTGCATAGATCTAAATTTTAAAACCATGAGAGTTATCGTTTTCACGTTTGAAGACCTGTCGCCAGTCGTTCGATCGAGATGGTCTAATAGTATCTTTGTCCACTTGTCATTCATGAAATTGCTCTGCGTACGGATTCACAGTCGGAATTGTTCGCCATCACCGAAAAATATCAATAAATGTTTGACTTTTTTTCCTTTAAAATTGTTCTCTTTATTTTAGTTTGTTCTAGTAAATATTCTTTAATTTTTTACAGGTTTGTGGAAATTCCCCCCCCCAGATTTTTTAGTTTTTTTTCACAATTTTTTTTTATATATTATAATCTGAGTTTGTTAAAATTAACCCGACTGAAATCTTGTAATAACTAATGATTGCCGTTTTCTGGTATAGGCTGCAGAGTGAATTTGGAGGGGATTGAGGGTTAGATTGATCAATTACCGGTTGCTGGTTGGGTTTAAAGGTATTGGGTCTGGGTTGTATATTAAATTTGGGTAACTGAGTTGCATATTGAATTTGGGTTTTCATTGGATATATTTTTGTTTTATTTTTATTCGAATTTAGTGAATAAATTTTTAAACCCAAACAAAATTAAATTTATCTTTTGGCATAAAAAAATTAGGGTGAGCAAAAAAGTGAACCTATATATAAAAAATGAATAACTAATATATTAATTTTATATTCTAGGGCAGGCATGTGCCCACCCTGGAGACTATATGCCTCCGCCACTGGCTAAAGGTGATGCTGTTGGTTGGCAGGTAACCTCGGATCGTCAGTTTTCGATCCAATCGGCTTATAAAATTCGATCAGGACCAACAGAACAACCAAGTAGTGCACCTCAAATCAAGGGGTGCAGAAGATAAAGATATTCATTTGGTTGGTCTGTCGGGGAAGATAATGACGAACCACCGACGTTACTTCGCCACTTCACCAATGATGGAAACTGCCCAGTATGTGCAGCGTCGTTGGAAACCGTTGACCATGTATTCCGAGGTTGCCCACGTACGCATGTGATTTGGGCGGTATTTGTCCAAGTTGATCGTTTAGCAGATTTTCTTGCCATGGATTTCAAGGATTGGTTGATTACTAATCTGAAAAATGCCTCTCAATACGTGAATAATATATCTGATTGGAACATGTTATTTGGAGCCTTTCTTTGGTTCATCTGGCTTGATAGGAACAATAGGGTGTTTTCAGTTTTGATGGATAATCCAGTATCTATTTTGGCCAAAAGCAGGAGGTTGCAGCAGATTTGTTGTGAAGCTAGAATGGAAGTAAGGTGTGCTCCTTATACGTGGCAGACTGGAAATATTATTCGTGCTATTTGAACTCCATGGCAGCGACCTCGGAATGGTTGGATTAAAATAAATACGGATGGCGTTAGAAACCCGACCAATGGTAACGCCACGTGAAGTGGGGTTCTCCGGGCCTGCTATGGGCATTGGTTGTTGGGGGGTTTTTAAATTTATCGGTGTTTGCTCGATAGTGGAAGCTGAGCTATGGGGGATCTTTATTGGTTTCATCTCTGCATGGGAGAGATGATACTAGAGAGTTTTCTTGTGAGTAGTGAGTGTTTTGTAAACACCTGTAAATTTTCTCTCTTAGTAAAAGATCTGCAGCAGTCCGGAGACGTAAGCACAATTGGCTGAACTTCGTTATCAATTTCGAGTATTATTTTTCCGCTTTTATTTTACATTCTCACTAATCTGGTTATAGGGAAATTACTCGTACTCGGTTTATTTTCCTAACAACTGGTAATCAGAGCTTTTGGTTGTGAATTTTGTCAAATTTTCTGTGAGGTTACTATTCATTACTATTTACATGAATAGTGAATTTCGTGAATAGTGAAATTCGGTCGGCAATACGAGTTTGTCGACGGTGGTGTTCTAATACACGGTGATTCGCAAGAATTGTCAGAAACGATCCAAACGAAGCCAGATTCGAGTGGGAGCGATGGCTGCAGACGAATGGAAGGTGAAAATTGAAAAGTTCGATGGTGCGGACTTTGGCTTTTGGAAGATGCAGATTGAAGATTTTTTGTACCTGAAAAATCTATATCAATCTCTCTCAGGAAAGCAACCAGATGGCATGAAGGATGAAGATTGGGCTCTTCTCGACAGACAAGCCCTCGGAGTTATCCGACTAACGTTATCCCGCAATGTTGCTTTTAACATAGCAAAGGAAAAGACCACGGCGGGTCTTATGGTGGCTCTCTCCAGTATGTACAAGAAGCCATCGGCCTCAAACAAAGTTCATTTGATGAGGCGATTATTCAATTTGCGGATGGCGGAAGGGGCATCGGTGGCACAACACCTAACTGAACTCAACACAATCACAACCCAGTTGAGTTCAGTGGAAATCGAGTTCAATGATGAAGTTCGAGCTTTAATTCTCTTATCATCTCTACCAGACAGTTGGAATGCTACTGTTACAGCAGTCAGCAGTTCGTCGGGAAACAGCAAATTAAAATTTGACGATGTTCGGGATCTGGTATTGAGTGAAGAAATTCGACGAAGAGAATCGGGTGAAGCATCAACCTCCTTAGC
Organism: Hibiscus syriacus; assembly: GCF_006381635.1. Lineage (NCBI taxonomy): Eukaryota > Viridiplantae > Streptophyta > Magnoliopsida > Malvales > Malvaceae > Hibiscus > Hibiscus syriacus. The sequence goes on along the minus strand of NW_024062753.1, from coordinate 851,601 downwards.
CTTGCACACGGAGTCTAGAGGGAGAACTTCAGAAAGAAATTCAAATCGTGGCAGATCAAAATCCAGAAGGGGCAAATCAAGAACATGAAATAAAGATTTTACCTGTTATAATTGCGGTAAGAAGGGTCACTTCAAAAGAGATTGCCGAGCACCGAAGAAAAATACCGGCGCACAGGAATCTGCCAACATGACGGAGGAGACAGGTGATGCCATGATTTTAAGCGTCAACAGTCCGATTGAATCATGGATCTTGGATTTAGGGGCATCTTTCCACTCCACCCCATGCCGAGAAATCATGGAGAACTATGTCAGTGGTGATTTTGGGAAGGTTCATCTAGCTGATGATGAAACCTTGAAGATCGTCGGAAAAGGAGACATCCGACTAAAGCTGCCAAACCAGACCACCTGGAAGCTGACAGGAGTGAGACATATTCTTGGCCTCAAAAGAAATCTGATTTCTGTTGGACAGCTTGATGGAGAAGGATATAGTACAACTTTTTCAGGTTGTGAATGGAAGATTACCAAAGGAGCACTCGTCATTGCTCGTGGTAAGAAGACCGGTACTCTCTATGTAACCTCAAATTTAGAGAATATCATTGCAGTAGCAGATGCTGATGGAAAATCAAACCTATGGCACCAAAGGCTCAGCCATATGAGCGAGAAAGGAATGAAAATACTTCTGTCAAAAGGGAAGCTGCCGGATCTAAAGAATGTAGATGTCGGACTATGCGAGGATTGCATCTTTGGAAAACAAAAGAAAGTCAGTTTTACAAAGATTGGCAAGACTCCCAATGCAGAAAGGTTAGAATTGGTTCATACTGATGTATGGGGACCATCCCCTGTTCCATCTCTTGCAGGCTCACTATATTATGTCACCTTCATCGATGATTTAACAAGGAAGGTGTGGGTTTATTTTCTGAAGAAGAAATCAGAAATCTTTGATACCTTCAGAAAATAGAAGGCCATGGTGGAAAATGAGACTGGTTTGAAAGTCAAGCGGTTGAGGTCTGACAATGGAGGAGAGTACAGAGACAGTAGTTTTAGCGATTTCTGCGCAAACAATGGGATCAAGATGGAGACAACAGTTCCCATAACACCGCAGCAGAATGGCGTAGCAGAGCGCATGAACAGAACTCTGAATGAACGTGCCAGAAGCATGAGGATACATGTCGGATTGCCCAAATTTCTATAGGCTGAAGCTATCAACACTGCAGCTTACCTGATCAACCGTGGGCCCTCAGTTCCTTTGGATGGCGGAATACCAGAGGAAGCTTGGAGCAAGAAAGAAATAAACCTTTCACACTTAAGAGTGTTTGGTTGTATTTCTTATGTACACATAAACTCTGCTGAAAGAAGTAAACTTGATGCCAAGTCCAACAAATGCGTCTTTGTTGGTTACGGTGGTGATGAGTTCGGTTACCGGTTTTGGGACTACGAAAATCGAAAGATCATCAGAAGCAGAGACGTCATTTTCAATGAAAATGTGATGTACAAAGATAGGTCAACCGCAGAATCAAGTAATACCGAAGCTGAAACAAAGGAATTTGCTGAGTTCGAGGAGATTTCTGGAAATGATGTTCAGATCAATCCTGAAGCAGTTCAAGAAGAACCACACACACCAGAACTGAGACGCTCCTCCAGAATTCCTAAACCAACCCAACGGTAATCGCCTTCTTTGCACTATTTGTTGCTGACTGACAATGGTGAACCAGAGTGCTATGATGAAACAATGCAGGTGGAGGATTCAGTCAAGTGGGAGTCTTCCATGAAAGATGAGATGGACTCGCTTATGTCAAATCAGACGTGGGAATTAGCTGAATTACCACCAGGCAAGAAAGCGCTCCATAACAAGTGGATTTACAGGATCAAAGAAGAACATGATGGGAGAAAACGCTACAAAGCAAGATTGGTTGTCAAAGGTTTTCAGCAAAAAGTAGGTGCGGGGAATTTACATCTTGAGCAGTTAGATGTAAAGACATCTTTCTTTCATGGTGATTTGGAGGAAGAGATCTATATGAGGCAACCAGAAGGCTTCATAGAGGCAGGCAAGAAAAACCTGGTATGCAGGTTGAAGAAGAGCTTGTATGGTTTAAAACAAGCTCCTAGACAGTGGTACAAGAACTTTGATAGTTTCATGAGTAGCAGTGGTTTTACCAGATGCCAAGCATATCATTGTTGCTACATCAAGAGGTTCGATAATAGTTTCATTATTTTATTGTTGTACGTTGATGACATGCTCGTTGCAGGCTCAAACATGCAAGAGATCATAAACTTGAAGCAAAAATTGTCGAAGTAGTTTGCTATGAAGGATCTGGGCGCTGCAAAGCAGATTCTTGGGATGATGATCAAGAGAGACACAAAGTCGGGGACTTTGATGTTATCACAGGCTGAGTACATCAACAAAGTACTCTTCAGGTTCAACATGCAAGATGCTAAACCAGTAAGTACACCTTTAGGTGTTCATTTCAGACTCTCCAAAGACCAATCACCAAAGACGGAGGAAGAACGTGCACACATGGTGAAGGTGCCGTATGCCTCAACAATTGGAAGTCTGATGTATGCCATGGTTTGTACCAGTCCAGATATTGCTCATGCAGTGGGAGTTGTTAGCAGGTACATGAATAATCCGGGCAAGGTACACTGGGAAGCAGTCAAATGGATCCTCAGATATCTTTGAGGTACCACAAACAAAGCACTTTGTTTCAAATGTGGAGATATGATACTGACAGGCTATGTAGATGCTGACTTAGCCGGAAATGTCGACATCAGAATGAGCACTACAGGGTATGTCTATACTCTAGGAGGAACTGCAGTGAGTTGGGTTTCTCAACTACAGAAGATAGTTGCTCTCTCCACAACTGAAGCAGAATATGTCGCTGTTACGGAAGCCAGCAAGGAGATGGTTTGGCTCCAAAGTTTCTTGGAAGAGTTAGGCAAGAAACAAGAAAACAATATCTTGTATTGCGACAGTCAAAGTGCTATCTATCTAGCAAAGAATCCGTCTTTTCATTCCAGGACAAAGCACATACAATTGAGATGTTATTTTATCCGGTCTCTTCTGGAAGATGGGATTTTGAAACTTGAAAAGATTAGTGGAGCTCAAAATCCAGCAGACATGTTGACAAAGACGGTGACTACGGACAAACTGAAGTTGTGTTCAGCTTCAGTTGGCATGCTAGAATAACAAGACCAGACATGCTGCTGCATTGATCGAGGTGTGAAGACATATTAAAATCAGTCTTCAAGTGGGAGATTGTTAAAAGTTTCAAACTTTGGCAACCAACTTTGGAAAATGTTTCTTTAAAAAATGTTTTTCAAAGTTTGGTAAAATTTTGGTAGATGTTTGTTGAAAATAGGAATGGGTAAATTCACTTTAGTCATTGCACTTTAGGGTATTTTCAAAGATTAGTCCCTAAGTTTATACTATAAATACCCTTACCCATTTAGCTTCAAAATCATCCCAAAAATAATTTCTTTCTCCCAATACTAGAGAGTTTTCTTGTGAGTAGTGAGTATTTTGTAAACACCTGTAAATTTTCTCTCTTAGTAAAAGATCTGCAGCAGTCCGGAGACGTAAACACAATTGGTTGAACTTCGTTATCAATTTCATGTATTATTTTTCCGCTTTTATTTTGCATTCTCACTAATCTGGTTATAGGGAAATTACTTGTACTCGGTTTATTTTCCTAACAAAACTGACTGTCACCAAGCATACCGACTTTTGCAAGCCCCACGCCTCCGTCAAGGGACGCTGTCCATCCTTCTTCACATCGATGATCTCATACAAAGGAATTGGCTGGTTCATTTCATGCATGTCTCTCGGAAAGGTAGCCAAGTGTCCGATTTTGTTACTAAAATGTCTACCGGGGAGGATTTTGAGGTGCACTATTTGGAGCTTCCGCCTACCGGTGGAGTCCTTACTTTATTACGATCAGGGCCGTGGTTGGGTTTTCGGGGGTCTGTATAAATTCTTATAAAGGGTCCCCTATTTTCTAGATATATTCGATTTCGGGGCAACAATAGTGGCGTTTTTTTGACAAACGCCTCGATAGATCCATCTATAATGCTTTTATCAATAAAGCCACAATAATAGTGGCGTTTTTTTAAAACATCATAATAGATTCATCTATAGTGGCGTTTATTGGAAAAACGACATTATATATATACTTTTTGGGGTCTATTTTTTGGGGCCCTGCGCGATCACACAGTTTGCACCGCCTCAACCACGGCCCTGATTACGATGAGTCGGGTGCAATAGTACAAGGTGTCTTGGTTTGATTGTTGATTTATCTTTCTGGTTGTTTGTTTCATTTCTTTAAGCGGTATGTGTGTACCATTTACCTCTGATTAGGTTAGAATTTTTTTTAATGAGACATATATAACCCTTCCTGTATATGATTTCTGAATTAATCATACCTTCTTTACCAAAAAAGATATATTAATATTATACTTTAATTTGGTTGATATATGTCATTCTTCTTTAATATTATGGATAAAATTATCAGTCCAAATTCACGTTATTAAATTTTAGTATTTTGGTTGATAAAATTAGCGATCGATGCAAGGAATACCAAAATTCAACTAAAGACAAATTAGTAGTGAAATGCCAATGAATTTTCAGCAGTATTTTCAAAGGTTTTATAAGAGGCAAGTAAACTTGAGGGACAGATGGACCAATCAACTTCTCCATACAAAAACAACCAGCGAAGTAAGATACTAACTCCAAGATTACAGATTTCACTGTTGCTTTTCATCCTCGGGTTTAGACGCTTCTTTGGTTTCGTCTGTTCCATTCTCCTAAATCGATAAAAACAAGTAATATTTAGTAAATATTCACCATAAAAAACACAAACTGATCGCAGCACTTAATTCGAAATAGAAAATGAATGCGTGTACGTTCGGGGTTGTTCAAACCTGCATGTCTGAGGTCCACAAAGTGAGGTTATCACGAAGAAGTTGCATTATCAAAGTGCTGTCCTTGTATGAATCCTCTCCAAGAGTATCCATCTCTGCGATGGCTTCATCAAAAGCCTGAGGCAAAGAAAGAAAGCATGTTGGCCAAATAGAATTTAAAGACAAATTTGATGAAACTCCAGACGAATAGCAAAGAAGGATTAGTAATGCTCTATATTACTCGGACTCTGATAATCATTATATATGGGTGAGTTTCCACCACGGATATCCAAGTTTTTTCCATTTATTTGCAGAACCATACTCTCATAGGTCATTCATATATCTGAACATGTCGGACACAGGTACTTTTGGGAAAATGAAGAATGCAACTAACAAAGATGATAAAATTTATAACTACAAACCTCCCCAATGTTTTAGATAAACAAGATGACTATTGCGACTAAACTAAAATTCTGAACCTTTGTCATCCTACCTGTTTCGCAAGACTGCAAGCACGATCAGGAGAATTCAAGATCTCGTAGTAGAACACGGAAAAGTTCAGAGCCAATCCTAAACGAATAGGATGAGTTGGGGCGAGCTCAGAAGTTGCAATGTCCTGAAAAGAAAAGGATGCATATAACAGCAATAACAGACCAGAAACTCCAATGTAAATATATGAAAGCGCAATGTAAATATATGAAAGCAAGAAAAAAACAATACAAACAAAACCCAGGCAATGCATGACAAGAATAGAAAAGGATAATTAAACTGAACCAATGAATATTACTTTGTTCGAATTGGATTAATACAAATCACCGAAGAAAATTTGAAGTTTATGCGGTGAGGAGGCTAGGAGGGGTGATTGTGGTTCAGAATTTCATTTACAAACAAAATTTTACTTTTCGCCAACAGGAAATTCAGCTGCTTTCTTATATCACAGAAATGTTGAAAAAAAATAAAATATTAATACAAAACCCATAGTGTTGAGACCATTATCTTCTTGACAATTTTCATATATTTCTACTGTGATTCAATCCTATTTCTAATGCTCATGTTTAGTAATCAATCAAAGCAGTTCGAAGCAGATCCAGATATTAGCAGAAAGAAATAAACAACACGAACACTAAAATTTACGAAAAGTATTAATCACATTTAAAATAAATCAAACCCTAAAATTACATCAAATCAAGGAAAAGAAATGCACAAAATTACAAAAATGAGCACAAACCTGAGCAGATTTATACGCAGAGAGCGTATTCTCCGCAGCAGCTTTCCTGTAATCGCCAGTCCTGAACTCAGCCAAGTACCTATGGTAATCTCCCTTCATCTTCAGATAGAAGACCTTAGAATCGCCGCTTCCGGTTGCCGGAACGAGCTTCTCATCGAGAAGCTTCAAAATTCCGGCACAAATCTCCGAAAGCTCGGCCTCAATCTTGGCTCTGTACTCGCGGATGATGGAAACATGGTCGGAGTTCCCACGTCCTTCCTCTTTCTGCTCGATGGAGGAAACGATCCTCCAGGATGCACGGCGGGCGCCGATCACATTCTTGTAGGCGACAGAGAGGAGATTCCGCTCCTCGACGGTGAGTTCATCGGGAGCGACGACGGAGGAGACGACAGCTTCCATGAACTTGACCATCTCCTCGTAGCGCTCGGCTTGCTCGGCGAGTTTCGCCTTGTAGACATTTTCTTCGCGTGGGGAATTAGCGGCCATGGGGATTGGGCGATGTTTGGATGGAAAGAAAATGAGACTCTTCAGAGGGATTGAGAGATCGGAGAGGAGGTGTGTTGGAGAAGGGGAAATTACCTTAATTACTTTGTTTTGGGTAAACTACATGGGAGACCACTAAACTATGCTAAAATATCAATTTGACTACCAAACTTTCAATTGAATCAATAAGACTACCTAACTATTTAATTTAATCAATCAAAAAACCGGCCATTAATTTTTAAAAGAGGTGGTGACGTGCCCGTTAAACTTAATTGGTATAATTATATATTTGGTTCTTAATATTTACATATTTTATTAATTTAGTCGCTATTTTAATTCAATTAAATAAATTTAATTATCCAATTAGAACGTTACACGTGTCAATATATGATTGAAATGTTTAATTTATGAATTTTAAATTATTAAATTAAATAATTTTTCTATCCAATAAAATAGTGACACATGTCACCACCCAATGAAAGTGAAAATTAAAGGGATAAAATTGTGCTCCTAGAAAATTGAACCAGGGTCTCACAGGAGGAGGGGGAGAGATAGAGCAAGCGCCAAATCCATTAGGCCAAAGAAACCCAATGATTCATAGTTACAACAATTTGTGTTTGATTTGTAAAAGTTTGTTAATGATAAAAAAATTTAAAAATTTATTTGTTTAAACAAATTATTATTTATATTAGCTGTAAACTGTTTTTTAATTAAAAATATTCAATTTTTATATAAATTAGAAAAAATTTAAAAATCATTAATTCAAAAATTGACCCAATTAACCTAAATTTGTTTGGTTCGGTTAATAATTTTTAAATAAATTTCAAATCGATTAATGGTTAAAGGAAAAACATTCGGTTAATTCGGTTAATTTAATAATTTTCAAATTAACCGAACCGAATTAACTAAATATTTGCTTCAATTAATTCGGTTAATAATTTTCAAAAAAATATCAGTTAATTTGGTTATGCTAATAATTTCAAATTAATTAATTTGGTTCGATTAATAATTTTCAAATAAATTTTGGTAAATTAACCGAACCGAGTTAACTGACTTTTTTCTTTAAACGTTAATCGAACCAAAATTTATTAGTCGTGAATAATTTATTTAATTTTTTAATAATTTATTTAAACAAATAATTTGTTTAATTTTTTATATTTAAGAAACTTTTAAAAAAATAAATACAAATTGTTGTAACTTTAAACCATTGGAGACCTTTGGTCTAATGGTTTGGACGCCTGCTTTATCCTATCCCCTTGCGTGACCTTGGTTTGATCCCCTTAGAGTGTAACTTTTTCCCTTTAATTTTCATTTCCATTGGGTGGTAACACGAGTCACCTCCTGATTGGATATGAAATTATTTAATTAAATAATTTAAAATTCATAAGTAAAACATTCTAATCATATATTGACATGTGTCACGTTCTAATTAAATAGTTAAATATATTTACTTGAATTAAAATAGTGACTAAATTGATAGAATATGTAAATATTAAGGACCAAATATATAATTATGCTAATTAAGCTTAACGGACACATCACCATCTCTGTTAAAAATTAACAGTCGGTGGTTTGATTGAATCAATTAAATAGTTGAGTGGTCTGATTGATTCAATTGAAAGTTTGGTGGTCACATTGATTTTTGACCATAATATAGTGGTCTCCCATGTAGTTTACCCTACTTGTTTTTCTAAGAATTGTTCTTTAGGTAAATTCTCAATCCAGTCACTCAACTTACAATGTGTTTCTGTTTAAATCCTCTAACTATAAAAATTTCAATTTAAACTTTTGAAATTTATTTTTTTGTCTTTCCGTGTTAATTCTTTAACGTTGTTTTAAATTTATACAAAAATCTTAAAATTTTATGGTAAAGTACACAAATAAATCCCCCAATTATAAATCATTGTTTTGTTAAATCTTCTGACTATTGAAAGTTATAAAATAGTCCATTAACTACAAAACACTATGTTATTGAGTTTCCAAACTATTAAAAGTTACAAAATAATCATCGACTATTCATATGTTTCAAACTTGTCTTTTTTAAGTTAAAAATTGGCGGTTGTCTAAGTTGGACGTTAACCTGCTCACTGGGATATGATCAAAATCTAAACCCAGAATTGTTTGAGTCATATTTCATAGTTCGAGTCTCTATTTACATTATGTCATCGAGCCAATGTTTAAAACATTATGTCATCGATTTAGTGCTTTAAAGCAATGGCGGTGCTATTAGACATAATTAAAATATGATTTTATTATATATTACTCAACAAATCAATGTTTAGCTCAAGTGATAACCAATTTTTCAACGGAAAATGATGAGTTTGAAACTTATGAATAGTTAAATGACCATTTTATAACTTTTAATAGTTAGAGAGACCCAACAAAATAATATCCTATAGTCGAGAGATATTTTATAATTTTTATTAGTTGAGCGACTCAATAAAACAACGCCTTATAGTCGGAGGATCATTTATGTATTTTACTCAAAATTTTACTATAAATTTATGTAAATAAATTAATTTACTTCTTTTTTTTAAATCTAGAATTCAATAATAGAATCATCAACGTCATAATATTTTCTTTCAAATTTTAATAATAAAAGATCGAGAAGAGGAATAAAAAAATATATCACGGTTTTATATTAAATTCAAGATCAAACTTTAATATGAAATAATTTAAAATTCAGTAGTAAATACAATACGAAACCTAAAGTTGAATAATATTTGAAGTAATTCACCCATTTTATTATTTGAAGCCCTAATATCCATGGAGGAGACGAGCTTATTTATAAGGGTTGGCTTTTGGTTTTGAGCGTTGATCTAAATTTAAGTCTAATCAACCTCTTATCCAATTTAGGCACAACCACACTCGTCCTGGACACGATTCAGACATAGCAATATAGTAACAGTATATCATACCGTGGGAGTGGAAAGAACGTCGGTTAACAGTTTATCCAGGTTCTGGGAAGAAGAACCGTCGAGACCGGAAGCCTCCATCGCTTTCTTCTTCAATCCGATGACCTTTGCTTTCATTTCCACACCCTTTTCTCCCTCCATAAACTCCCTAACAAGCATCTCCACTTGATCTCTCTTCACCTCTTCATCCATCTCCATGCCGATACCCAACTCCTTGCAAGCTAACCAGGTGTTCGTTTGTTGGTCCGAGAAAAACGGCAAACAAAGCATGGGCACACCGGCGGAGATGCTCTCGATCGTTGAATTCCATCCCATGTGAGATAAGAACCCTCCTACCGACGGGTGCTTAAGCACTTCACGTTGTTGGCACCAGGTCGCTAACAGCCCTCTGCCTTGGGTTTCGACTATGAATTCAGGCGGTAAAACCGCCGCCTTACCCTTAACGAGATCGGGTCTGACGATCCACAAAAAGGGTTGTTTGCTATCAGCTAGACCCCAAGCGAATTCGATCATTTGTTGAGGACTCATTACGGCAATACTCCCGAAATTTACGTAGATTACCGATTCGGGTTGTTTAGAATCAAGCCATTCGAGACATTCGGATTGTTCAGCCCACATATTAGAATCAATATGTTTTAGTTTATCATCTTTGATCTCATCGACAAGTAAATGAAGAGGACCGATGCCGTAAACGGGAAGAGGATCGATGAGTGAAGACACAAAATCCAAAGCGTCTTTCTCCAACGACTCGAATGTGTTGAAAATCACAGCCGAAAATTTGAAGTCGTAGGATGGTTGATTGAGGATAAAATTGAGCATCGCATCGTTTCGGTCCGTAGTTCTAACGTAACTTGGAAAATCCCTGAAACGTATATCTTTCATTCCAGGCATCCATTCTATCACAGAATCAAGATATTCCTTAGTTAAACCACTTGAGACTGGGGTTAACCCTTCTTCAAACAGAAGTGGGATGTGAGCGTAGCAAACCAATGACGCAATGCTGGCCGTCCATAAAGTTACGCAAGGGACCCCAACCTCTTGAGCTGCTTCTGTGGAGAACGACAAGTGAAAATCCGCAACAATGCAGGTTACGCGGGGCGCATCGGCGCTGTCGTTGAGCTTGCGAAGAAGACGACGAAACGGTTCCAAGCCATTGGTCGAGAAGGAATCCAACAAAGAGAAAACGTCTTGGGTGACATTATCATCATCAGACGGCGGGAGGCCATCGGGGATGGTTTCGAAGCGAAAGTCCGGCACACCGCCGAGCGATTCGGGACCTCGGGATCGGAGAAGACGCTTATGGTTGTACTCGGTGTTGACGAATGTTATGTGAAGGCCTTTGTGGTGAAGAAGTTTTGCAAGCTGAAGCATTGGGGTTACATGCCCTTGAGCTGGGAATGGGATGCATACAGCATGCATCTTGGATACCATTTTTCTCTGGAAACTTCGTATATATGTGTATATTGATATGGTTTTGTAAGTGACGAAGCTGAATGAAAATGAATTATCTCTATTTATAGGAAAATGAAAATATATGTATTATGGTAAGTAGTTTTTTAAGGATTATTATCTTATACGTTATCGGTGTACAATATTTAGATCATATCAACTATCCTATTATTTATTTTTAAAATTTTAAATTTCTTTAAATAAACACTTTTTTTATAAAACTTGAAATTATTTTTTCTATTAATTATATTAAATAATAAACCTTTTTCAAATGATAAACATAATTGTGTGCTATAATATATGTTAATATTATTATAATACATTATATATAAAAAATTCATAATTATATTAAAAAAATTATTATTCTCATTATAAAAGTATCTTAATACGCAATATGTATGTATGCATATACAAAGAGTTGACGAAAAATCACTTTTTATTATAAAAATATTATAAGATTTTTCCTCAACAAAATAATAATTTCATTGAAAATATGATTAGAAAAAAAGTTAACATTCTAAAATTTATTAAGATTATTATGAGCGTATCTTATCGAAAATATTACAGTACGTTATATGCAAATATAATAAATTCATGATATAAAAAATTGATGTTTTAATATTATGGTTTTATTTTACAAATCACCTAATAATAATAAATATTAAAAAAGTATAATTATTTGTATAAATTAAATCAATTTTTATCATCTCATTATAATTAGGAACAATAATAAGATATTTTAATTACACACAATTCAATGAACCATAAATTATAATAATCGATTAAATATGTCATACATGTATAATTACATCCAACTTCGTCTAAATCTAATCACATGATAATTTTTCAAACTTCAACATATGAAATCTTATGTTTCTTATTTGTAAAAAACAATCCTTAAAAATTAAAACCTAAGATAACTATCTTTAGTATAGATCATGACGTTAATAAGAATAAATATGTTGAATTTAACTCTTCATTATGGTCATTATAGGTATTTTAAATATATTTTTAAGTCTTAAATAAGAAAAAATATATATATGTTGACTTCAAATTTTACAAGTTAATTGTTAGGCTAAAAGAAGTTATTAGAATAAATAGGGTTCAAAGGGTTTGGTATATCTACGTAATAGAGTCACTAAGGGTTAATATGTGTATTATAGGCATTTCAAATATACTTTTAACTCTTAATAAGAATAATTAGGTTCAGTTCAATTGTTAGGTTGCCAAAAAAGTTAATAGAATAAATAGGGTTAGATGCATTTGTTTTTTTTTTCCTAGTTTGAGGTGATTACAAAGTAATATTTATCAAATTATTCTTAATTATTTGACAATAAACACTCTTGCAGATGATATGCTCGAACTCGGGACATCTAGATGTTATAATAATCTTTTTAATCACTAAAATAATTTGGTTCGTGCTTGTTATATATATATATAATATAATATAATCGGTAAGAGTTAATAAGGGTATTGTAGGTATTTCAAATATATTTTAACTCTTATTAATAATAAATTGGTTCAATTTAGCTGTTAGGTTAAAAAGTTAATAAAAGTAAGTTTGCTGCAATAAATTATGTATCTTCAATGTGTGTATAGAGCATCACGACTTCTGTGCTCACAAACACATATGAGCTCTGTGTGTCTTATATGCACGTACAATATAACACGATTTATCCGACCAATCTCCATAAATTTTAGGTACTCACTATCAATGCTCACAAACACGCATACAAAACATCTTTACGATTTTATAATATAAAAATTGCACTCAATAATAAATCTGTTGAATTATAAATAGAAATGAACGTATAATTTTATATAAATTATATATCAATTTAAAATTTAGGAAGTTGTATTAAAATTTTATGGATAATTAATTATGTAAAATTAAATTATCAATAAAATATAAAAAATACATAAATTATATATCAATTTAAAATTTTTAGGAAATAAGACAACCTAATATCTCAAAAGATTTGGTATCGACATAAAAATTGACGAAGACGTGAAAAGAAATCAAATGGAGACATTGTTAAGGCTTTCATTAAGGGAGAAAAAGGAAGTAAAAATGAAATCGAAGGTCATTGAAGAAAAGAGGCTTGCATTCCACTCGGCTACTCTTTTGAGAGCCTAAATAAACTTTTAACCAATTTATTTTGCACTCAAGGTGTCTGACCTTTTTCATAAGAGAAAATGAGTTTGCAAGTCAACTAGACGTGACATCCATATTTTATCCTTAATGTTTAGTGTTGACAAGTGAGGTATGTTGAATCATCAAATGGAAAATGCAGTTGGTACAGAAACAGAGAGAATCTGTGTTGATTGACATCATCAGTGGCATAATCCGACCATGTCAAGGATGGTTTCATAACGAAAGTCCACCAAGTTGTCTAGCGAAAATGTTATGTGAAAGCCTTTGAGGTGAAGCATTGGGCCGGCTTATATGCCCTTCGACTGGATTTGGGATGCAATTCGAACTCATTTTTCTCGGAACAACATTTCTAGGATGTAATGATTAAGGACGGGGATGGGACGGATTCGGATTTTGATTAGTCTAAATTTTAAATGGATTAAACGTAAATTTTAAGTTTTTGAATTATTAAATTATATTTTTATCCATATATTAATTTAGAATTTTATAAAATCTAAATGGGTAAACTACTTATTTAATCAATTAATTATACATGTGATTTCGTTTTGGCACTCATTTTTTAAAATTATACTTAAATTCATGTTTTTATTTCGTTTTGATCACTTATCGTTAAAAAAACAAATAAAATAATTGATGTGATATTTTTGTTTTTTTAATAATGATGTGTCATTATCTTATGGTGATACATCAATTCACCATTTTTTTAATGGAGGATGACCACAATGGAACAAAATTTAAATTCAAGTATGATTTTGAGGGAAAAAATAATTATGTTATCAAAATATATTTATAAAAATAGCTGTGTGACTAAATACATAGTTTATCCAATCTAAATAGATTAAAACCTAAATTTATCACATAAAAGCGTTAGGTTTAGGTATAGAGCAACTATTATTGGCCGATTGGTCAAGCTGCTTATCTTTGTTATCTCATATTCCCTTAGGTCATTAGACCTACTAAGAACACTTCCTTTGCTTTCTTTAAAGTCCCTTATTCCCCTCCCCACTTGGTAGGATTATGATTAGATTTAGAATTTGTTAAAAAAGCGTAAGGTCTATGAATGTTAAACCAACGGATTCTGACCCCACTCATTTCTATAGTATCATATTTTTTAAAAAAAATTGAATTCAAATCCATATTTAAGGAAAAAAATTCCTAACCCGACTTGATATTAAATAATAATATAATTTTTCTCTATACATTTAATGATAATTACTATAGCACTCTTTCAATATTTTTCTAATTAAATATCTAATATATGGAATAAAAATACTTTTTTTATATTTATATCAAATTAAATTTTAAATAAAAATATATGCTTCTCGGTTGGGTCGGGTTAACCTAAAACCCAGCCCAAAATCATCCCTAATAAGGTGGCTATCAATTCTCTTGACCTGTATCTAATTTAAACCCATAACCTTTCAAACTTTAAACTAGGAAAGTAATTATATATTTAAGGCACACTCAAAATTATTATAACATGAATATTAACAATACCAATTAAATTAATATCAAATATAATAAATAAGTTTTCCAAATGATAATTGAATAACATTTTGCACGTTATCTTCAGTCCTAGATAAAAGGCAGAATTAATTAATTAATTAATTATATTCATTCTGTAGTTAAGTAAGGATTGATTAAATTTTGCCTAACCTACCAGTTTAAAGAGATTGGAAACTGAAATCTAATTTAAAACCTCAAAATTAGGAAAAGAGAGACGTGAGGGGCAGATGAGGTCAAATTCTATCATTAATCCCTATATTATTATAAATTACAAATTTAGTCATTATATTCTATTTTAATCAAAGTTATATTACGTATTATTTAAAATTAAGAAACTAAATTAATAATTTATATAAAATACTATAATTAATAGTATAATTTAATTTTAAAAATTTAAAGATTATTATTAGGATTATTATTGAAATTTTAATTTTTTAAAAAAACTAATTAAATTAACATAAAAAATCAAATTCATAAAGTTATATATGGTATATGAATTGATAAGAAACATTAAATTTTATCACAACTAAATTTAAAAGGAAAATTCAAAAATTAATTAATTAATAAATAGTGATAAATATCATGCACGCATAATATTCAATTACTATTAATTAACAATAGTAAATAGTTCTTATTTACCACGCGCTATCTGAAGTGGGTGGATCACAAGTCCCGAAGGTTCAGGAATCAAATTCTCAATTTGCCATTAGCAAAATGAAAAGCTCATAAAGCGTGCAATTCACGTAGAGGAATAAGAGTGTATTGCTCATTTAAGTTGTAGTGGTCCCGAGTGAAAAGAAAATGCTTGAAGAAGATAGCTAAAGATTACAAATTTATAAACAAATATTTTAATATTAGTATTATTTTATTAATGTTATCTTAATTTTGTTGAGGTGTGTGGGAGCAAAATATAAATAGCGTTTGTTCTTCACTAGCCCAACTTTAATGGCGTGAGAGCGTACACAAAGCGAGAGAGTATATGTGTATGTAATATTTCATACGGTTCTTAAAAGTAACCATATGTGATCTTCCTTCAATCTTTGCATGTCTCACCAAATTATTCACAAAAGAAAACCCAAAACCCAGAAAATGGATTTATTCTGTTATAGTTGAAATGCCATTTGGAAAAAGAACGAAAGGGTAAAAATATTGTTCCTTTTCTGGTTGGTTTCATAATCTGAGCAAAACACAGATGATAAAAAGCGGTAATCTATTCTGGGTATTTGTTGTTTCACATCTGATGTTCTTCTTTTGATTGTTTCTTCTTGTGGCTGTTGTTGTTGTTGTTTTGTCTATTTGTTTTGTTTTGGTTTGGTTTCTGGTTCTGTTTGTTTTTCCTTTTTGTCTGTCTTTCTGATGTTGGAATCCACCGCCGAGAAGAAGAAGAGAGGAAACATGGATGATGATGATGAGTTTGAAACGATATTAGATGAGATCCCTCATGCAACATCACATCATCATCAAAATGAGTCATTTAATGGTATGTATGGTCTTGTGTATGATGATGACCCATCAAGCTATTTCCATAACCATACACATGCTTCCCCTGGAAGCGGTTTCTCTTTACTGTCAGATGGCTCTTCTTCGAGTTTGTCTAATGGATCACCACCTCCACCGCCATTAGATGACCTTAAGCCACACTTGTCAAATGGATTGTTTATGGATTCAACTATTAGGCAAAAGGCCAGTATTGATTGCTTGTTTGGTGAACTGGATCTTTGCAGGACTCGTAGTAAAATGTATATTAGCAATGATCAAGAGAATTTCGGTTCTAGTTTTAGAGATTTTTCACTTGAGCCCAATGGGATTCGAAAACATGGGGCTTGTGATGAACTTAGGAAAGGGTTTGCTGATTTTGTGGGTCTTCAATCCCCTGTTTCTATGAGTGTTCCATCAAGTGTCAATGGTGGGAGGAATATGGCATTTTCTGGATTTCCACAGCAGGAATATCCCCAAATGTATCTTGGTCGCCAGGATGCTTTGGGTTCGCCTAGGGGAATGAATAATTTGAATGGTACAATGAGGTCTCCATGGCAGAAAAAAGAGCTAGCTTGTAACTATTATCAGAGAGGGAATTCTCTGAATGATCTTCTGATGAATGATGCTTTAATCTATGGTCAAAGAAACAGTATGAATGGGAATGATGGAAGAGGTAAGCTGAATTTTCATGCTTCTCCCTGGTTTGTTCAAGCGAACCGTAATCTGAGCATTGGAAGCCTGTTAAATTGGGGGCTTCCATTATCCAATGGTTTGTCTAGATCCCATTCAAATGTTGGAATCCCAAATGAGAGTAGTTTCATTATTCAAGGTGATGGTTTAAATTTTGTAATCAACAAGGGGCAGGAGATTGGTGCAAGTAAGCATCGAGAAGGAAGGTTGCAACTTGATAATTGGTCTCACTTTGCTGCAGCTAGTGGAAATGCTAAGAATGCTAAGTTATATAACTCATTCTCTTTGCCGGCTAAGTGTAACTCTTTGGCCGAAGCTCGTGGATATATATACTTAATGGCAAAAGATCAACATGGTTGTAGGTTCTTACAGCTGCTATTCGATGAGGGTACCCTAGAGGATGTCGAAATAATATTTAAGGAGATCATTGATCATGTAGTTGAACTGATGATGAACCCATTTGGGAATTATCTTATGCAGAAGTTATTGGAAGTGTGCAATGAAGAACAGAGAATGCAGATTTTGTTAATGGCTACAGAGGAACCAGGGCAGCTAGTTAAAATATCTCTAAACACACACGGGTATGTCCGAAACATTGCAAATGTACATTTTCATTTGCTGTTACATTTCTAACATTGTTTTCCTTGTTTCAGCACCCGTGTAGTGCAAAAGTTGATCGAGACTCTGAAGACCAGGCAGCAAATTTCACTGATTATATCATCTCTTGAACCTGGTTTCTTATCTCTCATTAAGGACCTGAATGGGAATCATGTTGTGCAGCGTTGCTTGCAATGCCTTAGCTGTGAAGATAACAAAGGTAAGCCTTCCACCTTTCTAGGTGTTAATGTTGGATCTTTTCTATGCCATTCTGTTTTTGTTCATTAACTCATAGTGAAGTGTGATATCTTGTATAAGTTACAGACAATGCCGAGCTGAGCCTTAGATTGAACCTCCCTTTTGCTTATTCTTAGAGGCAATGCATCACTTTGCATGTGTCTCGGTAATTGTAACTCGATGGAAAATAATGGAATCCGATCATTTTGACAGTTTATTTTTGTTGCTGCTGCGAAGTATTGTGTTGATATTGCAACTCATCAACACGGCTGTTGCGTTTTGCAACGATGCATTAGTCATTCCTCTGGGGAATATTGGGAAAAACTGGTTGAACAAATATCCACCAATGGGCTCCTACTTGCACAAGACGCGTATGGGTAAGCATCAATTTCTAGTTAGAGGAAACTCAACTTACATAAGCTGATATATATAGTTGTGTATGCAATTAAGAGTTTCTGGTTTACTGAATAACCAAACTTTCTGGTTGACTGATGATGCAGAAAAGGTGCGGTAAGCCGAAACTCTTTGCATATTTGATTGTGTTGGATCTTCTGTATTTGGCCCTTCTGTGATACTAATAAGTGGTGGTGGAAAAGATTTGTTTCGGAAAGTGAATTAATGGCTTGTTTTGTGTCATTGACTCGTATGGTGCCATGCTGAATTAGTCATCATATCGGTGTTGTCCTTGTATTGTTGTCGGAAACCAACTTTTTTGTCCTTAGTTGGTCCGTTAATGTTTTAAGCTTTTTCTTTGTTGTTATGAGACTTGCTAGTTGGTTCTGAATTCGATATTCGCGGGTGCCCACGAATTCAAGTTTGTGATACATGCTGTCCCTTTCATGCACTTCTTTTAACCATGGATTCCTGTTTTTGATTTTGCAGAAATTATGTTGTTCAGTTTATTTTGGAGATAAAAATTCCATCTGCCACTTTGACTCTGATTTCTCAATTCGAAGGGAATTACGGGCACCTCTCATCGCAGAAGTTCAGCAGTCATGTGGTTGAAAAATGTCTCGTGGTGTTAAATGACGAGAGCCGATCGAAAATCATTAACGAATTGCTCTCTACAACTCACTTTGAACGATTGCTTCAAGATCCACATGCAAATTATGTTGTGCAAACTGCACTCCGTGTGTCTGAGGTTTGAGAGCCAATAACTTCTCTAATTATATACAAAAACTCCAATCTGCCAGTTAAAACTCATCTTTGTTTCTGGCTTGTATGATCCGTTATAACATTCGTATGCATCAGTATTGGAATCATCGATATTTTATGTTAGATAATACGTGAAAATATAGTTGACAGAATTAGGAATCAGGGATTATATGATTACCGTGACGGATAAGGTCAAAATTTTATGCTCCTACTTGAAGATGAACTTAGAAGACCTTGTTTTTGAACCAAATTGTTTTGTTTGAGATCCTCTTTTATTGCATGTTACTCTAAACCTCTTACTAACCACAAAATGTATCTGACTTGTCTTCTTTTCTTCCCACTTATGTTAGGGAGCTCTGCACAATTCGCTCGTCGAAGCAATCGAGTCCCATAAAGCACTATCGCGCAACAGCCCGTATTCGAAGAGGATTCTCTCCCAGAAGCTTCTCAGAAAGTAATGTACATTCTTACCATCCCTGAAAGAAGCTGTCTTCTGTCGTTTTGTGTCTCTGTTACCGTAGTTTTCTACCGTCCATTAAAATCGTCATATATATAAATGGAAACCGGAAAGAGGGCTCGCTCCTTCGACTCGAGGAAGAGTTTTTGTCTTCTCAAAATGGCATGGAATCCCTTGTGCTCAGAAGAGTGTAAAAGATAAAGCAACTTTTGAACTAAGTTGCTTAAATTTTGGACATTGTATTATTTATGTTGTTTTGTTGGTCTCTATCTATGCCACTGGATGTTTATTTTGCATTTTTTCCTCCGTATTGGATGCATTTTTTTTCCTGTCCGAATGAAGAAATTCGAGTATAAAAAAATATAAATATATTAAATTCGAATTTTAAATTAATTCAATAAATTAATTAATCAAACTAAATTTTCGGTTCATTATTTTTTAAATTATGAACTTGACAAGACCAAGTAATTGGGGTTTTTACATAACTGACACCGTTTGATTTTAATTTTACTTTTCTGACACCGTTTGATCAATATTTCCAGAACTAGCACCCTTTCTGCTGAGTTGGCAAAGGCGCGTCCCCGGGGGCGCGCTTTACCCGTGTTTTTCGCTGAGTTGGATGCCACGTGTGAAAGGCGCGTCCCCGGGGACGCGCCTTTGCCAACTCAGCAGACGTATTTTGTTTATAATAAATAGTTTATTTTATTATTATTATAAATTAATAATATATTATGTAAAATGTTTCGATTATAATGTAAGAATTATCAAGTTTCGAGTATTTTTGATTTTGATTATCGATCTATTAATTTTATCAGTTAATTATTTAAATGTTATCAATCTAGTCAATATTTAACGAAAATATTGATGCATAAGTTAATAAATTAGTATGATTACATATTTAATCTTCAAGACTTACATATTTTATAAAATTAGTCTTATTGAAAATTTAATTTAATAAATTTAAAAGTTATAACGAAAAAATTATAACTAATAATATTAAATATTATATTAAATAATTATATTAAATATATTTATGTATTTAAAAGTTAAAAAAATTTATTTAGGTGTACATACATTGACAAATTATATAAATGCAATAACATTAAATTATTAGAAATAAAAACATTCATTTAAAAACTTTAATTACATAAGAGTTAACGGTTATATGATGATAACAGAGCTGGACATTTTTTTCTATTGTGCCCGATGTTTCTACAATGCCCACATCGTTTTGTTCTGTTGACTTCTCCCGAATATCCATATCACAATGTATTCTAGTAGATTTTGGACGACCTGAGTCCCTCAATAGCAATGGATCTGGTACAATTGTAAGTCAAGTTTGAATCTCATTTGGGTCTCTTTCGTTTCCTATGGGCGGAAACTCAAATTCATATACCTTGAAAACTTGTGAAAGTTGGTATACGGGATCAACATAATTTTGTAGTCCAAATGCGAATGTGAGCAAGCAGCAATGACATGAGAGCATGGATATTTGAGTGCTTGAAAGAAACCACAATCGCACCACCTCTCTTGCAGATTAACTCTGAAAGAGTTAGCTTCAATCCCTTGCAGCGGACGTGGCATTTCGGTTACACGAAACAATTCACGGGTGCGAGAAAAATTTGTAACTAACATCCCATTTGATGTAGCCACTTTTTCTGTAAATCGGCTACTAGTCTTGGGTGGTAAATATGTCCGTTTTGCATCCAAGTAAGAGCTTGTCCACCGAGTTTTGCAAAGAGTTGACCCAAACGAAAATAAGTCGTTTTGACCAACGCCGTGACTGGTAAATGACGCGCCCCCTTTAAGGTTGAATTTATTGCTTCAGCCAAGTTTGTTGTCATATGACCATAGCGATACCCCCCGTCATATGCATTTGTCCACATTTCTTTGCTGATGTCCATAATGTACTCGCACCCCTTCTTATTTTTGCCAAACAGCTCTTGTAGCATCGACTCAAACCTTTGAGGTAAGAGTTCGTAACCTAAGCCATTAGGAATATGTAATAGTTAATATGAAGTATAAATAAGTAATAAGAAATTGATAGAAAATTGGGAAAAAGTAACATACCCATCCGCACGACTAACTGACGTTCATCGTTCTTCTTGTATTTTCCGTAATAGTTTGCAGCAATATGACGGACACAATAACGATGTTGAACATGTGGAGGTCTATACATTGTACCCAAAGAGTCCATTGCTGCTTTTATCCCGGCTCCTCGGTCTGAAATAATGCATAGTCGTTCCCTGGTGACAACATGTAAACGTAAATTTTTAAGGAAAAAAGCCCAAGACTCAGTGTCTTCTCCTTGAACGAGGGCAAACGCAACAAGAAGAATATTGCGGTTTCCATCTTGGACCACAGCCAATAATAAAACTTGCTTGTATTTCCCATACAAGAAAGTACCATCAATTTGGACAATTGGTTTACAGTACTTGACTGCATTAATACACTGAGGGTAAGTCCAAAAGACTCGGTAAAATTGGCAGCGATCGCGAACCATTCGATCATTCACGTAATGATGTTGAGTTTCGAACTCAACAATTGTCCCGGGATTAAGTCTTTGCACAACATGAAACCAACTGGGCAGCTCGTTGTAAGAGGAATCCCATTCGCCATGAAGTTTGCAAATGGCATTCTGTTTTGCCAACCACGCTTTTTTATATGAGACAGTGTACCCATATTGTGACTGTATAGCAGAAATCAACACTGCAACAGCTATATGAGAGCTTTGCTTCACAATGGGCATGATTGCTTGACAAATAATGTTGGAGTCCAAGTTGGGATGATCCTGGTTTATACCTGTTTCACAACATGTATGAGGACCGTTGTATCTGGTTAGTTCCCATAAGTTGTTCTTCCTCTTCCTCTTTGATACACGGACCATCCATTGACATCCGTTGTGACGTTGGACGCAGTAGCAGACATATTTCTCCGTGTTAGATCGATCAACTCGGGACTGAACTGAGTTACGAATATTGTAACTCTTTATTGCCATCATTGCTTCCTCCTTCGATGCGAACTCCATTCCAATATGTAAATTACCGTCATTGACTGATGATTGAAGTCCATAGTTGCCAACATCAGGAAGATCTGGAAATTCAGGCTCATACATTGCATCGTAATCAGCCTCATACATATGTGCAGGAAGTTCGGCTGGTGTTGTATTTATCGGAACGTCATCCTCGTCATCATCAGAATGTACGTTAAACTGTGGTGAGTCAGGTTCAACGAATAATCCCGTTTCAGCACCATCTGCACCTGGCTCCCGAAGAGGTTCTTCTGGTGGAGATGAGGGTTCCTCCGATAATCCAATGTTGAGGTCAAATAAGTTCCCGCTTGCGTGTCCTCCCCTTGAACTTGAGGCCATTGTATCATGTGGGATGTGAATAGACTGTCGTCTCGATGGCATTTCCATATGTAAGTCGAAAACATTGGCAGATGAATGTTTGCCCCTTGAAGTAGAAGAGATGTTGCCATATGGATTATTGGTGAAGCCACGTGGGTTGAGATCATAAGCAGTTGCAGATGAATGCCTTCCTATTGAACTTGATGGCATGGTATATGGCGTTGGATCCGCCATTAATGATGTGAAATCATTACAGATAAGTTGTGTCGGGCTATCAACTTGATCAGTTTGATATGCAATGCCAAAGTGAGAGGAATATGAGAGACCACGAGTTACACGAACCTCAATAAAAGTGGCATACATTTCAATAAGAGATTGTGAACTCCCCATATGAGCATCAACCATCATAGAAACATCATCATCGTTTGAAAGCTGAAATGATGTATACGTGAGCGGAAAAAGTTCAGTAGGAAATCTGTATTGAAGTGAAGATAGTCTTCTCTGGCCTGCTACACGAATCTTTAACGAAATTTTTTGATTAACTCCTCAATTGTGATGTTTCTCTTCAAGGTTAAGGGGATATAATGATCTGACTCAAAAACAACCCCCTCTTCAGCTTCCTTAATTTCTCCATCATACAAAACAACAGCAGAAAGACGACTCATTTTCAGAGAATTTGAGAATTTAGAGTTTGGGAATTTGAGAATTTGAAAGATTGTGAACTGAAGTTTGTTTTGAAAGTTTATAATACGTTGCATATAATAGTTTCTATAATCGGTTCACTATTCACATGAAGGCGCGTTCCCGGGGCGCGCCTTCCATTATTTCGTCAGAGAATATTATCATTGCCCTATTATGTCATTCATGTCCCTCGGGGACACTAGATATATCAGTACCTATTTTTCACTATTCACGTGAAGGCGCGTTCCCGGGGGCGCGCCTTCCATTATTTCGTCAGAGAATATTATCATTGCCCTATTATGTCATTCATGTCCCTCGGGGACACTAGATATATCAGTACCTATTATTTCACTATTCACGTGAAGGCGCGTTCCCGGGGGCGCGCCTTCCATTATTTCGTCAGAGAATATTATCATTGCCCTATTATGTCATTCATGTCCCTCGGGGACACTAGATATATCAGTACCTATTATTTCACTATTCACGTGAAGGCGCGTTCCGAGGGCGCGCCTTCCATTATTTCGTCAGAGAATATTATCATTGCCCTATTATGTCATTCATGTCCCTCGGGGACACTAGATATATCAGTACCTATTATTTCACTATTCACGTGAAGGCGCGTTCCCGGGGGCGCGCCTTCTATTATTTCGTCAGAGAATATTATCATTGCCCTATTATGTCACTCATGTCCCTCGGGGAATAACTTAAATTTAACTTCTTTTGAATGTTCAACAAGTTAAGAATAACTTAAATTAAAACGTTATGTGAAGTTTGAATAAATTAGATAAAATGTTATTGATAAATTGAATAAATGTGAAGTGATAAGTGATTGTGACATTGAAATTGTATGGAATGAGCATTGAAATGTGACATTGAATAAATTGCCAATTCACCCCCCTCTTGGTTGATTCCGTCGATCGATGAACTCAACATAAGTTGATTTTAATGTATACGTTTTAATATATATGTTAATGATAAAATCATATGTATGGATAAATTTAATTTCAATTTAAGTATTGTGAACTATAATTGGAATATAACTTTTAATTTCGAATACAATTGGAATATTAAGTTAAAATTTAATGTTAAATTTCGAATACTATAATTTATATTTTAAATTTAAATTTGAATAATATTATTTTTATTTTTATTTTAAATTTCGAATAATATAATTTGTATTTTAAAAACATTTATCAAACATTTAATGTTAAATGTGAATAAAAAACATTAAAAAATATGTATGTAACAACCATGAAACATTTAAATAACATAACCAAATTACATAAAATTCTGAAATTTAATTATTTAAATAACATTAAATATAACTGGATCACCGATGTCGTCGTCTCGAATGAGTTCCACATGGCGGTGGTTGCCTATTTCGTGGAGGATTTCTTCGTGGAACTTGTTCTTCAGTCTCCTCATCTTCACTATCATCATCAGCAGCATTTTCTTCATTTGGTGTAGATGACGCTGAAGGGGCTGAAGGGCCTGTATAAAATAACGACCCTGGAGGAGTGCTAGTAACAATCCCACCGCTCCCCGGGAACTGTGAAAACTGTGGAAACATTGGTATCGATGTATGTGATCCAGATGAAGATTGAGGTGTCTGCGGAGAAGCACCACCAGCCAAATAAGATGCATATGAAGCATATGCTGGATCATTAAGCATAGTCGTATATGCACCTCCATATGGTATAAAACCCTGCGGGCTAGGCATGTAACCTGGCAGGCTAGGCATGTAACCTGGCGGGCTAGGAATGTAACCCTGCGGGCTCGGAATGTAACCCTGCGGAGATGGCATATAAACTGGTGGGCTTGGCATATGAAGTGGAGGGCTGGGCATGTACCCCTGCGGCATCGACGAATAAGGATGTTGTGGTGGGACTGATGCAGAACCGGTAGCGCCTTCTCTCCGTCCACGCGTCGGGGGACGATGATATTGAGACGGTTGACGTCTTTCTCGGCGCCTAGGAATGTTAACCCCTCGTGCTTCCGCCGAAAGTAGAAACGGCTTCCCATTTTCATTAAACCAGTCCATATAGTTATCCATAACCATATGACCAGTTTCAGCGTAATATTGTCGAGGGGCCAACAGTGTATATTGGTTCTCCCAAAGCGCAATCCAATCTCTGTGTCTCACCACCCAGTTAACATCTTTCTTTCCCCGTCTATCTATGTTATGCACGTCGTCTAAATTTCTAGGAGCTCCAGGAATATATTGCGTACAACCATACTGACGGAGCACGCGATCAACTGGATGCCACTCAATAATAGCATAACATATAAGAGGTATAACCGATATCCATACTTCTAATGACCCACTAAGGTGGGGTGGGATGCAAGCTTTCACTTCATCGCTCGCATAAGGTATCCACTGAAACTGAAATATAAATATACAATTCAAATAAATAAAATATTCTAATTATATCTAACATTTTAAATTAAAATATTAATAATTAAACAAATTTAAAAACATACCTCAGACCCAGCTTTCGTATCAATAAGTAAACGAATTTCCTCTAAAACAGTAGGTATACTTTTATGGTCCTTTCTTTTCATCGACCACCTATGAAATATAATATAAACTAAATATCACCCTATTTAATTGAAAATATTTAAATCAAAATTTAGTTCGAAAATTACCTCAACAATAAGGGGAATACGTATGGTTCATTCACGATCGGGCATAAGAAAGGCATGCGGAACCACGCCCATGATTGTAGAAGCAGAAGACATCCACCGATAGCAGTTTTCTTATAATTCGTCGCCCGACACATTTCTCTAAAGAGAAATGCCAAAACTGCAGCACCCCAACTATATCTTCCAGCTTCATCAAAATCGATCAGATGCCGCAACCACATACAATGCACCTGGTTGCGAGATTTGTCGGGCATCAATATTCCTCCAATTATTCGTAGAATATATGCCCGAGCACATGCCTTTGCTTGATCCTCTGAAGCATTTTCATTTAAAACCTCAAAATTAGCTTTCAACCAAGATAAAGCTATTCTACCTCCATTAAACTCTGGCGGAGCAGCTCCAAGATAATCAATGCACATTGATTGCCAATCACCATCCGCCATACCACACATCATATTTCCGTCGACGGGAAGCCCCATATGCATAGAGACATCCTCCAATGTAATTGTTGCCTCTCCACATGGAAGGTGAAAAGTGTGTGTCTCGGGCCTCCACCTCTCAATCAGTGCAGAAATTAGGACAAGTTCGAGTTTGCAACCGCCTATAATTGTTGCAATATACCCGAACCCAGCAGAAGCCAAATATGGCAAAATACGTTCCGGTGTCGGTATACGTGGATTTTAATAAAAGTTTCTAAAATACGATCAGCATCCTAAATAATATATATTATAAAAAGTAAAAATTAATATAAATTCATAATAACTTTAAAATAAAAATAAATTTAAATATTAACATTAACATTAATTATAAAAAATATTACCATATCGCTAAAATGTCTGGAGATATGATCAATATCCAATCGCAACAGCATTTCGTTTTCCATTATAACTGTAGACAAAACAATATAATTAGCAAAAAAATTAATAATTCTAAATAAATAATAATTATATAAATATTATTTTAATAAAAAAATAATATTTACATAAATATATTAATATAAAAAATAATAACTATTTAAAAAAATACTAACATAAAAATAAATTTCTTACCACTAATAACAAATTTAAAACTCAAATATTTGGAGAATTTGAGTTATAAGAGATGAGAAGATGATTTTGGTGTGAAGAATGAGTGAGGGTTGAGGGGGTTTATATAGGGGAGGAGGAGGGGTAGTTAGGAAAAACGGATAGGGGCATTTATGACATTTAATGAAAGGCGCGTCCCCGGGGATGCGCCTTCCACACGTGTCTACTGATATGGCAAAGGCGCGTCCCCGGGGACGCGCCTTTCACACGTGGCATCCAACTCAGTGAAAACACGGGTAAAGCGCGTCCCC
Source organism: Hibiscus syriacus (assembly GCF_006381635.1). Lineage (NCBI taxonomy): Eukaryota > Viridiplantae > Streptophyta > Magnoliopsida > Malvales > Malvaceae > Hibiscus > Hibiscus syriacus. Next base: position 824,348 of record NW_024062753.1, on the reverse strand, counting down.
GGGGACGCGCCTTTGCCAACTCAGCAGAAAGGGTGCTAGTTTTGGAAATATTGGTCGAACGGTGTTAGAAAAGTAAAATTAAAAACAAACAGTGTCAGTTATGTAATTTAGCCCAAGTAATTAGTATAACCTACGGGAAGTAGGCCGTAATAGAAAAATTATTTGCCAAGTGTTCTTGAGACACGTGTCGATATTCCCGATGTCTGAGGGACGCTGACCTATCACGTCGCCGAAACTGATCGGATCTCCTAGCCGTGGGATTGTCTCCGGAAAGACGGACTAATATACGATTAATATGCGACGTTACCGGATATATTAAAAGATATTTGATAAATTCGGTTTAGTGTTACCGGAAATATCGAGTAATAATAATGTAATAGGTGGAAATCATGAATAAATATTAAAAAATTTGGCAACCGGCAAACTTAGCTTGTCGGTTTGTGTCGATACTTTATAAAAATATATTGATGCATAACAATATAACAAGTAAAAAAAATATCAAAACCGGTCTATAAATGACAAAACAGGTAAAGCGCTACCGGATATATTGAAAGTGTCGATACTTTATAAAAATGTATCTATCTATAACAATATAACAGGTAAAAAAATGACAAAATCGGTCTATAAATGACAAAACAGGTAAAGCGCTACCAGATATATTGAAAGTGTCGATACTTTATAAAAATGTATCGATCCATAACAATATAACAGGTAAAAAATGACAAAACCGGTCTATAAATGACAAAACAGGTAAAGCGCTACCGGATATATTGAAAGTGTCGATACTTTATAAAAATGTATCGATCCATAACAATATAACATGTAAAAAAAATGACAAAACCGGTCTATAAATGACAAAACAGGTAAAGCGCTACCGGATATGTTGATAGTGTCGATACTTTATAAAAATGTATCGATCCATAACAATAAAATAGGTAAAAAAAATGACAAAACCGGTCTATAAATAACAAAACAAGTAAAGCGCTATCGGATATGTTGATAGTGTCGATACTTTATTATAAGTATCGACACTTTTGGAATTTAAAAGAGAAGAAGTTATAGCGCTAATAAAGTGTCGATACTTTATAAAAATGTATCGATCCATAACAATATAACAGGTAAAAATATGACAAACTGGTCTCGAAATGACAAAATCGGTAAAGAGCTACCAGATATGTCGACACTTTTGGAATTTAAAAGAAAAAAAGTTATAGCGCCAATAAAGTGTCGATACTTTATAAAAATGTATCGATCCATAACAATATAACAAGTAAAAATATAACAAAATCGATCTCGAAATGACAAAACCGGTAGTAAAAAAGTGTGCTTGTGTGATCATTTTTATTTCAGAATTTTTATTTTTTAATACAAAAAGTTAGATATTTTAAGCAAAACCCAGTAAGAAAATAACAAAAACTTTGCATTAACAAAAGAATAACATTATGAAACCCACCATGTTATCAGTTTCTCAAAGAACAAAAACCCAGAAACAAACATCTCTCAACGCAAACTTATGATATACTTTTATTACTCCATAAGATAAAGTTAAACCAGTTTTAGTTTCTTAAAGAATAAACTTATGATTGAAGAACTCAAATTGGTGCATGCATAAGTGTCGATGCATTTATGAAAAATATCGATTTAAAAAAATCAAAATCGATAATTATTATGTAACAGGTAAATTTACAATGTAACCGATAAAAATATACTGTTAATTAGCAAATAGGTTTACATTATATATCGACACTCTTTAAATATGTGTCGATACTTTTTTCCCAAAATGAAAGCACAACGAGGTGCATGCATAAAGTGTCGATACATTTAAAATTGTATCAATCCCAAAAACATCAAAATCGATAATTATAATATAATAGGTAAATTTGTAGTATTACCGGTTTAAATATATCTGTTTAGTTAGAAAATAGGTCAATATAAGCGTTATCTATTACATTATATAAGCGCTACCTAATATATTATTGTACTTGATAATATTTCTGGTTAAATGATATAACATAACTGGTCTAAATTTTAACCGATCACTTGTTTAACAGGTCACGTCATTTTTTAACCGTTTTTTAGACGTCGGATAAGATTAAAAATTTAAAATACACTTTATTTATTTATTTTAAAAGTAATATAACTATAAGTATATAGATTAAGGACTAAAATTTTTATAGTCAAATCCGTGTAAAGTATAAATCAAAAACAATATAGATTAAAATAAATTCAGATAGAATTTGTACGTGATAAATTTAAATTAATATAAATTTACACATATAGGTAATAATTTGTATAGAATTTGTATTGTTGGTAAAATAAAAATTACAAAGCGGAATCGACAATATTAACTGAAAAATATTAAAACAAATAAATAAAAAAGAGTAATTGTGTTGTGGTATTAATCATTGTCTTAGAAAATATTTGTCATGATGTGTATAATCGTTGTAGTAGACGGTCGTCCTCCGAAGTTAACACAATCTTTTTGAGAATTCGTACACTCAGAAATTAGTGTAGACAGCGGTCTACTGCTCTTCTTTTAAAATCGTAAAGAATGAAAAACTTTCAAAATTTGAAGGAATGAAGTATTTTCGTAGAAGGGCTAAATATTTTGTTTTAATTTGAATGATAAAAAATGAGGATAGAGCTATGTATTTATAAGCTTTATTCACAGACACAAAACGCAAAATAAGACTTAAACCACGCAGCTGTTACAGTTGCTGCCATAATACTACTATGTAACATATATATTGTTGGAATTAATCTTCTGAATACAAATGTTGTCTGCTGTTGTGAAAAGATGAATCAAGCCCCAAAAGCGTTTAGATTAGACTCGTGGAGATCCAACAATCATCTCACAAAAATCAACAGGTGTAATAGTTGTTATATTATAATGAATTAATTTCAAAAAAAAAAATGTATGACCACAACTACAAACCGAGTTGAACGATCAGATGACGATGAAATTGATAAGGACGTACGAGGGAGTTGTCCAACCACATTTGTTGAATTAATATTTTGATACAACAATTAAATTGTAAAATTAATTTTTGGTCTCAAAAGAATTTTTTGACTTAATATAATTTGTTAAAAATTTATCAAAAACAATTTAAAGTCCAAATTAACTTGAAAATTTATTTTAAATGTTTTTCAACTTAGTCGAACTTTTTCAAAAAACATGTGCACTTTAAAGTCAAATTTTCAAGAATTTTTTACTCAAAAGATCGATTCTATTGAATGTCAAAGCATCTTAAGGTCAATTCAACTCCTCTTGACAATTTTTAATTAATCGAAAGAGCTAACAACATTCACTAAGGAAGAGAAATAATGTCTCTTTAAATACCATTTCAAAAGAATTTTCCTTCTCAACGTGAGATATATGCGCCTACACTCTTAAGCATTACTAACATATGTTATGTTATAACACATCTGAACCAATTATCTCTAAAAAGTGTAGCCAAATTAATCAGATATAAAAGTTCAAACCATTTATCTGAATCATTTAATTGCAAAAGTAAAATAAGTTCGAATGATAATTAATTGAATTTATATTTATTATTCATAAAAAATAGATTTAGATAAAATACCTCAAGCATATATCTACTTTGAATATGTAGTAAATAGGAAATAGAATACACAAATTCTAATGTTTCATAATAGTGATTTCTCTTTTAATGATCTGAAATGATTATAAGATAGTATTTGTTTCAAAACTCCTTAATCTATTAATAACACACACATCTTATAGAGACAACTGCTCGAACTCAATACCCTAGAGAGAACAATATTCTCTTTTATCATTGACGCCACTTGATAAATTTGTTTGTAAATTAAGGTTGTTTGTGAAATAGAATAACTTTATTGTATGTATCAAAGGTTCATGTACAATGCAACACCACAAAGCCACTACCATAACAAAATACAAAACCACTGCACCGGAATAATTGAAGATCAACCAAGATCCCGACCAAAACAAAGGCACAATCACAGCCACACAAGACATTGGAACAAAACTACAAACAAAAGCCAATACTCCACCAGAACTGATTCGGCCAGTCAGGAAACAAGCCTACCAAAAATAGAATAAATAAATTATTATTTGATAGACTAGAGATGGAGTTTTTTTAACTCCACAAATAGAATTAACAAATCAATATCTAATTAATAAAAATAATTTTTAAAATATTACAATTTAAATAAATAAGACATACAGTCATTTTTAAATCGTTTATAGAATTAAAATATTCACGATTTATGGATCCAAAAATTATAATATAATAAATATGACAGCATTTATATATTATATTCATATTTTCACAATTAATATAAAAAACAAATACGAATATCAAAACTTACATATACTTGTTAATAATTTAACTTGGGCAATGTTAGGGTTTTCTTGGTCAATGTAAAATATATTATTACCGACAATGGTCGTTGATTTCGAGTAATTTATAGATTTTTTAATTTAAAAATATTAATATTTTATAAATTATTTTTACTAATAATTTATTCATCTACACATAAAATTAATTTTAAATTTCCATGATTTTAAAGTTGAATTGAAATAGATCATAAATAAATAAATAATTGATTTTAACGTTTATTTTCTTGTCCACAACTTGAAATCATTGAAATCAAGACATTACAAAATGATTTCATTAACTTATTAGGAAAAGCTCTTAATGCCAAAAGAAATTAGTTAATTGCGGAGCAAACCCTTCGAATTTCACCATTACTACCCGTCTTCACACCTATATTACTCATCTTCACCATCGACCTAGCGAATTCCTTGTTAAAGTTCAATCTCTTGAGGCCTTTCTCGCCCAATAACTGCTGGATGATGGTCCTCGTCGATGGATCGGTCCACAACTTCTGGTCCGACTCGAGCACGCCTCGGCCGTTCTTCAAGTTGGTGAAGAAGGATGTGTCGAACTTGTTGGCACTACCGGTGTCCAAATCCACACGCCGGAAGTTGTTTCCGTTTTGCGGGCAAAGTGCTTGCAGCTGAGGGAGGAATGATGAGTTGATTGTCGTGTCTGGACCACCATTGGTGAAGTTATTTAGTCTGTAGCTAAATACCAAGCAAGCTGCTGTCCCTACGGTGTGTCCTCCTACAAATTTAGAAATAAAATTGTAAGAAGTAAAAGAAGGTATTATGATTTAGGTCGAATTAAATTCAAATTACTTACCAACAAGGACGACAAGATCTTTAGTGTCGAGACCAAAGCGAGCAAATTGTTGCTTTTGGGAGTCGATGGAGCTCCTAAAGCTAGGCAAGCTGGAGGCATCCGATTGCAACGAAACCCTTCCATCTTTACGTCCCGTGGGCACCTTCCAATTTATTCCTTTTGTCTGCTTTTTCATTTCACATATAATATAAAATTATGAGACTTTTAGTGGTCATAAAAATATTTTTTTCGTCACCAAATCCAACTACGTACTACAATAATATAGAATCCGAGTTATTTTACCAAGACGACGGAGTCACGAGCAGCGAGAGATAGAACATCAGCGCACGATACGACGCCGGGGCAAACGGCTTCGAGCTTTCTTTTGGCGTCGTCAATGACTTCAAAGCCTCTCAGTAAGCTGTTCTGAGGGGCTCTTCTCTCCGTATCGGGACCGTCGATGAGAACCGACCCGTCACAGCCGTTGACGAAGCAGTCATGGAAGTGCATCCTCAACAAGCCCGGCGCGATGGCGGGATTGGTACGGAAATGGGATTCCACGGTCGACTTAACGATGGACTCGGCTTGACGGCACGATTTAGAATAGAACCCGACTCGAGTTCCCTGTCCAAAAGCCGTGGCCACCATTGTCACCATAAAAACCATTGCAAGCAACGCTGGCTTTGTGTAAGAGCACTTCATGGTGATGAGCTTGTTGAAGAAAGTGATTTGGGAGTCGCAGATGGATACTTTGGTTTTGGGTTTATTTATAGGACAAGAAGTGTGGTGTAAGTAAAAGAAAGTGAGCTATAAAGCTAGGGGGAACCCCATTAACAAAGAAAAAAGAAACAAACAGGGTTTTGGAATAATTAATGGAGTAAATGATGATGAGTTGAGAGAGAGAGAGGAAGCTTGGAGGAAACTACTTGGGATACTGCAATGGCGAGCTGGTATTCTCAGTTTCCACGTGGATGAATGTTCATTGGCCATTGGGAAATACTTTCCACCATAATTTATGGGAGAATCCAAGAACCAAGGAGAAACATAACAAAATAATGAAGATATGTTTTATTCATAGCTGAGTGAAGGGATAGTCATGGGTTAATTCAGATTTTATTTAATTTGATTTTGAATTACAATTGAAGGTGTTTATTAAGTTTAAATTTTTTTTAATTATCTTTTTATATAAGCATACATTATAGTAAAAGTTCTAATTGAATTTTAGAGACGAGAATATATGATACTATACTAGCAGTAGTTATGAATATCCGGAAAAAAAATCAATTTCCATATATCTTATAGCATACACGAACATAACATTAACTTAAATAATTTTAAAATTAGACAAATTTACTAAAAGTTTTCTTTTGAAAATACTAATAAAAGTTAAATAAACATAAAAACGAATATTCCATAAATAATTGTTTTTAAATTTAATATAAATAACCGCATAAAGTATTTAGAGAAATGGATATGGATTTAAATTTAGGTTTATTTGTAAAATAATTTAAAATTAGAAGTGCAACCATACTGTAAAGTAACCACGAAGGGCTGGCTCTAGCCTGATTGCTTTATTCTATATTTGTCTTTAGCATATCGAAAGTTGTGGGATGATTAATATAATGTAAAATTATATAATTTTGAAAAAGTATAAAAAAACATATTTCCTAAACCATATATATATATATATATTTCACTTCCATAATAATTACCCATTAATTTTTCATATATGGTCATTTGATGCATATATATATAACTAATCAAAATTACAAAATGATTAAACTCCCATTTATTGACAATTATACTAAAAAGTTATTTTTTCAAAAAAAAAAACCTAAAAAGCTATTTAATTTTCAATAAAAAGAGTGTGTACAATATACTATTGTTATTTTTCTCTTAAAATGTTATAAATTTAATTCAATAACAATACAATAAATATAAACAAACAAATATGAATTTAAAAATAAAAATAACAACAGTGAATAAGAATAGTTGATATTTTATTAATTAACCATCGCGTTGATTATTGAAATACATGAGAGTGAAAATAAAATTAAAGAGTGCAATTAAAAGTACATTTACAGGAGAAAGTGGGATGAATACCAGGTGTTCCTCCGGTCTGAGTACATTCTCCAAAGCCATTGTGATTTTGTAAACAATCTGCCTTACAACTCTCAAGTTGACAACTGTTTTGTTCTGATATCTCCTCGCATCCTTCAGTCTCAGGTACTATTGTGATAACTGCGATAAATATTAACCAATTATTAAAAAAAAACACTATCAACTATGAAATTAAGGGATAAAGACAACAAACCAGTGAAGAGTAAGGCAACGACGACAGCATGAGAGAGTAAATCTAGCCATGCTTTTGAATATTTTCTTACAAAAAAAATATGTTTTTATATGAAATTGGTTGATGGTTTAGGGTTTATATATACACTACTCTATGCCATGCATGTACTGATGGAAGTACCATTTACAAAGATATTAATGAGTCAATCCAGGAATATCACAATATCATACGTTACTATCAAATTTTTATTCTTTCCATGAAAAACGCATAAAATTTCTTAAATTTCGTTTATTGACGTGTAATTTGTATATATTTAAACTTTGGGTCTTTTTTTTCATTAATTTTCACATTTGTATTTCCAAATCAAACCTATTTTATTTTCTTAATTCTCATTTAATTGGCACATTAATAGCGTTGGAAATCTAAGAAAATCGATGTGCTTTTCATGGAAAGAATCAAATTTTGATAGTAACGTATAGTATTTTGATATTTCTTGATTGACTCATTAATAGCTTTGTAAATGGTAATTCCATCAGTACATGCATAAACCCTAAACCATCAACCAATTTCATAGAAAAAACATAAGATTTTTCTTCTTGTAAGAAAACATTCAAAAACATGGCTAGATTTACCTTCTCTCAAGCTGTCGTCATTGCCCTACTCTTCACTGGTTTGTTGTCTTTATCCCTTAATCTCATAGTTGATAGGGTTTTCTTTTTTATATAATTGATAAATATTTATTGCAGTTATTACAATGGTACCTGAGACTGAAGGATGCTTTGAGATGTCACAACAAAACAGTTGTCAACTTGAGAGTTGTAGGGCAGATTGTTTAAAAAATCACAATGGATTTGGAGATTGTTCTGAGACTGGTGGAACACCTGGTATTCTTCCTACTTTCTCCTGTAACTGTACTTTTAATTCTACTCAAGGACGGACAAACAGAATTTCATGTTAGATGAGGGAACCTAAAAAATTTGAAGTAGGGGAGAACTTGTAAAAGTTTAGGTGACGAAACATATTTTAAATAAAAAATACAATGAAAATTTCTGAAATATATAGGAATTAAAAACTTTTATGGGGTCGACCGCCCTCACCGGTTCCCCTCTAGATGTATCCCTGAGTGCAATCTTTAATTTTATTTTCACGGTCATGTATTTCAATAATCAACTAGATCATTAATTAATAAAATATAAATTATTCTTATTTACTATTAGTTTTATATTTAGATTCATATTTCATTGTTTTTAATTTTATATATTGTTATTGAATTAAATTCTAAATATTTTTAAGAGAAAATAAAAATAGTACATTTTACATTTTTTATTAAAAAAAATAATTTTTAGTTTTTTTTGAATAAATAATTTTTAGTATCATTGAGTGTCTATTTTGTAAGTTGTTATTGACAAAAATGTTTAATTTTTTAAAAATGATTGATTAAGATTCTGATATTTACAAATGTGTTCGAATAAGGACAAAGCTGTATTGAATACTCAAATAATTGTTAATTTGGTTAAATTTGATGATATAACTATTTTTCACTTAAAGATAAATTTAGTCTCCAACATTATAATTTTTCCCTTTGGACTTATTTTTATTTCACTGCAGCCCTCATCTTTCACAAGTTAGCCAAATTGCTTCTAGTTTTTGTATCAAATGTTTATTGAATTCTTAAAATTTTAAGTACATTGAAATGATAAATCACATGACAATTCAGGACTGGATAGTTTATTTAAAAAATCATATTTTTTAATAAAAAATCAATTTTGGAATTCTCTTCTAGATGTCATTTTCAAATTTTAAAAAATTAATCTATATTTTTTCTATGTTTTCCCAAAATTTTAATGATTTTTAAAAAGTACTTGGGTAAATTATAAATTTTATTAACTTTTTAATTCCTATTTTTGTCATTGAAATTTTATTTTTTAAAATTTACTCACTAAATTTTTGCTTTACATTTATTTTGATGATTTGAGCTCTAAGTCAGAAATAAAAGAATGAAATTGTAATAAGTTAGTAGATGTGAACTGTTTTTTGATAACAGTATATCGACATCTTTTTTTTCTTCCTTGAAGATAAAACTTTTAAAGTTTCTTCCATTTGTCATGTCAACGTTGCAACTATCATTTCTCTAACGGTTTTTTTCTATCACTCGACACTGATGAACAAGTCTCATTTTCTCCTATCATCCTATCGTTTTAGATTTTTTTTGAAATCACTTTAAAACTCATCTTTTCTTATCAAGAAATGAAAAGGAATAAGAAAATTAAAAAAAAAACAAAAATAAAATAAAATAAATTTTTTTAAGATCATTTCATAATTTTGAAAAGATAAATATAGAATCATAAAATTATTAAAATATGAACAAGTCAAACGTTCAATGAATAAATTAAAAATTTTAAACTTCCCTAATCAAAATAAGATTTGGGGGAAAGTTCAAGGAAAATAATTTTTATGTCGATGCTATATCTTTTAACATTTCATTGGATAATATCCTAAAACTATACCATCCTTCGGTCGAACGGCGTTGTGACTTTAATTAGGCCTTCAATAACCTGTTCATAGTGCATAAATGTCCAACCATAAAGACGAATTGACTAAAATTTGGGCAAATAAAAAGTTTTTAAAATAAATTAAAAAGTTTAAACTTATCCAATTATGAGTGAGAAAAAGCTAAATGAAAATATTTTTTTATGTCGATACTAATATTTCTTTGTACGGAAAATTTACAAGAAATATAAAAATCTTGGTGATGTTATTTTGTGAAAAGTAATGCCACTTTTAACTAACGTTTGGTAAATGTTATAGTGTTAAGTAAATTGTAAGACTACATCAAATTACATATAACAAAATTCCGTTTCATTCAAATAGGTATTACACATCCCGTTCTACCATGTACGGCTAAAGAAATATACTGTGCATGTTTTGTTATTATTTTTTTTAACAAAATCGATAAAAAATTACCTAAAATATTAATATTTTTACTAAAATATTAATATTTTTTAACATTTTTAATAAAATACCTAATAATAACAAAATATATAAAAATAATAATATTTTAAATAACACTTTACCAAATATATTAACAAAACCAATAAAATACCCAATAATAACAAAAACGACAGAAATAATAATACTTCCGGCAAATTTTTACCGATTTTATTAAAAAGATAATAACAAAACCGTAACGCTTTCTTTAACTATATATTAAAGCTGTCGCACGTAAAATTTTCCCGTATTACATGGATCTTTCGTCTAACTAAATCCTAAATTTAAATATAAATTAGTATTTGGTATTATTTTTGTTCAAAATGGTACTTGGATTTGACTTGTGTCACAAATTTTGGCACTTGAAATTGATTTTTGTCAGAATCAATTGATGACAGTGAACCCTAATTCATGTACCGAAATGAAAGATAAAATCCAAGTTCAAGTATTAATTGAGAGAAAAAAAGTATTTAAATCCTATAACCTAGTTTAAGGACCAATTTCGACAAATAAAAAACCATTAGTAGCATGAAACCAAATACTATTACTCAAGAGATAACACAGATTAAATGCTGAATCATGTATGGAACCCCCAGTAGTGGTTTAGTGGTCAACAACTGACTTTTTCCTCATCCAAATTCGATATCCAATGTATTACAAAAAGAAGGTAAATCATATATTAATCTTTGTGATAAATATTATAAATTTGAAAATGAAAATAAATGAACTAATCAATAAGTCCATAACCTGTTCATGGTGCATAAATTGGGTAATATACTAAAACCATACCATCCTCCGGTCGAACAGCCTCGTGACTTCAATCAATCATTCCATAACGTGTTCGTAGTGCATAAATTCCTATATTGCTATAGGAAAATGCGAATAGAACAGTTAAAAGAACAAAAATAAACATGAAAGTTACCCTATTTCATCTTACACATGATCTTCTGAATAATGAGTCCAAGTCATTAACTTGCAATGATTTGATAGTGAAGCGCACAAAAAGAAATCAGGGCCATCCCTCAGTCATGTGCTAGTAAGGAACATGATAATGCCCACAAGATAATATATATCCTAGCCGAGATCTCAACTCTTCTTGTTCATCAAAGGATTCATATCCAAATACCATGCTTTAGATCTCTATAACGTAATATTATTATGAACAAGCCAAGTAACATAGGATAGAGAAGTTGCCCCAAAGCAAAAATTTAGGGCTAAACTGCAAGAGTGTTAACTCTCTAGGTATGACAACAATGCAAATATAACGAACTTGGAGTGATTAGTGCAACAAAAGCCAGCCTACTCAAAACTGCCAATTCAACAGGCACAGAGTCTCTTAGCGACTAGTATAACATATGCAGTGTTCAAAGCTATAATCTTGACCAAAAAGAGTATGCCCCAGTTAAATGAAGGGACTCATATAGTATAGCTATAAAACAATGTTTCAAGAAAAACAAAAGCCTTAAATCCTCAATACAAAGTGATTTAAAAAATCCACACATTTTATGCAATCATGAATCCACAAGCATCAACTTCAACCTTACGGAGGATAAAAATCACTAAACACAATCTAGGAGAAGGCAGAAACAATACAATTTCAAGGATGATAATGATACTAAAGTAATAGTAGTGAAATTGATTTTCCACATAGTGTGTAAATAATCCTACACAAAGATACCTGAGCTTAACTATGCACACATCCATTACCTGCACAAGCAAAACCATGAAATCACTTGGAAACCAATAGGATTTCCAGCTTCTTAGTCTTGCTAGGTGTGTTAGCATTGGAAGTCGTATTGGTTGCCGCCGTTGCAGCTGCTCTTGCACTCTTATCAAGCCTTATCAGACTCTGCAAAGCCAAGATTGCTTGTGGCGCCAAATCATGAGACGCCCTGGCATATAAACACCTAACCGTGACGGAGGCGGCGTCCTTTACGTCTTGGGAATTCAATGGACCAAACAAACAATGCCCTAAAATCGTCACCACCGGCCTTAAAAGTTCCCAAGGTAACGGGATCCTCACACCCTTTATCTCCATATTTTCAACGTTGCCATTAATCCCCAAATTGTTCATCTCCTCCACCACCACTTCCTTGATCACATCATCCTCGTAGTCCGCTTCATCACCGTTGCGGCTTCTTGTTCCGTTGTTAAACCCAGAATCCTCTCTAGAAACTTGATTGTAACAGTTGCCGTTTGCATTAACGTTTTCACGGTGATCATCGTCATCCCGGTCGAATTTTGTCCTGCAAGGGCAATCTTGCCCGGCCCAAGCGGCTGCGAATTTGCAGAAGTCCAGTTTAGACCAAGCCGACATTTGAGAAATTTGCTTGTAATAGCAATCGAACACCGTCCCAACGATTATAGCTCGCTTAGTTGACTTAACTGCTAAATGTGGCTCGAGTGGAGGCGACAAAACGCCGACGGATTGTCTAGATCTGTCGTCAATGGATTTGTTACGAGGAGTGTGGTAAAGAGATGGTTGGGAGAGGTCTGGAATTTGGACGAGAAGCGGTTTTCCGGCCCGGGATTTGGCTTCAGAAGAGTAAACGGCGAGAACAGCTTCGAATCCGGCGAGAGACAGCAGAGAAGAAGAATCCGATGAGTGGATACGGGAAAAGTAGATGCCGGAGAGAAGAGGTATAAAAGAGAGGACGAGAAGGCGGAGATGAGGATCGGAGGATTGGAAAGTTTCGTAGAGCCATTGGCAGAGAAGGTCGGAGCCGGAACCGGAGGTAGGAGAAGAAAGGACAGAGGAAATCAGAGAGCAAGCCGAGGGAGACGAGAGGAGAGAAACGGCGGGACGGTCGGAATCGGCCAAGGAAGAAACGGTAGCTCCACCAGAAGGGAGGAGAGCGGCGAGGGCAAGGATGCAGGAACGTTGTTTGGAGACGGATTCCCACCAAGAGTGCATCGGATCGTTTTCGGTGGCAGTAGTCGAGGGAGGAGGTTTTGGTGGACTGTGGAGTAGCAAGCGGAGGAGGCGGAGGAGGAGGAGGGGGAGTTTGTGGAAGGGTTGCGGTGGAAGTCCATGGAGGAGATTTGGAGCTAGATTTGGGGAACGGGAGATCCGGAACGTGATAAAGTCGGGTCTCGTATCGGCTTGTTAGAGTCTATAGACTATAAGTTTAAGGGTAAACTACGCCAATGGTCACTGATATTTGGGTAAGTTTTTATTTTCACCATTAATGTTTCAAAAGTTACAAATAAGTCACTAACGTTATCGTTTGTAACAAAATGGTCACTGGCCGTTAACCGCCGTTAAGAAACATGACGAAAAATACAGCTGGACCGTTATATACTGAGTTGAATCGTTGACCGCCATTTTGACTGGCTCTTCTTCTTCTTCTTCAACCCATTCCCCATCTTCTTTTTCTTATTTCTTCACTTTTCTTCTTTTCCTCTTATCACACACCTGATACAATCCTCTTATCACTCTCAGAGGCTCATCATTCCCATGCTTCAAAGGCATGCCTGGGGGGACAAAGATCCACCGATAGTTCATGATAGAGATGATCAGAGGAAAAGAAGATGTTTCTTGGGAGGAATTTTTACAATTGGTAGGCTATTTGCTCTCTCATGCTCTTCTTGAATTAACAATAAAATTATTATTCTGCTAAACTTCTTATGTTTATTATCCTGTTACTTATGAGTTTAAAGGCATATAACTGTACAAAACATGTTTCTTGGCATTCTTGTAGTGCTTACTATGAGCTCTAGAGTAGAAATGATCATACCTCCATGCTTTGTTATCCATTCTAAAAATCAATGCCTTTGCTATTGTGGTTAAAATTTTTCTCTATAACCTCGGTTGTTTTTGTTAGATTTGTCTAGAAATTAAGTTGACAAGTTGAAAATTTCATCTTGGTTGATGGCCAACTTATTGGAAATTTCATCTTGGTTGGTGGCCAAACTTTGAATATGTGAATTTCATATTTGGTGGCTAACTTGTACACATTGGAAAATTCTTTGGTAGGTGGCCAAACTTTGAACATATTGTTCTTGAAACTCAACTATAAATAGGCCTAAGTATTTCCATTAGAAATCATCCAAAAAATAAGTTCTCTCTTCCTCTTGTATTCTTCATTCTCCCACTTTGGGAATTCTAAAGAATTCCATTTGTTGTAATATTGGCAATATAGTGAAGTTATCATCCGGTGTGGTGCCCGAGGAGTAGACGATATTCTCATCGAACCTCGTAAATTTGGTGTGTTCTCTCATTTATTGTTTTTTATTCGGTTCTTTTCCATTGTGTTTTAATATTCAATAGTTTGACAGGTTTATCCGCTATGCAACCTTTGGTGGTTTTAATCTTGACATTTTAGGTCAATTTTAAAACTACGTTCGTGTGGGAAATAACCCGTTTTTCCCAACAATTGGTATCAGAGCTTCGGTTGAGATTATCCTGGTGGTTCCGTTGCTGAAAAGATACAATTCGTGATATTGAATATTGTTCGTTAGAATTAAAATTCCAAAATACGGATCAGTTGAGACATCAAGCTCTTCATCTGGACCGGTGAGGAGGGTGATGTCAAATGCAAATTTATCGGTGGAGTTGTTCGATGGATCCGATCATTTTGGCATGTGGCAAGGCGAGGTGTTAGACGCTTTATTCCAACAAGGTCTAGACATCGCCATTGAGGAAGAAAAGCCCGAATATATGGAGGAGAAAGAATGGGGAACAATCAATCGTTTGTCGTGCAGCACGATTCGATCTTGTTTTTCTAGGGAGAAAAAGTATGGCTACAAGAACGAGACTTCTGCAAGTAAGATGTGGAAAGCTTTGGAGGAAAACTTCCTGAAGAAAAGCTCTCAGAATCGTCTCCACATGAAGAAAAGATTGTTCAGATTTGATTATCAACCAGACACTAGTATGAATGAACACATCACTGCGTTCAATGAGCTAGTGGAAGACTTATTGGGCATGGATAAAACCTTCAAAGATGAAGATTTGGCTTTGATGTTGTTGTCATCTCTTCCAGATGAATTTGAGCACCTTGAGACAACGTTACTTCATGGTAATGATAATGTTACCCTTAAAGATGTAATTGCTGCTTTGTATAGTTATGAACTCAGGAAGAAAACCAAAAAGGAGAGCAAGTACGAAGCAGCAGAGGCCATGGTGGCAAGAGGTCGCTCGAAAAGTCAAAAGCCAAAGTGGAGAGGGAGATCAAAGTCGAAGTCCAGACTGGGAAAAAATGAATGTGCCTTTTGTCATGAGAAAGGCCATTGAAAGAAAGATTGTCCGAAGCTGAAGAAGAAAGGAAAAGCTGCTCCAAATGCATGTGTTGCAGAGCATGATGCACATGACTCTGACATATCATTGGTTGCTTCATCAAAAACATTCCATTCCGATGAGTGGATATTAGATTCGGGTTGCACCTATCATATGTCCCCTAATCGGGAGTGGTTCTCCGATTTAGTGGAACTAAATGCAAGAGTTGTTTATATGGGCAATGAAATGCCTGTAAAACTGTTGTGATATGTTCAATTCGATTGAAGAATCAAGATGGATCAACCAGAGTTCTGACGGATGTCTGATACGTGCCCAGTTTGAAGAAAAATCTCATCTCGTTGGGAGCCTTAGAATCCAAAGGCTCAGTAGTCACTATGAGAGATGGAGTTTTAAAAGTCACATATGGCGCACTTGTGATGATGAAGGGCATCAGGAAACATAATTTGTATTACTACCAAGGTAGTACAATTATTGAAGCAGTTGCAGCAGCTTCCGGAGGTGATGATTTGGACGCAACCCAGTTGTGGCATATGCGGTTGGGACATGCTGGAGAGAAATCCTTGCAAATCCTGGCAAAGAAAGGAATGTTGAAAGGTGCAAAGGCTTGCAAATTGAAATTTTGCGAGCATTGTGTTCTGGAAAGCAGAAGAGAGTGAAGTTTGGAACCACTATACATAATACAAAAGGTATTGTAGATTATTTTCACTCAGATGTATGGGGTCCTTCAAAGACATCGTCTTTGGGAGGAAACCATTATTTTGTAACTTTTGTAGATGACTTTTCCAGAAGAGTTTGGGTGTATCCGATGAAGTCTAAAGATGAAGTGCTTCAAATTTTCCTGAAATGGAAAAATATGATCGAGAACCAGACTGGTAGAAAGATCAAACGTCTTAGGACGGACAATGGAGGGGAATATAAAAGTGACCCATTCTTTGACGTTTGCCATGAGTATGGTATTGTTCGACACTTCATTGTTAGACATACACCATAACAGAATGGGGTGGCAGAGCGTATGAATCGAACACTATTGGAGAAAGTTCGATGTATATTGTCTAATGTTGGGTTAGGCAAGGCATTTTGGGCTGAGGCTGTGACATATGCTGGCCATCTCATTAATCGTCTGCCGTCATCAGCGATAGGAGAAAAAACACCATTGGAGGTATGGTCTGGAAAACATGCTACTGATTATGATTCCTTGGTTGGTGGCCAAACTATGCACATATTGTTCTTGAAACTCAACTATAAATAGGCCTAAGTATTTCCATTATAAATCATCCAAAAAACAAGTTCTCTCTTCCTCTTGTATTCTTCATTCTCCCACTTTGGGAATTCCAAAGAATTCCATTTGTTGTAATATTGGCGATATAGTGAAGTTATCATCCGGTGTGGTGCCCGAGGAGTAGACGATATTCTCGTCGAATCTCGTAAATTTGGTGTTCTCTCATTTATTGTTTTTTATTCGGTTCTTTTCCATTGTGTTTCAATATTCAATAGTTTGACAGGTTTATCCGCTGTGCAACATTTGGTGGTTTTAATCTTGACATTTTAGGTCAATTTTAAAACTACGTTCGTGTGGGAAGTAACTCGTTTTCCCCAACAGTTTTAACAGGAACAGTTGATTTCTCAACCACAATCTTGTTAGATTCGATTCATCAACAGTCATACGAGCAACACTCTCCCAGTAAGTCAGATTAACAACTTTCCCAGCTCCGTAAATGGGGTTTTGAAGGAAGAAGAAGACTAAAACCGAACGGGCCAACGCAAGAGACCAAAACCATTTTTTTCTCACCAATGACTAAAATTAGACGGACTAAAAACATAAGGAACCACCCATATAGTTTTTTTATGAGAAGTGAATAATATAAAATGACCATTAAAATTGGTGTAACAAGTTAACTTAAACACTAACTCAGTTTTTCATGACGAATTCAATGAATTCATATAAAGTGGAAAGATCTAATAATGATAATAAAGAAGCAGTGATCACATAAAATTCTATCCAATTCATGGCTAAAACCTAATCATACGTCCATTTAAATTCTAGAGGAACAGCAGTACAACACCATTCATCCGTAAAGGAATGAACCCCAAACACAGACAGATACTTTTGACACCAAAGTTGGTCTTACCCCAAGACAAGCTAACTAAACTTGAAAAGTTAACCGGAAAATCAAACATCCTATCCATTGCAAGCCGGTATCGAGCCGACTATATTATTTCTAAATTGTCAAAACTCAAAACGCATTCACATGCTTCACATCTATGATTAATCAACGGCATCCGACAACATATACATGCTGAATCAGTTCGTGGAGTTGGGGTCTTACGTTCACCGAAGTGTTTCAGTCTGAAACTTTGTTCGGCTCCCAAGCTGAAATAGCATATCCAGTCATGCTGAACGAGTGCTTTGCCAGGTCCATGCTTTTCTTAGCACCCAACCATATAGCCCAAAAGAATCCAATCCAGCCTGATGCATATCGAAACATCAAATGAAAAGCACTACTCCAGAAAATTAAGTTGCCTAGTCAAAGCCTAAAACGATTTTCACTCTGGATAATTTCAAGCTTCAGGTCCATACAGTTTGAGATGGCAATTAGGAGGACATGAAAAAACATAATTACTTATAATTACCCAATTAGTATAAAAATTGTGAACTGTGCCAAAAAACAGACAGCAATTTTAGCAAAAGCCGCAGAAAACATTGCAGATACACTCAATAGCAAAGCTACTTAATGTGCACAATGAAGAATATCAACTTTGGCATTGAAACATCTTATCCCATTCATTCCAATTTTGAGGGTACAAAACACCAGAATAGCTTGAATTTGAAATGTAAAAAGAAGAAAAATACAGTAATACGAGGGCATGCAAACTCACAAAAACTTGCTCACTCACACCATTCAGCAAATTTGGTCTGTAAAAGGAATATTGGTCACAGAACGAGAAAGCGAGAGACAGACCAATTAATGAACATGAACAGATGATGATAGAAGGTGCAAAGTAATAAATCTAATTCAAATCCCCCATTTATAGCCATTAGCAAAATTCTGTTTTCCAATTCTGCACATACTAGTTTTTCATCATATTTCTTATCTACTAAGTTTTGAAGTCACGTGAATACAATTCAAGGAGAAAATAATGGTATTGATTTTATCCCAACATACTGTATGCATACTTGTTGAAACTTCATTTGGATTATCATCTAAAATAACCCACAGCAATTTCATAGGACTGAAATTCATTTAGGGACACAGGTTCCAGAAAATAATTATAAAGGGGTTCAACCCTATAAAAAGATATAAATGAAAACTGAAATTCATTTGGAGGTGAGGGTTGTGTCAGGTGTGTGATAAGAGGAAAAGTGAAGAAAAGTGAAGAGAAAGAAAGAAGAAGAAAAGTGAAGAGAAAGAAAGAAGAAGAAAAGTGAAGAAAAAGAAGATGGGGAATGGTTTGAAGAAGAAGAAGAGCCAGTCAAAATGGCGGTCAACGAGCCAACTCAGTAGATAACGGTCTAACTGTATTTTTCGTCACGCCTCTTAACGGCCGGTGACCATTTTGTCACAAACGATAACGTTAGTGACCTATTTGTAACTTTTGAAACATTAGTGGTGGAAACGAAAACTTACCCAAACGTCAGTAACCATTGGCGTAGTTTACCCTAAGTTTAATGAAGACAACTTTCATTTCCATCTATTTTCTCTATTTAGTCTTCAAATTGAATATTTATGTTTAATCAAAATAAATATTTAAAATTATTTATGCGTAATAAGTTGTTTTGAACTACAAAAATATTAAATATTATTCAATATTATGTTTACTATAAATTTGATAATCAATTTAAATAAAATTATAGTGAATTTGAATACTATAATATTTTTTTAAGAAAAAATAATAATATAATTAGATAGAAAAATCATACAAGAAAAAGATATTGTCCTTTCGAGGACATTCTATAAAATTGAATACAATAATATATTTTACAAATATATTAGTATTCTTTGTATAATTATAATAAATTTTAATTTTTTTTAACATATTTTACTGATAAAGTGTAATTTCATCTTAACTTTTTATGTTATGTTTAGTAGTACATATTGTACAATTACACAATTATATAAATTTAAAGTTTAAAAAATATTAACTTTAAAATAAAAAATATACTTAATTATATTAATTCTCGCGCACAAACTCTAGTGATCTCGGTAAAAGAATTGTTGTTATTCATTGAAATCTTGAGTTTGAATATCAGGAATACTAAGGAAACGAATATTCAATATCAAATGGTTGATAGTCATCTTTAAACAAAATTATATTAATTTTCACAAAAATTGAAGAATACAATGAAAAATCTCTGATTACATTCAATTTAACGAGATTCATAAATTATATAAAACTTATTATAATAAGAAGACAATACATAAATTATTAAAATCGAGTTATTCAACCGAAACCGATAATTTAATCGTATCTATGCATAAATGAATTGATTTAGCTAATTTATAGTAAATAACCATGAAATCATTTTCCATTATAAATCTGAAAATGTCAAAATGGTTTGAAAACAAACCAGACCTGATGGCAAAGAATTTCCCTTGGCACGACTCAAACTAATCAAATCCAAATATTATATCTTAATTCTTAAACAGAATTCACGTTTCTTTAGCTATACCCAAACAGAATCTGTCATTTGGCTAAAGGTCTGCCGTTAAAAAAAAAACAAAGTTTTCTTTGTTAATGCTGAAATATAGGGTAATAAATGGCAATAGCCATGCATGCATGGTTGATTCAAAGATCGAATTCTGTTTGGTTTCAAAGAAAAAGAAAAACATAGTTGAAGAGGGAAGTTAAAGAAAGTTAACAAAGGGAAAGAGTGGGGAATTTTCTTTCATTTTCCCATCAACAATCTTCTCCATCGATTGTTGTTGGGAATTTTTTTTAATTGGTATTTTACTTAATATTTAGAACCTTAAAATCCATGGCGAGCAAGCTCAAAAGAGCCATCGGCCGTGTTAAAGACCAGACTAGCATTGGTCTTGCCAAAGTCGGTGGCAGCACGTCACTTTCCGAACTCGACATAGCCATCGTAAAGGCAACAAGACACGAAGAGTACCCCGCCGATGAGCGACATGTCCGGGAAATACTTTCGTTGACCTCGTGTTCGAGAGCCTATGTTAGCGCATGCGTTAACTCCCTCTCGAGACGTCTCAACAAGACCAAGAACTGGACCGTGGCGTTGAAGACACTCGTGTTAATCCACCGTCTTCTCACCGAGGGCGATCCGGCATACGAGCAAGAGATCTTCTTCTCGACAAGGCGCGGGACTCGGATTCTAAACATGTCCGACTTCCGCGACACCTCGCGGTCCAACTCATGGGATTTCTCTGCGTTTGTGAGGGCTTATGCGTTGTACCTCGACGAAAGCCTGGAATTTAAGATGCAAGGGAAGAATGCGAAGCGGAATATGTATAAATACGATGAAGAATTTGGGGAAGAAAATATCGATAAGGCGGTTGTCGTTAGATCCACGCCGGTCCATGAGATGAAAACCAAGCAATTATTTCAAAGAATGCAGCAATTGCAGCAGATTGTTGAACGTTTCTTAGCTTGTCGACCAACAGGTTTGCATATTATATATATATATATAAAATTTAAACCTAATCTTACTAATGAACACCTATATAACATGAATTAATGGTGTAATATTTTTTTTTTGCATGATTGAAAAAAAACAGGTGAAGCCAAATGCAACAGGGTGGTCACGGTGGCGCTTTATCCAATCCTAAAAGAGAGTTTCCAGATATATTACGACATGACCGAAATAATGGGAGCTTTGATCGATCGTTTCATGGACGTCGACATGTTGGATACCATGAAAATCTACGACAATTTTTGCCGACAAAGCCAGCAATTCGATGAGCTCGATGCTTTCTATTCGTGGTGTCAGACCTTCGGCGTCGCACGCCCGTCGGAGTTCCCTGAGATTGAGAAGATCACCCCAAAGAAACTCGACCTCCTCCATGAGTTGATCCGCGACAAATCGGCTTTGGAGCAAGGAAACATAAGTAAAGAGGAACCGAGGAATGAACCCGAGGAAATCAAAGAAACCGAACCCGAAGAAGATATTAACGCGGTTAAAGCATTACCACCACCGGAAAATCTCTTCGAAGACGAACCGGAGAAGAAAGACGAAGATGATAACTCGAAAGCTATAATTGTGCAACTAGAGGCTGACTTGTTGAACTTAGGGGAGGATACAGTTTCGTATGAAGACCACGCCGATGAATTGGCATTAGCATTGTTTGACGGCCCTGCACCGGCCGTTCAGTTGCCGGGACCAAGATGGGAAGATTTGAAAGACGAGATCGATTGGGAAACTGCCCTTGTTCAATCCGTAAGTAGCTTAAACAATCAAAAAGCGGAACTCGGCGGTGGGTTCGACAAGTTGTTGCTCGACGGAATGTACCAACAGGGCCAAACACTAGCGGCAATGCAAAGTTGTGCAGCGACCGGAAGTGCAAGCAGCGTCGCATTTGGATCAGCCGGAAGACCGGCGATGCTAGCATTGCCTGCTCCGCCTTCATCGAACAGTGGTGATAACAACAATAATGGATCAATGCAGGTTGATCCATTCGCAGCATCACTCGCAGTTGCGCCTCCATCGTACGTACAGATGTCGGACATGGGGAAGAAGCAGAAGCTCCTTCTGGAAGAACAGGTGATGTGGGAGCAATACAGAAGGAACGGCATGCAAGGACCTGTCGGACTGCCGAAAGTACAAACGTATCCGTACAATCAAGGAGGGTGGTATACTCATGGTTATTGAAGCTTCAAAGTTGTTTAGTGTGGATCGTAATTGATGTGGTGAGAGATTCAAATTGGCAATTGTTCAAAGTTTTAGTGGGAAGAAAAATTGTGTAACCAAAGTGGGAACATAATAATGTTCCTCATTATGTCTTCCCTTTAATTCTATTGATTTGCTTTACCTAACAAATTTTACATCCATCAATATTGAGATCAGAATCAACCTTTCCAAGCATTAAAATACATATGGTTTATAAGGGACGGACTCGAACATAATTAATTGGGAAAAAATTGAAATGAGGTTGATTTTGCGCCTTCAATTTTGGGTTCAATGAAACCATACACATACCTAGCTAATTAGGTAAACAGCAGCAGGCAGGAGATCTTATTCCATAGAAAAAGAAAGAAAAAATGTTGATATTCCTATCGAAATCAACAAAGAATCATAAAAGAATGACCCTTTTCTTTACCATGATAAAAGAACCACAAGTGTGAAAAGAAGTGAAAGCACGAGGAAAGGGAAGAAAAAAGGGTTGAAAAACCTGTCATTCCCTCATTTTGCAGAGTTGAAGGTAATAATTACCAGAACTTACATATTTAGACCAGTATGACTTGTACTTGGCGATCGCCAGATCCAACCATGGCTTATTGTTTCCATTGTAATGGATGACAGCTGCCTCTTCTATCGCGGTTTTGTTGAGGGCCGGATCATATCCGAGTCCTAATACGTGCCATTTTCGGTCCAGCGGATGAGTCAAGTTATGGAAAGTGATCAGTCCCGGTGGCAATGTGCCAAGCTTCCAAAGAGTTCTATCCTCATTCTGCAAAATATTGACCAATGAGTTTGAATTGGCCTTTTGTAAATATTGACCAATTTAGATAAAATTTAAGGCTCATATTTCGGATTGAAGCAGTACCATAAATAGGTCCGACCTGGGACACATCTACATGAAAGAGAAATGAAACAAGAGAAGAGCAATAGTGAACAATACCAAATCTTGCCAATGATGATATATGGCCGTGATGTTTCGCTTTCTCCACTCCTTTAAGTCAAAAATATTCATCCCGAATGCCCAACCACAAGCATTTGGGTTGAAATTCTCTATGATTATTGGATTGGAGAAGTTGAGATACTTATCAAATCTATGGAAGCTCTCTTTACAGGTCTCCACTGCTCCATTTACCATTCCTTGCAGATCAACATCCCAAAGAGGCGTCAAATCCTTTTGAACTACAATGTCATCATCCAAAAACAGGATTTTGTCGAGCTTCGGATAGACTTCAGGAAGATAGAATCTAAGATGATTAAGCATCGATAAGTATTTCGGGTTCCTATATTTGAGATGGTCAGCACCAACAGAGAGAGACGAAGCATGATTTGCCTTGAAGTAATAGTCTTTAATTCTAACAGATTCGAGTTGTCGAAGAACGGAGCAGTAAGATGAATTCAACCACTTGAAATCATCGATGTTCTTGACCTCGACTGTTGCGTTTTCAGGAGTATTCATGATGAACCACATCCTCATCGCAGCAAAATTCAGTTTATCAGTCACTACATGGAAAACGTGTTTCTCCGGCTCGTTCGCATGCAGCACTGTTGAATTGACAACCACCGATGTTGCCAGTACGTTATCGGAAAATATGGCATAATGGTACAAAGAAGGATCTTCAAGCTTTTCGTTTTTTGGATCCTTCTTGTTCTGATATCCATGAATGTAGTAGTCTGCTGCTAGCTGCAGTGTTAGGCAATGCAGTGGTTTCGGGACGGTTGTTGCGGCTAACTGAATCAAGAAGGAACTCTTTTTCTTCAATGAATTGAGATTATCTTCCGTTGGCTGAAGCATGGCTCGAAGTTTTCTTGCAACTACGTAACAATCGTAGAGTTCATCCTTTGCCATAGACAATGCATGCCCCATTGCTTTCGCACTATCAAGTGAACTGCAAATACAACACTTCTTCATGAGACCCATATAATACACATACCTGATAACCAAAGATTAAAAGTAGCATAGGAGCAAATTAAACCATATACAGGTAACTACTTGCTCACTTCTATAGTCGAGGGACTATTTTGCTCATCAACCTATAGTATAGGGACTTATAAAATAATTTAACTGATAACCAAAACAGGGGACATAAAGTAGCAATACCCAGGATGAAGCTCGGCATCAGAGTCAGCATCTCCAATAACATATAAACTTTCTCTGACATGTTGCAAAAGAGAATTGTAAAGAATAGTTTTGTTCTTGGACTTGGCAATGTTTGCATATACTTTTGCCATGATAATCTGGTCACGCATAAGCTTCAAGGTTGAATCAGAATTAGGATTCTCGTAATCTCTTCTCCATATACTGTATTTTCCCTGGACAACAATGTCATTGTTTTTTAAGCTCTCAATTGCTGCTGTTGCTTGCATCTGTTTATTAGCCTCTTTATCTTGGCGAATAAGTTCTGCGGTACGGAGTTCCCTCCTCTTTTGCCGCAGCATCTGAATACCACTCATACTATCACAAATATAAACCATGAAAGAAATTTGTAAATTCACAGTAAGGGCTGGATGATTTACCTGGCGCTTGAACTTCACAGGACTCCATGATGGCCGTCGATGATTTTCAACTTCATCTTCTTGCAATTGATCGTCATCGGTAGAATGTCCAACATTTTCTTCAAATGGTGTGGTAGTTTGATATGATTCTTTCAGCTTAATTACCTAAAAAAATTACTCAACTGTTGATGCCAAGCATGTTACTCAGTTCACTCACTTAATTTGGTTATACTAGCTGTTATGAATTTGAACACCATGAATAGGCATTGGAATCTAAAGTTTCAATATCAGATCATGAATTGACAGAAACCTGTTGGGGAAAACGGGTTATTTCCCACACGAACGTAGTTTTAAAATTGACCTAAAATGTTAAGATTAAAACCACCAAAGGTTGCACAGCGGATAAACCTGTCAAACTATTGAATATTGAAACACAATGGAAAAGAACCGAATAAAAACAATAAAGGAGAGAATACACCAAATTTACGAGGTTCGACGAGAATATCGTCTACTCCTCGGGCACCACACCGGATGATAACTTCACTATATCGCCAATATTACAACAAATGAAATTCTTTAGAATTCCCAAAGTGAGAGAATGAAGAATACAAGAAGAAGAGAGAACTTGTTTTTGGGATGATTTCTAATGGAAATACTTAGGCCTATTTATAGTTGAGTTTTAAGAACAATAAGTTCAAAGTTTGGCCACCTACCAAAGAATTTTCCAATGTGTACAAGTTAGCCACCAAATATGAAATTCACATGTTCAAAGTTTGGCCACCAACCAAGATGAAATTTCCAACTTGTCAACTTAATTTCTAGAAAAATCTAACAAATCTCCACCTTGGCTTGAAATTACCAAGCCTACTCAACTTCTTTAACTCCTCAAATTTGTAGTGCCTCTAATTGCGCTCACAAGCGCCACACACCCGAAGGTGTTCATACTTTCAGGATATTAATCAAGTTCAAACAATGATTGAACTTGATTACTGTTACCACCTTGGTCATCATATCTGCAGGATTTTCTGATGTCGCAATTTTCTGAAGTAAAATATTTCCTTCTTCAAATATCTCCCGCACAAAGTGATACCTCACGTCGATATGCTTAGTTCTTGAATGGTAGACTTGATTTTTCGCTAAGTGAATAGCGCTCTGACTGTCACAATAGAGACTAATGTGACTTTGAACAACTCCCAAGTCTTCCATCAACCCGTTAAGCCAAATTGTTTCCTTTACAGTCTCTGAAACTGCCATGTATTCTGCCTCTGTAGTAGACAAGGCCACCGTAGATTGCAATGTAGACTTCCAACTTACTGGGGCTTTAGGAAGAGTAAACAAATACCCAGTAGTTGATCGACGCTTATCCAAATCACCAGCATAATCGGAATCAACATATCCAACCACACACTGACCAAGTGCTTCATCCTGTTCAAAAACTAAACCAACATCCACGGTTTGTTGGAGATACCGTAGAATCCATTTCACAGCTTGCCAATGTCCTTCTCCAGGATCATGCATGTACCTGCTCACAACTCCAACTGCTTGTAAAATGTCAGGACGCGTACACACCATTGCATACATCAAGCTCCCAACTGCATTTGCATATGTAACTTTTGCCATATACACTCGTTCTTTGTTAGTTTTAGGAGATAATTGAGAACTAAGTTTCAAATGAGAAGCCAATGAGATACTTACATGTTTGGTATTTTCATTCATGCCAAAACATTGTAATACCTTTCTCAGATACTGCTTCTGTGTTAAACAAAGCTTCTCTCTCTATCTATCTCTTCTTATCTCCATACCAAGAATCTTTTTGGCCTCACTTATATCTTACATCTCAAACTCTTGATTCAGCTGAGCCTTTAATTTGTCTATCTCCTTTTGACTCTTCGAAGTGATCAACATATCGTCAACGTACAAAAGAAGATAAATGAAAGATCCATCTTTGAGCTTTTGCAAATACACACAATGATCATATTTGCTTCTAGTATACTTTTGCCTCCTCATAAAGCTATCAAATCGCTTGTACCACTGCCTCGGAGATTGCTTCAATCCATATAGCAATTTGTTCAGCTTACAAACCCATTTCTCACAACCACCATCTTTGTATTCTTCTGGCTGAGTTATATAGATCTCCTCTTCTAAATCACCGTGCAAGAAAGCCATCTTTACATCAAGTTGAGCTAGCTCCAAATTCAACTGTGCTACCAAGGCCAACAATATTCTAATGGAGGAATGCTTCACAACAAGGGAAAATACTTCATTGTAGTCGATTCTCTCCTTTTGAGCGTAGCCTTTAGCTACCAACCGTGCCTTGTAGCAAACATCTTTCTTGCTATGAGATTCATCTTTCTTTACAAATACCCACTTGCTTCCAATGGCTCTTTTACCTTTCGGTAATTGTGCCAGTTTTCAAGTGTTGTTCTTTTGGAGAGATTGCATTTCTTCATCCATGGCACTTTTCCACTTATCACTTTCAAAGCTTTGTATTGCTTCTTGGTAAGTGATAGGGATATCATCATCAACAAAATGGAAGAGCATAGGCTACCATATCAACAAATCGAGCAGGTCTACAAATATCTCTCCTTGGCCTTGTAACTGCAAGTGATTCTGGTGTCTCCAATGGTTCTTGGGTTTGAACCTCTTCATTTTCTGATTCTTCTATTGGAGTTGAAGAATCAACTGCATCAACTTCTGGGATCATCGTCTGCTGAAACTCCACCTGTTTTGGAGTATGCTCCACCTGCTGCGGGGTACTACTTGTCTGGATAGCTTCACTTGTTACCTTCTTTACTAGGACAGATTCATCAAAGGTAACATCTCTGCTACAAATTATCTTCTTGATGTCTAAACACCAAGGGCAGAATCCCTTCACTCCATGGGTGATTCCCATAAAGAGAGCATTCTTTTCTCTCAGATCAAGCTTGGATTCCTTCACATGATAATAAGCAGTGGATCCAAATATATGTAAGGAATCATAATCAGTAGCAGGTTTTCCAGACCATACCTCCAATGGTGTTTTTCCTCCTATCGCTGATGATGGTAGACGATTGATGAGATGGCCAGCATATGTCACAGCCTCAGCCCAAAATGCCTTGCCTAACCCACCATTAGACAACATACATCGAACTTTCTCCAATAGTGTTTGATTCATATGCTCTGCCACCCCATTCTGTTGTGGTGTATGTCTAATAGTGAAGTGTCGAACAATACCATACTCATGGCAAACGTCAAAGAATGGGTCACTTTTATATTCCCCTCCATTGTCCGTCCTAAGACGTTTGATCTTTCTACCAGTCTGGTTCTCGATCATATTTTTCCATTTCAGGAAAATTTGAAGCACTTCATCTTTAGACTTCATCGGATACACCCAAACTCTTCTGGAAAAGTCATCTACAAAAGTTACAAAATAATGGTTTCCTCCCAAAGACGATGTCTTTGAAGGACCCCATACATCTGAGTGAAAATAATCTACAATACCTTTTGTATTATGTATAGTGGTTCCAAACTTCACTCTCTCTTCTGCTTTCCAGAACACAATGCTCGCAAAATTTCAATTTGCAAGCCTTTGCACCTTTCAACATTCCTTTCTTTGCCAGGATTTGCAAGGATTTCTCTCCAGCATGTCCCAACCGCATATGCCACAACTGGGTTGCGTCCAAATCATCACCTCCGGAAGCTGCTGCAACTGCTTCAATAATTGTACTACCTTGGTAGTAATACAAATTATGTTTCCTGATGCCCTTCATCATCACAAGTGCGCCATATGTGACTTTTAAAACTCCATCTCTCATAGTGACTACTGAGCCTTTGGATTCCAAGGCTCCCAACGAGATGATATTTTTCTTCAAATTGGGCACGTATCGGACATCTGTCAGAACTCTGGTTGATCCATCTTGATTCTTCAATCGAATTGAACCTATCTCAACAGTTTTACAGGCATTGTCATTGCCCATATAAACAACTCCTGCATTTAGTTCCACTAAATCGGAGAACTACTCCCGATTAGGGGACATATGATAGGTGCAACCCGAATCTAATATCCACTCATCGGAATGGAATGTTGTTGATGAAGCAACCAATGATATGTCAGAGTCATGTGCATCATGCTCTGCAACACATACATCTGGAGCAGCTTTTCCTTTCTTCTTCAGCTTTGGACAATCTTTCTTCCAATGGCCTTTCTCATGACAAAAAGAACATTCATCTTTTCCCAGTTTAGACTTCGACTTTGATCTCCCTCTCCACTTTGGCTTTTGACTTTTCGAGCGACCTCTTGCCACCATGGCCTCCGCTGCTTCGTACTTGCTCTTCTTCTTGGTTTTCTTCCTGAGTTCATAACTATACAAAGCAACATTTACACCTTTAAGGGTAACATTATCCTTACCATGAAGTAAAGTTGTCTCAAGGTGCTCAAATTCATCTGGAAGAGATGACAACAACATCAAAGCCAAATCTTCATCTTTGAAGGTTCCATCCATGCCCAATAAGTCTTCCACTAGCTCAATGAACGCAGTGATGTGTTCATTCATACTGGTGCATGGTTGATAATCAAATCTGAACAATCTTTTCTTCATGTAAAGACGATTCTGAGAGCTTTTCTTCAGAAATTTTTCCTCCAAAGCTTTCCACATCTTACTTGCAGAAGTCTCGTTCTTGTAGCCATACTTCTACTCCCTGAAAAGACAAGATTAAATCGTGCTGCACGCCAAACGATTGATTGTTCCCCATTCTTTCTCCTCCATATATTCGGGCTTTTCTTCCTCAATGGCGATGTCTAGACCTTGTTGGAATAAAGCGTCTAACACCTCGCCTTGCCACATGCCAAAATGATCGGATCCATCGAACAACTCCACCGAGAAATTTGCATTTGACATCATCCTCGTTACCGGTCCAGATGAAGAGCTTGATGTCTCAACTGATCCGTATGTTGGCATTTTAATTCTAACGAACAATATTCAATATCACGAACTGTATTTTTTCAGCAACGGAACCACCAGGATAACCTCAACCGAAGCTCTGATGCCAATTGTTGGGGAAAACGGGTTATTTCCCACACGAACGTAGTTTTAAAATTGACTTAAAATGTCAAGATTAAAAACACCAAAGGTTGCACAGCGGATAAACCTGTCAAACTATTGAATATTGAAACACAATGGAAAAGAACCGAATAAAAACAATAAAGGAGAGAACACACCAAATTTACGAGGTTCGACAAGAATATCGTCTACTCCTCGGGCACCACACCGGATGATAACTTCACTATATCGCCAATATTACAACAAATGGAATTCTTTAGAATTCCCAAAGTGGGAGAATGAAGAATACAAGAGGAAGAGAGAACTTGTTTTTGGGATGATTTCTAATGGAAATACTTAGACCTATTTATAGTTGAGTTTTAAGAACAATATGTTCAAAGTTTGGCCACCTACCAAAGAATTTTCCAATGTGTACAAGTTAGCCACCAAATATGAAATTCACATGTTCAAAGTTTGGCCACCAACCAAGATAAAATTTCCAATAAGTTGGCCACCAACCAAGATGAAATTTCCAACTTGTCAACTTAATTTCTAGACAAATATAACAAAACCAATGTAACGCAATCAAATGGAAATACCTGTGATTGTGAGCCCTTCACATTGATAGGGTTTTCGAGAACCCAGGAAGCAGAAAGGTCCTTCATTTTCACCCTACTTGTTCGAATAGTGCCAGAACCATCACTGTATGTTGCAATTATGTCAATATCCTATATAAAACAACATATGTATGAGTACAGTAGTGTTAAAAGAAAAGGATAAACTCTGCTTATTACCTTATCGTCGCCATTGAACGTTTGAGCTGCAGAGGAAGCGTTCATTTCCTGCTCGTCAACATTAGAACTGATGGTTAGTTTGGGCAACATTATGAAATCATGAATGCAGACAGTGGTACTGCACGCTATGATTAGTTATGGAGCAATTCTGAATTTCAATAAATCAAACTACAATGTAATTTGAAATCTATAAAATGTAAAGGAAATCTGTGCCATAAAGCGGCTGACATGAAGGCAGCGGTATCAAACACTATGTTTAGCTACGAAACACTTCTGATTTCGATAAATCAAACTACAATGTGATTTCAAATCTATGAAAGATAAAAGAGATCTTTCTGTGATACAGCAACCAAACTGCAGCAGTGGTATAGAACATTATGATTAACTATCAAACACTTTGAAGTTTTGATAAATTTAACTACAAAATGAATCAAAATCTAGAAGAATATAAAGGAAAACTTTCTGTCGTACGGTAGACGATATGTTGGCAGCATATTCAAACACTATTATAGTTATGAGATACTTTTGAGTTTCAATAAATCAAACTACAATGTGATTCAAAATCTACACACACAAAAAAGGAAACCTTTCTGCGATACAATGGTTGATTTGTAGGCGGCGGTTTCCAACACAATGATAAGCTAAGAAACACTTTTGAAATTTTATAAATCAAACTACAATATGACTCAAAATCAATAAAAAGATATAAAGGAAACCTTTCTGTTGTACGGCAGCCGATATGATTTGATTTCTCTTCCACTGAGAAATAACATTGAACATATAATTAAGGTCGATTAAAATTAGGATAAAAACCACTCAGAAAATCCTAGAAATGATCTCACATTGTTTTTTCATCTGATATTTCAGCATCAACAATGATAATACTGGAGAAAACCTGAAAAAATAACCATTAATGGTGTTAGTTTACATACCAAAAGTTACTGATAATTATAATAATTTACTAAGAACTGGCATAGAAAATAAACAGAGTAATCAGATCATTATCTGATAAACATTTGGCTTTTTTATTTACTATAATCTTACGGTTAATTTGGATCCTAATTTAATGAAATCAATGCATAAAGATCTAAAACTTTTAATAGATAATTAAAACGGAATAACTGGCTAATTTAAATCCAAATTAATCAAATTGAACCAAAAAAAAAAAAGATTTGAGAGAGCGAAACATATCAGAATACGTACGAGTACAAAACAAATGAGTAGCAGGGAATTGGAGCTCCACAATGTCCTCGAAGCAGCTTCCATGGAGACGAGAGAGATTTTGGTCTTCAATTTTGCTTAAAATTCACCGGGAGAGTGACGAGTGAGATCTATATAAGTTATTCTTTTCGAACGCTTTCCTTCTTTTCTTTTTCTAAATTTCATCAAATTAATTCTCGAATATGATGATGACGTAACAATTTACAATGTTAATATAATAATTCATATATAAATAATGATATAATAAAAAAATTAAATTATTTTTTTAATCAAATTCGAAGATATAATTAACTTTATAAAAAATTTGATGACTCATTCAATCTTTTGTAGAAATAGACTTCTTTAATTTTTATAGAAAAATTAAATAAGTTATTAACTTTTTATAAAGATCAATTATATTTTTGAATTTGATAAAAATATAAATTAAATTTTTTATCATATTATCATTCATACATAAACTATAACAACACGATATACCACAATTAATTACAATATTAATATGGTAAACCTTTATACGGATGAACTTAACGACACTTAAATTTAAACAAATAAACCTCGAATACAACTCTAAAATGCTTAACGAACACAAATATAGTTTAAACAAAACAATACAAACAAAAAATTTATTCGTTCATTCGCGGTTCTTTTCCATGGCTAAGACCCAAGCAGATAAACGCTTCAAGAAAGGTTGGCATGCAGCTGGAAGCCTCTCCGCCGGTTCATCTTAATAGATTTGGCAGTATTCTTTCTGGATTTGATATTGTTCACTTAAACCCAGATGTGCCATTAGAACGCAAACATGAGTCAGCAACTCGCCACCTCTCCTCAATTCTTGACCATGCTCTTTCCATCCACAGTGAGCCGCAGAATATGCCAATAACTCGACCCACAATTTGTTCACCATGTCCCATTTTGCTTCGAATTCCAAAGCTTGCAATTGCTGTGCTAGTCGGCTGCCGTAGAAGAGGACGGATTTCGTCTTGTCTCCTTTAAGTTCTTCTAACGAATCGGTTTCGACGCCGTACAATTCGTAGCAAGCTTCGTCTACCTTGGCTCGGATTGTCCCTCTCCTTTGTTGGAAAAATCTGATGGCTTCAGCACATGTCTTGGTATCTTATCTCGCCAATCCCTTTGGGTAGCATATTTGGATGCATGACAAGAAGATACATCATGTAATCTGATAACTCTTCGCTGATTTTGGTGTATTTGTCGATATTTCCAAGAGAATAGGATTCTTTAAGCCTCTTGGCATCATCATGGTAAATAAGTTGAGTAGCAATGTGCCAAATAGAAGGCTGTGGTCAAAATCTACCTCGATTGTGCTCCATTTAAGAAGCTCCAGGCATCCCATTTTGTGTAGCACACAATCTCCTCTGTAACTCAACAGTTTCTTGCACGAATTGACATCAAACAGGTTGATGATACAGTCACTTCTCTCTTTCAACTGCTGGAAGATGAAGCTTTTCAGATCGGCATCCACGTCTTCATACTCGACGTTCATACTTTTTGCCAACATTTCCTCGATAGAGAGCTTGTTTAGAAATTTGATCCACATGGTGTCCCCGTCCTGTTTTCTAAGGCAAAACTTGACCAAGTTGAACTTGGATATCTTTATCGGCCATCTCTTGCCAATTCTCACCTGTTGCTTCTGCATAACGAAGTAGCCGTAGCTTTGTCCAGTCGGAGCGCATAAGAACGACGAAACCGTAAGCCTCTAGAACTACTGCTCCGATCAGTAGCAAGTACGTGATCGAAATATCGGCCAGTGAGCTATTGTAATCAACGAATTTCATGAATAAAACCAATGAAAGGATGGATGTAAAAAGGGTGAAAACCCGCCTATAGCTTATGGTTTTATAGTTGAGATATGCTAGTTTGGTGTAGAGCGCATCATACAAAAGGCCGAGCTCACCTTCCACCAGTTCAAAGGCTTCTTCGGATGACTTAGAGCTGATCATGGAGTGACAAATTTCTCGCTCATTGTAACCAAGGATAAGATCTGCAAATAAATAACTAAGCCTATTGAATAAGTAAAAAGCTTGAGAGAGAAAATCTTCTCGAGATCCCGAATATCTTTGAGGAGACGGAGGCGATATCATCGCCGACGATACTAAGTTTGTACCCATTTTTTTATTCCTCAGGACTTCTGGGTAATCAGGTCCGGGGTCAGGATCGGAGAACAAGAAATTTCTAAGATAATGCGTAAGCATCAAAGTAAACATGTCAAACTATTAAATATTGAAACACAATGGAAAAACCGAATAAAAACAATAAAGGAGAGAACACACCAAATTTACGATGTTCGATGAGAATATCATCTACTCCTCGGGCACCACACCGGATGATAACTTCACTATATCGCCAATATTATAACAAATTGAATTTTTTAGAATTCCCAAAATGGGAGAATGAAGAATACAAGAGGAAGAGGGAACTTGTTTTGGGATGATTTCTAATGGAAATACTTAGGCCTATTTATAGTTGAGTTTTAAGGACTAAACTTATAAATAACCTAATATTTTAGGGATCAAATATGAAATTCCCATGTTCAAAGTTTGGCCATCTACCAAACAATTTTCTAATGTGTACACAAGTTAACCACCAAATATGAAATTCCCATTTTCAAAGTTTGGCCACCAACCAAGATGAAATTTCCAACTTACCAACTTAATTTCAAGCCAAATTAACAAATCTCCACCTTGGCTTGAAATTACCAAGCCTACTCAACTTCTTTAACTCCCCAAATTTGTAGTGCCTCTAATTACACTCACAAGCGCCACACACCCAAAGGTTTTCATACTTTCAAGATGTTAATCAAGTTCAAACAATGATTGGACTTGATTACTGTTACTACCTTGGTCATCATATCTGCAGGATTTTTTGATGTCGCAATTTTCTGAAGTAGAATCTTTCCTTCTTCAAAGATCTCCCGCACAAAGTGATACCTCACATCGATATGCTTAGTCCTTGAATAGTAGACTTGATTTTTCGCTAAGTGAATAGCGCTCTAACTGTCACAATAGAGACTAATGTGACTTTGAACAACTCCCAAGTCTTCCATCAACCCGTTAAGCCAAATTGCTTCCTTTACAGCCTCTGAAACTGCCATGTATTATGCCTCTGTAGTAGACAAGGCCACCGTAGATTGCAATGTAGACTTCCAACTTACTGGGGCTTTAGCAAGAGTAAACAAATACCTAGTAGTTGATCGACGCTTATCCAAATCACCAGCATAATCAGAATCATCATATCCAACCACACACTGACCAAGTACTTCATCATGTTCAAAAACTAAATCAACATCCACGGTTTGTTGGAGATACCGTAGAATCCATTTCACAGCTTGTCAATGTCCTTCTCCATGATCATGTATGTACCTGCTCACAACTCCAACTATTTGTGAAATGTCAGGACGCGTACACACCATTGCATACATCAATCTCCCAACTGCATTAACATATGGAACTTTTGTCATATACTCTCGTTCTTTGTTAGTTTTAGGAGATAATTGAGAACTAAGTTTCAAATGAGAAGCCAGTGGGATACTTACATGTTTGGTATTTTCATTCATGCCAAAACATTGTAATACCTTTCTCAGATATTGCTTCTGTGTTAAACAAAGCTTCTCTCTCTGCCTATCTCTCCTTATCTCCATACCAATCTTCTTGGCCTCACCTAGATCTTTCATCTCAAACTCTTGATTCAACTGAGCCTTTAATTTGTCTATCTCCTTTTGACTCTTCGAAGTGATCAACATATCGTCAACATACAAGAGAAGATAAATGAAAGATCAATCTTTGAGCTTTTGCAAATACACACAATGATCATATTTGCTTCTAGTGTATTTTTCCCTCCTCATAAAGCTATCAAATCGCTTGTACCACTGCCTCAGAGATTGCTTCAATCCATATAGTGATTTGTTCAGCTTACAAACCCATTTCTCACGACCACCATCTTTGTATCCTTCTGGCTGAGTCATATAAATCTCATCTTCTAAATCACCGTGCAAGAAAGCCGTCTTTACATCAAGTTGAGCTAGCTCCAAATTCAACTTTGCTACCAAGGCCAACAATATTCTAATGGAGGAATGCTTCACAACATGGGAAAATACTTCATTGTAGTCGATTCCCTCATTTTGAGCGTATCCTTTAACTACCAACCGTGCCTTGTAGCGAACATCTTTCTTGCTATGAGATCCATCTTTCTTTGCAAATACCCACTTGCATCCAATTGCTTTTTACCTTTCGGTAATTGTGTCAGTTTCCAAGTGTTGTTCTTTTGGAGAGATTGCATTTCTTCATCTATGACACTTTTCCACTTATCACTTTCCAAGCTTTGTATTGCTTCTTGGTAAGTGATAGGGATATCATCATCAACAACCTCTTCATCTTCTGATTCTTCTATTGGAGTTGAAGAATCAGCTGCATCAACTTCTGGGATCATCGTCTGCTGAAACTCCACCTGTTTTGGAGTATGCTCCACCTGCTGCGGAGTACTACTTGTCTGGACAGCTTCATTTGTTACCTTCTTTACTAGGGCATATTCATCAAAGGTAACATCTCTGCTACAAATTATCTTCTTGGTGTCTAAACACCAAAGGCGGAATCCCTTCACTCCATGGGTGATTCCCATAAAGAGAGCCTTCTTTTCTCTCAGATCAAGCTTGGATTCCTTCACATGATAATAAGCAATTGATCCAAATATATGTAAGGAATCATAATCAGTAGCAGGTTTTCCAGACCATACCTCCAATGGTGTTTTTCCTCCTATCGCTGATGACGGCAGACGATTGATGAGATGACTAGCATATGTCACAGCCTCAGCCCAAAATGCCTTGCCTAACCCAGCATTAGACAACATACATCGAACTTTCTCCAATAATGTTTGATTCATACGCTCTGCCACCCCATTCTGTTGTGGTGTATTTCTAACAGTGAAGTGTCGAACAATACCATACTCATGGCAAACGTCAAAGAATGGGTCACTTTTATATTCCCCTCCATTGTCCGTCCTAAGACGTTTGATCTTTCTACCAGTCTGGTTCTCGATCATATTTTTCCATTTCAGGAAAATTCGAAGCACTTCATCTTTAGACTTCATCGGATACACCCAAACTCTTCTGGAAAAGACATCTACAAAAGTTACAAAATAATGGTTTCCTCCCAAATACGATGTCTTTGAAGGACCCCATACATCTGAGTGAATATAATCCACAATACATTTTGTATTATGTATAGTGGTGCCAAACTTCACTCTCTTCTGCTTTCCCAGAACACAATGCTCGTAAAAGTTCTGTAACACCCCCAACCCGTATCCGACTCGGATACGAGTCCGAAGTGTCACATTGACTTTTCAAACATTTAATCGTATAAAATAGTGAGTAATTTAAAAACTTTGATAACTTTTAACTTATTCAAAACGTTTACAAAATATATCAGAGTTCATACAATTTATATCTTTAGACTACATGTCAACTACACTCTATATACAGTACCTATATTTTCTGATCTGACATTTGGTAAGGAAAACTGACCTGTCTTGCTCCGCATTACTCTTTACTCTTCTCGAAACCTACGTGTGAAACAATCACACGCTAAGTCAAAGACTTAGTGAGGCATAACAACTTATAATGCACTTATAACATATATCAATACATGCATGCTCTGTTCTATCATGTTATACCAATTCCATGCTTTCTTCGTATCATATAAAATCATATCAGATTAATTACAGTAAATACATACATACACATAATTCATCATTAACAGTTTATCATGTAATCACATACTTTTATGGTTAACCTTTTCAATCAAACACTATACACACACAACATCATATCATTTCTATAACATTTATCATACCACTAACATATATGTGTTCATATCTCTGGATTAGCCCATGTACATATGTTAGAACTATCGATATGTGAGTCTATAGAGGTTGTGCACTAATGCTGTCACCACAGCTCGTATAATTGCACCGAAGTGCCGCGTAGAATTGCACCGTAGTGCCATATAATAATGTCCATAAGGACCACATATTATTCCTTAAGAAACATATACATATACTAGGGATCAAGTATGTGTCTTTCAAGACTTCACACATGTTCCAAAGAATATACATATGTCCCGAAGGACCGCGTAGAATTGCACCGTAGTGCCATATAATAATGTCCATAAGGACCACATATTATTCCTTAAGAATCATATACATATACTAGGGATCAAGTATGTGTCTTTCAAGACTTCACACATGTTCCAAAGAATATACATATGTCCCGAAAGACCACGTAGACCCTCGACTCTTGGCATGCCAACTATACCCCTAGCTCTCATGACACATAACATGGGCGTTATCATTTATTTCATTTCAAATATTCACATAAACTTGTAATTTACTTTCACATATCACGTATCACATAGCTTCTTTTCATATTATCACATAGTCACATAGTTCACTTACACGTAGATCATTTCCATATAATTCACATGTCACATATATCATGTTTTCATATAATTTCTATCATTTCTCACCCAATCACATTTATTCATGTAAACATACTTATCATATATTGTTCACATAAGATCATGTACTTCATATAACATATAGAAACACCTAGAACACTTTCACGTAGCTTATATCAATTTTCAGAGTCATTTCATATTACCTATTGACATATATCATATAGATATATAATAACTGATATCATATTATCTACCTTATGCTCCATTTCTTTGTATTCCCTTTTTCATATCAGCATACATTTAAATGTTCTTATATGTCCTATCAATATCCTATAAACTTACTCATATTCTCATATATCATATTTTAATATAATTTGTATAGTAATACTCTATAATTGTATCATATAATGATTTTACCCAGTACTCCTTTATAAAGTTTATATTACATGTTCAATTAGTCTCATGCTATCTTATAAATAATTTCCATTTATTTTATATCATTTTCCTTTTCCACTCACATAAACCATCTATTTATTTAGTTCAATTTCTCATGACTTCCACAATACTCTTTAATAAAACTTTGTAGCTCTTCACTATAATACATAAACCATAGTTTCCTTTAATTTATCAATCTTCCCTATATTACTTATGTATCCTTATTATGCCTTCGAATTCATACTATTCTCTTAGAGTCTCCTAACATTTCTCGTATAATCACTTATACCATATCATATAACTTATACTTGATTATCTTATTCTCTCATGCTCATTTTATTTCTTATGACTCTATCATATAACTTATTCCATGTTCTTCCATTATTACATAATAAAGTCTTACATAAATCATATAGCATATACAAATCATATCATTATCTTTAGTCATGCATACATACAATCAATGTAATACAGATAATCACATATAATTATAACCACACATAATCATGTCCATGACTTCATGCATATTACTCTAGGAAATAGACTCATCGCAAGTCTTATTTCCATTAAACACTACATATCACTAGTATGCACTCACCTGGCCTCACTAGTCAATTTCAATCTCTTATCTTTCCCTTGATCGATCTTACTTGCCAAATGTTCCGGAATTGCTTTACGCGCAGAATCTACATAAATGTACATTTTGAGGCAATCATTAGATCCCTACACCTTGTAATTAGATACTAGCAACTTAAACGAACTTATTAAACCCATATTCACAATTTCCTTTAGGGGGAATCGGTTCCCTACTAAGGGGGTATCGATTCCCTCATGACATTCTGGAAATTTTGTTCGTTTGAAGGGGTATCGGTTTCCCTTGAATGGGTACCGATTCCCCTTGCCCAGAAATCATATTTTCAACCCGAAATTACTTCATTTCCTCTCAAACACTTCATATATCATCCCATTTTCATTCTTAACTCTAGTACACATACTTAAACCAATCTATATTCATTTATTTCATCTTAAACCTCAAAATCCTATCTTCCATATGAGATTCAAGAATCATAACAAATTTTCAATGTGTTCTAATTCTAATTCTAACACTTCATACTTCTTAATTAGATTGATGACAAGTCAAATTCATCCATAAAACTTCAACAACCATACCATATCAAAATTTCATCTTAAAACTCATATTGCAAATTCCTTCATAATTCCTTTATCTTATTGTTTAAATCCCATATAAGCTTTCCTTAAGCTTATTTAATACCCAAAGAATCAAAACTAAGCTTAAAACTCAAGAATTAACCAACTGAAATTAAACTTACCTTTGCCTTGCTCTCCCACGTATGAAGAAGAAGAAAGGAGAAGAGAACTCTGGATGTTTCTCCCATTTCCCACGTTTATATTACCTTTAAAAGAAATATAAAAATCTTTCTGGTCAAATGACCATTTAACCCTTAATTTCCTTTAATAATTACTAATTAACCTTCATAATATATATCCAATAATCATTGAACTATTTCATTCTTATACTTTAGTCACCAAATTCTGAAACTTTACAATTTGGTCACTAACCCGGTATTGAGGATGTTACAAGTTCAATTTGCAAGCCTTTGCACCTTTCAATAATCCTTTCTTTGCCAGAATTTGCAAGGATTTTTCTCCAACATGTCCCAACCGCATATGCCATAACTGGGTTGTGTCCAAATCTTCACCTCCGGAAGATTCTGCAACTGCTCCAATAATTGTACTACCTTGATAGTAATACAAATTATTTTTCCTGATGCCCTTCATTATCACAAGTGCGCCATATGTGACTTTTAAAACTCCATCTCTCATAGTGACTACTAAGCCTTTGGATTCCAAGGCTCCCAACGAGATGAGATTTTTCTTCAAACTGGGCACGTATCGGACATCCGTCAGAACTCTGGTTGATCCATCTTGATTCTTCAATCGAATTGAACCTATCCCAACAGTTTTACAGGCATTGTCATTGCCCATATAAACAACTCATGCATTTAGTTCTACTAAATTAAAGAACCATTCCCGATTAGGGGACATATGATAGGTGCAACCCGAATCTAATATCCATTCATCTGAATGAAATGTTGTTGATGAAACAACCAATGATATGTCAGAGTCATTTTCATCATGCTCTGCAACACATACATCTGGAGCAGCTTTTCCTTTATTCTTCAGCTTCGGACAATCTTTCTTCCAATGGTCTTTCTCATGACAAAAGGCACATTCATCTTTTCCCAGTCTGGACTTCAACTTTGATCTCCCTCTCCACTTTGTCTTTTGACTTTTCGAGCGACCTCTTGCCACCATGGCCTCAACTGCTTCATACTTGCTCTCCTTCTTGGTTTTCTTCATGAG
This sequence comes from Hibiscus syriacus, assembly GCF_006381635.1. Lineage (NCBI taxonomy): Eukaryota > Viridiplantae > Streptophyta > Magnoliopsida > Malvales > Malvaceae > Hibiscus > Hibiscus syriacus. The sequence goes on along the minus strand of NW_024062753.1, from coordinate 783,000 downwards.
CTCATAACTATACAAAGCACAGTTACATCTTTAAGGGTAACATTATCCTTACCATGAAGTAGCGTTGTCTCAAGGTGCTCAAATTCATCTGGAAGAGACGACAACAACATCAAGGCCAAATCTTCATATTTAAAGGTTTCATCCATGCCCAATAAGTCTGCCACTAGCTCATTGAACGCAGTGATGTGTTCATTCATACTGGTGCATGGTTGATAATCAAATCTCAACAATCTTTTCTTCATGTGGAGACGATTCTGAGAGCTTTTCTTTAGGAATTTTTCCTCCAATGCTTTCCACATCTTACTTGCAGAAGTCTCGTTCTTGTAGCCATACTTCTGCTCCCTGGAAAGACAAGATCGAATCGTGTTGCACGCCAAACGATTGATTGTTCCTCATTCTTTCTCCTCCATATATTCGGGCTTTTCTTCCTCAATGGCGATGTCTAGACCTTGTTGGAATAAAGCGTCTAACACCTCGCCTTGCCACATGCCAAAATGATCGGATCCATCGAACAACTCCACCGAGAAATTTGCATTTGACATCATCCTCGTTACCGGTCCGGATGAAGAGCTTGATGTCTCAACTGATCCGTATTTTGGCATTTTAATTCCAACGAACAATATTCAATAGCACGAACTGTATCTTTTCAGCAACGGAACCACCAGGATAACCTCAACTGAAGCTTTGATGCCAATTATTGGGGAAATCGGGTTATTTCCCACACGAACGTAGTTTCAAATTTGACCTAAAATGTCAAGATCAAAACCACCAAAGGTTGCACAGCGGATAAACCTGTCAAACTATTAAATATTGAAACACAATGGAAAAACCGAATAAATACAATAAAGGAGAGAACACACCAAATTTACGAGGTTTGACGAGAATATCGTTTACTCATCGGGCACCACACCGGATGATAACTTCACTATATCGCCAATATTACAACTAATGGAATTCTTTAGAATTCCCAAAGTGGGAGAATGAAGAATACAAGAGGAAGAGAGAACTTGTTTTGGGATGATTTCTAATGGAAATACTTAGGCCTATTTATAGTTGAGTTTTAAGGACTAAACTTATAAATAACCTAATATTTTAGGGATCAAATATGGAATTTCCATGTTCAAAGTTTGACCACCTACCAAAGAACTTTCCAATGTGTACAAGTTAGCCACCAAATATGAAATTCTCATGTTCAAAGTTTGGCCACTAACCAAAATGAAATTTCCAATAAGTTGGCCATCAACCAAGATGAAATTTTCAACTTGCCAACTTAATTTCAAGCCAAATTAACATACTGCACCGACAATCCATCTAAGAGGATTTGTCGAGAGAATGATTCTCGGGCAGTGATTTTGAAGTCACATATACTGCGATTCCGAACTGGAAAAAATCTCCAGGAATTTCCTAGGCCACAATTCATTATCTTCTAGTGAGTAAGCAGTGATGGTGTCAGGGCCGCCAAGGTGCAAGATAAGGAATGGCGGCCACATGGACGGGATCGAGTTTTTGGGCACACTTCCTCAGTTCATCTCCCTTGCAAGAATGCCTAATGCTACGTTTACCACCGTGCCTGCCGACATGTACGCCGACCAAACAAGCAACCTGAGCCATGTACTTGTTGAGTGTTTCCGTACAGAACCTAGCGTCGTGAGTATTACTTGTAATGACAAGCTGAGTAAGAGCAGTGCTCGGATCTCCCATTCATCCCAAACTTCAATTATATCTGAAAATGACATACCGCAGTTTTCTTTTGTCTAAAACATTAAAAATTCTTTGACCTGCAAATTGCCAGATTCTATTATCTTCTTAATATCATTAGGACATTAATTTACATGCATTTGGTTCATATGAAACATAAAAAAAAAAGACTTGCATCTTTCAAGAGTATGTGAAACATTTCAAGAATACAATATAGAAACTGTTGAAAGATCCATAATTAACGAACAACAATATAAACTTCTTTAGAAGGAATTGAAACTCTAAACTAGGAAATTCAAGATTTTACTAGTATATATAATTATCATACCTCAGTGAGAGCATTCACTCAAACTTCTTTCTTGTCTTTGTGTACATTTTCTCTTTTGTTCTTATGCTTCCGCATCAATCTAAACACTCACGCTTAGTTGTGTTCTAAGGCTGATTTAGGTGCCCAAACAATCGAGAAAACGTCTAAAATCGTACGGACCAGTTAGTCAAGACTCTAATCTCGTGACAAGTGGTGTTTTGGTTCGAGTTAAGTGGAATGCACAAAAACTGAAATGGCATTCATATTATTTATAAAGTTGGAATATCTTTTATAAAGATGTTCTTACCAGCTAGCTTGGAGATTTCTGTGAGGATTTTGATTACATTCGTTGCGTGGCATTCAAGGGCCTTAACAGTATCTCCGGAATTGTAAAGCGGAAAGAGTGTACAAGTTTCGAGTTAAATCATTTTAGTTTGGTAATATTTAGTTCAAAACGTAATTTATTTAGATTAAGGTTATTTTAATTTTGGTATGGTTATTGTTAGAATTTAAATATTTACGTTTGAATCATTTGAATTTAATTGATTGTTTTAAAATCAAATTTAAATAAATGGTTTCCTCCAATCAGGTTAGATAACTTAGAATAGGTTTGAAATAGGTCTTAAAAACGAAAAATGTAGATAGAGAAGAAATAAATAAAATAAAGAAAAAGTGAAAGTGAAAGTGAAAGTGAAAGTGAAAGTGAAAGTCTATTTGTTTGGCTGTAATTGGTTTTCTGGAAAATCAATTCTAGAAACCAATTACTTTTCTGGAAAACCAATTCCAGAAAACCAATTACAATGTTTTTATGCTGCATTGTAAAATGTTTTACACTGTTTGGTTAGTTTTCCTGAAAATAATTTACGAAATCTATTTTTTTGTAAAAATGTATATATTTTTATATTTTTCTTGTTATTTATATTTTAAAATTTTTAAGTTATTTTATCATATACACATTTATGTCTTTTCTTCTCTTAAATTTTTGAGCATATACATAAAATTATTATCATATACACTAAACTGATCCCAAGATTTTCAAGCAAAAAAATGTTTGTTTTTAACAAATATCAACTTATATTACATGATTTCACTCATCTAATACAGATCATAACCACAGTATACAGGCATAAAATATGGCTTAATTTTACTTACTTTCCCTTGAAAAAGAAACAGATTTATCACCAATAACTCCTTGATTTCTTGGTCCAACGACAACCCTATTCAACTGCAAAAAAAAAGATATATATTAAAATCCAATCACCATGAAAAGACAACAAAAGCAAAATAGGTAGCAATAGAACAACAGAAAACAAACAAATAAGCACATTTACAGAAGTACATGAATATATGCATGCTAAGATATTCAATATGCCAACTCCATGGTAAAACAACCATCTTCAAACCAGTCTTTAGATGAAAAAAATGGAAAGGTCATCTTGTTGAAAACATCAATTCTAAACTCCCCTCTCTCCGGTTCCACACTAGTTCATATAAGGTATGAAAGTGAAAATGGAAAGACCAATATTATCTGAAACATGCATATCAAATTTTATAAACAACTGCTACTGAGAAAGGCTAATTATTGACATTCATCACACAGCAACGTTTATAAATAAACAGAACATATATAGACAGGAATCATATGTTCCATTGCAACTTTATTTTTACGAGCGCAACTTCTTGCATTTAGATATCCCTTGAGGTGTTGATTTAGCAAACCCACTGACAGGTCTAGGGCCAGAATAAATCTGAACACAGATTAAGTTTTAGGGTCATAATATAATGGAAGGGAAAATAGAAGTAACTACAAAAGCAATGCAGAAGTGTCAATGCAAACAAAACAAGGATCCACAACTCAATTAGTAACCAAAGTAATGAAATCTCACCTCTCCTTTATCAAACAAACGGTACTCATCATCTTTAATGTATGCAATTATAGGGGCTTGCTCTTCACCATCTTTCAGACCTCCAAACACCACTTCTTCCATAGCATTTTGACCCAAAAATTCATATTGGGAAGCATCATACGAGTGAACATGCCCCGTTTGGTGGGTGTAAAGATCCAAAAAAATTCCAACGGAATCTAAGTCCTTTCTATCAAAATAAAAAAAGGGTTGAGGAAACGTAAAAAGAAACTTTGAATGGCCGTGATTGTGCCGAGGTTAATCATTTCGATCATTAGCTAATAACTTCCAAATACTTGAAATCTAATAACTAGAGCAATTACCACGGAGATCAAAGAACAAAAGCCCGTAGACAATTAAAATCCATTATGTGGATCAAACAAATTTTAAAAAAAATTAACGAATTCCCTTTCAAAATAATAATCGCATGGAATTATGAAGATTCTATCACAAATCCAGGAAAAGAAGTGAAAATTTTACCTAGTAACAGGTAGCCCAGGATGAAGGAGAACAAAAATCAAGAGGAAAATAAGGGGAAGGATGGAAATTGGAAGGAAAGAATCGGAGGAGGAAGGGATTTGGGGAAATGAAAATAACCGGTGAGTTTAGGAAAATGACTTACCAAGAAATAAACGGTAAGTTGTTTTCCCGTGTTTTATTTCATTTTTTCCGTTGACTGTAGTTTGTTTTCCTTTGACCATGTTTTCCTTTTCTCAACCAAACATCGGAATTGGGGGAAAACCTTTTCCGTAAAATGAAATACCTGAAACAAACAGACCCTGAAAGTGAAAGTGAAAGAGTAAAAATATTATTTTTATTTTTATCTTTTTATATTTATTTGTTTATCTTGTCTTCTTTTACCCACATTTATCCTTTTTTTATTCTTACATTTAGTAGATATATCAGAGGAACATAGAATATGAAAGTAAAGAAAAAGAGAAATAATGGTGCTTATAAACGCCGCTAAAGGTAAAAAACGCCGCAAAAAACCTATTTTGCTGTAGTGACTTGTTGGGATCATGGGATTGGCTGCATGTGGTGGTGCGTCTGTGATCATTTAGGCAATTGGATCATGGATTTTGCAAAAGCTATTAAAATTTACTTGGTTATGGACGCGGAACTATGGGGAATTTCAAAATGAATCTCCATTGCATGGAGCTTGGGAATTCGACGAGTCATTGTAAAATCGGATAATAGGAAAGCCCTGGAAACAATTGGTGTTTATCCTGGCGTTTCTTCAATGCTACTGCACATTCCAAATTTCATAGATCCTGATTGATGTTTGAAGTTTTCCTTCGGCTCTCGTGAGAGTAATAAGCTGGCCGATTGGATGGGCAAACTGACGTGGAATTTGTCCTTTGGTTTTCATACTTTCCAGTCACCGCCGGTTGAGATTAATGCAATGCTTGCAAATGAAGCTGGAGGCACTCTCATGCAAAGCACTACAGATTAATGCTTAAACATGTTTTTTCTTCTACATTCAAAAAATAAAAGTTGACTATAGTATCGTAAAAAATATATGTTATTATATATTAAAATATAAATAATAGGAAATAAAATTAGTTTATAATATCGTGATATAAAACAATATTTCAAAAATAATTCAATTTTGATTGGTGTAATTGTGGAACATAATCCTTGAAATTAACATAATTTTTCAAAATTTGTACATTCAAATAATAAAATTGAAAAGCAATCATATTATTCTTATTTGAAAGAAAGAAATTTGATAAAAATAAATTCTATCCATAATGAAACTAAAAAAACTATAAAACTCTTAAAACCAAGGAAAAAGTTCAGCGAAAATGATTTTTTTCTGTGTATAAAATGAGAAGAAAAACTCCATATTTATATAAATGACATACAAGTAAATGGATAAAAGTCCCGATAGAGATTAAAATATTATTTTATTAGTCATAAAATGTTTTTAATATTTTGTAATATTTTTTTATTTTATTAATATTAAATAAATACAAGATAATATATATTCAAAAATAATTCTCAGTTATTTGACATTGAATGTTCATACCCCTGACGTCATGGTGCTCAAATCTATGGCCTCAAGAGAACAAAAGTTCATTTACCACATGTATGGTTCGTGTTATTTTATAATAGTTAATAACAGTAAAACATGAAACTCTGATAAAATATATTTTATTAAGGAAAAATTGTCCAATAAGAAACAAGTACGATTACGTGTTAAAGATGAAAGTACAAATTGAACTTACAATAACAAGAACTCAAGAAGAAACATATATTGAATCTTTTATAAAAATATTATCTAAGCTTGTGTGAATACAAATTCCGACATTTAACTTGAAAAATATAACATTCTTTATTTAACTAAAAAATGAGAAAAAGAAAGACACAAGCAGATAAAAATTTAAACAGAACAAACACAAATTAAAAAATTTATTCATTCGCGTTTTTTTTTTTTTTTTGCATGGCAAAGACCCAAGCAGATAAACGCTTCGGGAAAGGTTGGCATGCAGCTTGAAGTTTCCCCGCCGGTTTATCTTGATGGATTCGGCAGTAATCTTTCTGGATTTGATAGTGTTCACTTAAACCAAATGTGCCATCAGAACGCAAACATAGTTAGCAACTCCGCACCTCTCCTCATTTGTTGACCATGCTCTTTCCATCCACAATGAGCCGCAGCATATGCCAATAATTCGACCCACAGTTTATTCACTATGTCCCATTTTGCTTCGAATTCCAAAGCTTGCAATTGCTGTGCAAGTAGGCTGCCATAGAAGAGGACGGATTTCGTCGCATCTCCTTTAAGTTCTTCTAACGAATCAGTTTCAACACCGTAGAACTCGTAGCAAGCTTCGTCTACCTTGGCTCGGATTGTCCCTCTCCTTTGTTGAAAAAATCTGACGGCTTCAGCATATGTGTCTTTGTATCTTATCTCGCCAATCCTTTGGGTAGCTTATTTGGATGCATGACAAGAAGATACATCATGTAATCTGATAACCCTTTGCTGATTTTGGTGCACTTGTCGATATTTCCAAGAGAATTGGATTCTTTAAGCCTCTTGGCATCATCATGGTAAATAAGTTGAATAGCAATGTGCCAAATAAGAAGGTTGTGATCGAAATCTACCTCGATTGTGCTCCATTTAAGAAGCTCGAGACTGAACATGTTTAGAAATTTGATCCACATGGTGTCCCCGTCCTGTTTTCTTAGGCAAAACTTGATCAAGTTGAACTTCGAAATCATTCTCGACCATCTCTTGCCAATTCTCACGTGTTACTTCTGCATAACGCAGTAGCCATAGCTTTGTCCAGTCAGACCGCATAAGAACGACGAAACCGTAAACCTCGAGAACAACCGCTCCGATCAGTAGCAAGTACGTGACCGAAATGTCGGTTAGTGTAATCAGCGAATCTCATGAATAAAACCAATTAAACGATGGATGTAAAAAGGATGAAAACCCGGTGCCTGTAGCCCTCGATTTTATAGTGGAAATGTGCTAGTTTGGTGTAGAACGCACCATACAAAAGCCCGAGCTCACTGTTAGGATTCAAATCTGATTTGAATTTGCATGTGGCAAAAATATTTTGGAAATTAACTTCATGTTGGCAAAGAATTACATGGATATTGAAGTGGCCACTTGAATGGACAGCAAAAACAACATTTGGCAATTGAAGATAAAATGATGTGGAACACAAGAAGAATCTTAAATGGCTATGTATTAAACTACAAAGTAAATGGCGGTTGCAACAAAGAATTAAGAGAGGCAAATTTTCAAGTTGAAAAGTCAAAGTTGATGATTATTATGAAGCAAAAATAGTGGTAAAGCTTGAAAAGGATGAGTATGACAACAACAAAATTTCCCTATGGCAAGGAACAATGGAGTCGGTTACTAATGTTTATATATAGGCTTGTATGGTTGATGTATGGATCATTTATACGAGTGTAAGCAAAAACGTGAGAGAGATTGAGATAGCTTAGCAAAGTTTTTGAATAGTGGGATTGTGTTTGTAAGCTCGCCACAGTTAGTGTTTGTATTATATTTGTATTTTGGTTTGTATTAATAATAGTGTGTTATAAAAATTACTGAGTGCCTACTTACGCTTCCAACAAGTGGTATCTAGAGCTTGGTTCGAGTTTAAGCAGCGGTAAAGATGACCAACATGATTCAACCACAAATCCCGAGATTGACAAAGAAAAACTATGGCAATTGGAGTATTTAAATGAAGGCGTTACTAAGCCTCCAAGATTATTGGGATGTCATCAAGGAAGGTTACGTCGAACTCGAAAATGCAGCAGCAGAAATAACCCTGACCAATGAAGAAAAGAGGGTATTGAAGGAATCCCGCTAAAAAGACAAAAAGGCGTTATTATTTTATTTTTCAAGGAGTAGACGAATCTACTTTTGAAAAAACTTTCGATGAGAAGACCGCAAAGCAAGCAAAAAAATGTACGTTTACAATCTCTTAGAGTTGAGTTTGAAATGTTAAAAATGAAAATATGGAAAATATTGATGATTACATTAGCCATGTAAAAGCGATAGTTAATGAAATGAAAAGAAATGGTGAATCACTCGACGAGGTCAGAGTGATAGAAAAGATTTTGCGATTGTTGACACAAAAATTCGATTACGTGGTCGTGGAAATCGAAAAATCAAAAGATTTATCTCAAATATCGATCGATAAGCTTGTGGGTTCACTTCAAGTCCATGAGAAAAAGATGAAACAAAATGAAGATTCTGAAAATTTAGAGCAAACTTTGCAAATCAATATGAATGTCAACGAAGGTGATGCCAGTAGCAATTACACACGAGGTCGAGGAAACTGTGGTGGTTATTGTGGAAGAAATAGAGGTGGACGAGGAACACAAGGACTTGGTGGTCGATCTAATGCACCACCCAAACAAGTGAAAATTACCAAACATCAGAACGTGGTCGAGAATTTAGGGGCCGAGGTCGAGGCAAATATCAACAAGGAAATAAATCACAGATACATTGTTATAATTGCAAAAAGTATGGTCACTATACGTAAAATTATTAGAATATAAGAGTTAATTATATCATATATCCTCAAATTATGACCTATATTTTAAATTGGTTCTTAAAATTTTGAATATTCTAATTTTATTTGCAAACCATGACTACAATTCTAAATTAGTCATCAAACATTTAAGCATCTTAGTTTCATCCCTAAACTGTGACCCTCATTATAAATTGGTTCTCTAAACTTTCGAATCCTCCAATTTCATCCAAATATGTAATTAGTTTCAACCATAGTTTAACCTAAATATTATTTTTTAAAACATATAATAATATAGCTTGGCCCAATGATTTTATTAACAATATGGATGCGATTACCATATACCTATAGTGTGAGATGAAATTGAAATGTTTTAAAGTTTGGGGATCAATTTAAAATAAAGATCATAATTTAGGGAAGAAATTGAAATGTTCAAAAGTTTGAGGATTAATGTAGGAGTCATAGTTGGAGGATGAAATTGAAATATTCAAAAGTTTAGAAGCCAAACTAGAATGAAAGTCATACTTTGAGGATATGTTATATAGTTAACTCTAAAAATAATAGGATTTTATCACTAAACCATATGTTCAGTTCTATTTTAATCACTAAATAAAAAATTTGTTAATTAAGGTACTAATGTTACATAATTTGTTCAATCAAGTCACCGTCAATTAATTAATTAATGCAATTATTGATATGATAGTTTTAAAATTCGTATAATTACTTATTTAATCCACATTTTCTATACATTTTTATCATTTTTTGATTAATGACCAAATTACACAAGTATATAAAGTGAAATAAAGTAAAGTAAATTATAAAAAAAATAACCAATTATTGAGGGAAAATAAACATAACCTTTGAAAGTGTTTCGAAAATTTCTATCTTACCCATGTATGGTCATTAGACACAACAAATTAACAAGCCCATGAAGTAGCAGTAATTTTTTCCTTTTAAACCCTTTAAATATCATCTTATTTTCATCTTTATGCTGCACCAGCCAAAATTTATTTATTTTAGTTTAGTCTTTGAAAAAAATAGAAAGATGGCAAATATGGGTTTAGCTGTATTCTCATTGGCCTTGGTGCTCTCAATTCAGTTCGTGATAGGACACGAAAATTTCGCTATAAGTGAATTAACCTTTATAGAAGGCACTATCAGAATGCAAAAGATACATAACATATTTAAGCACCGAAGATATAAAGAACACGGGCAAAGATATCCAAGAAGCCTTGGAAAAAGTTATAGGAAACAACAAGGTTGTTAATGTAGCACTTTCGCCGGAACAAGAAGAAAAATTTGTCGAAGCCACCTCGTTCCTCACCTCGGAGACAATAGTGGGTGTCGGATTAATAGAGCCAGAAGTCGTGGAGGAAATAGAATCATCCCCTGAGGTTTTGCCAGAGGTTGCTGAAGTCCTTCAAGAGACTAAAAGCACGACTATATAAAAAGTTGAATTCGTTGAGAAATTAGCGAGTATCATATGAGCTTCCAATTAGATTCTTCACATCCCAGTTTATCTCAACCAACTTGTCATAAATAGTCCCCACATCTAAACAATGCTTATAACCTCGTCGTCACTTGTAATAATCATCTCTTTCAATGACATCAAGAGACTTTATATTCATAATACAAAGGAGGAGGAGAAAACATAAGAGTTTCATCTTCTACTGGACAATCACATCAACTAAATCTTTTATACTCGAGCCAACATCTATATCATTAGGAAGTAAAGATAAGTTGTACAATGATCTTAAAGTAACACCCCAAACATCATTTCATAACCGAATGCTCAAATACGTTAATGATCAAACGATAACCTATCTAGTGGTCTTAGTGAAAATAGAAAAGAATTTTGTTTTCTTTAGAGATCCTGAGTTCGAGCAGCTATGTCTACATGATGTTTTTGCTTTTCAATTGGTTAAAAAAGTTCTGAACAAATACTACCTTGTAATCACCTCACTATCAGTTTACAGATGGAATCTCAATTAAGCGAAATCTTTTTTTTCCACTTGAAGTCATATTCCAAATGAACTTCCAAATCAATTTACCAAACAACATATTTTATAATAAACACGTAATTTTTAGTAAACACCAAACAAATTTTATAATTTAAATTCATATCAAACACAAATATTCATATCCAAATATGCGTAGAATATCGAACACAAATACTCATATAACCAACATATTCTGCTACAGATCATAGGGAGTAAAAAAAGTAAAGACTTTACAATTTATAGACATTCCAATTTTCTTTGACGTTTAATTTGACTTCAACTGCAGGCAATATTCCATTAAAGTTCCAATAAGATATTTATGTACTTACTGGTGCTGGTTTGAATTTTCTGTTGCTATACACCCTCCAAAACAGTAGCTTCGCGAGCTACTGAAACTTCCTGCAAAGTAAACATATTGTTATAGCAAGCATGATATGGCACGTCCAGTTTGTGTCAAAATCCTATTTAATATATCATATTTTCATGTCATATTTGCGCCCGTTCTTTTGCATTGTGTTTGCATGTTGTGTCTAGTAACGAGAATGGAAAAGGAAGCCCTGAGCTTCAGTATCGTGTTAAACATCCAACCTAAAACCAATCGTTACCGAGTGATGTGGCTTGGCTTTAAAATAAGTTCACAGGCAATCCTGTATGCTCAACCCAGTATAAAACAACAAACAACCTAGATTTCAACTGATACGAGATGACACCACTTTAACCTATGTTTCTTGGACTCTTCATTTTTCATTAAGTACCCATGTCCAACACTCGTATCCAAAACATGAATATGGGGATATAACCTTCAAAATCCTCCAAATATATAGAAAAACTTAAAAAGAATCTAGCCAGATACATATCCATGTCTAACAGTTGCACCCGAGTAACATATTCTAACTGTTACACCCACGTCAGAGTAACATAGCTTTTTGTAGTTAAATCAGAAAGTTGAATCCGATAAATATCTCTTGTTCTATACATCTATATCCATATCTATATAAGTATAAGTTGTAAATAAGTTTACCTTCAACTTTCCCTCACTTGAGAAGCAGCATCTTGATGTAATAGCTTTTCCTTGATCATAAAGCCACCCAACCTCACTGCAGGTTTCACCTCCACTTTCTTTTAGAGAACACCATAATTGTTTGGGAAGCAATATGAGATTGTTTTCATCCCTTATTGACTTCATAACTCTATTTTCTTTGAGCTCTTGAAGAAAGTTCTGAAGTTTTTACAAACAATTCACGATAAAACAATGATCAGGTTATATACAAAAACCTGCCCATCAAAATAATGCGTAAGTTATGTTATTCCAACTCTTCATTTTTCTGGAAAAATATTCGTATCGGACGCATATCCAAACATGATTGTAGAATGTAGAAATACAATATGACTCTTCAGAGACACTCTAAATACAAGAGGGGAAAATAAGTTGAACACAATGGTGTCGGGCACATACCCGAATCCCGACACTCATTCTCGAGTCCATGCAAAATAGCCCATAGGTATACACAACTAACTTCTGTTGGTTACGGATGTTTATTGGATCAGCTATGTTTCTTAGAAAATCACCTATTTAGTATTCACACATCATCACTTAATTATTTACTGTGTTACTCGGATTCGGATGTTAGTGTCGGATATGAGTATGTATTCGACACGGGTATGGTCAGGCTTTTCTCCATATCTGTGTTTCAGATACGAGTATTGGACATGGGTATTCCAAGAAAAAAGAAGAGTCCAAGCAACGTATGTTTTTTTTAGATTAGAGAGGGAGAATACTGAGCTATGTTGCTCCGGCTCTTCGTTTTTCTTGAACCGTGTTTAACACCCACATCCAATGGTTTTGATCCTCCAAGGGCTCTATAAACACATGAAAATCTTTTAAACATACACGCATCCGGTGCTTACATCAAACAAACATAATGATAAAAACTAAGGATGTTAAAGAAGAGTTCGGAGCTACAAAAATGCTTAGCAAGTGAAGGAAAAGTTTGCACTCACATCCCCAGAACTACCAACACTGGCAACAGCATTTGGCCCCTGCCATACACCAGCAACATCAGAGGCTCTTGTAGCAGCTGTCGAGGCAAATGCAGAATCACGAATAGCGCATCCACCTAGCTGATCACCATTCCTAAATGGACCATACCATTGTTCGCAAAAGACCCTAACACTCCCTAACACAAACTTCGTACCATCGACCCGAACAACCTGAATTATCCTCATACGAGACTCCCTGTCCCGAGGATTGATCAAGCAGTGCTCCAACTCCAACAGACCATTATCTGAAACTGGCCAGACAGCAGTGTAAGATCCACTAGAATGATATGCAAAGGCTGAAACTTCATTGTCTACGCCCCCAATGTTCCTCTCGTCAATGCTATACCGTGTTGCAGCATCAGCTTCACATCCGACAGTTGGAAGTAATTTTATGTTTTTGTAAGTCATGACGTTCTCCCCTGGTTCAGCAAGGGTAGGACACTGAGTTTGCCAATCATAAACCTTAACTTCCCATTCCCTGTAAGCTTCGGGTACTACAGATTCGGGAAGTTCAATTGGATTCCCTTCAACAGAGAAATCAGCTCCAAATCCATCCCACTCACCAGACACATTCCCAGCAAATTCTGACCAAGCTTCACAAATAAAAGAACAAGATCAAAATTTTGCATCATAACACTAATTCACTAACATTACCTTCATTGAATCTTCAAACCTATGTTGCTCGGACTTTCATTTTTTTTCTTTCTTTTCGAAGCACCTGTGTCCTGCACTTAGGTCATATGCATATATGGACACAAATACTGGATATAACCCTCTAAGAATTTTGTTGAGAACCTCTACTACTTTCAAATACATTATTCATCATCATTCATGTAAGACATTTTTCCCAACAGAATCGTGTAGGACACTATACCCAACACTTATACTCTATGTTACTCGGACTCAAGTGTAAGTGTCCGAGACTTGGACACTGGTAATTAAAGAAAAATGAAGAGTCCTAGCAACATAGCTTATTCCAGAATTCGAATAAAATAGCTTCCGATTAATTTCTAGAAAAAGTTATTAAAATTATAACTTGTTCAATAGCAAAAGGGAAAGAAAGCAAAGTCTATGCACCGGATTTGATTTTCATGGCGTTATACATTAAATCAAGCAGAAAAAGAATCAAAGCAAGAATGAAAAACAAGTGAACCTCAACTTACTACTGTCTGCAGCATCTGCTGTGAGATTGGAGTTCTGAAGCTGAACATCAGAAACAGCAGCCTTTGCTAAGCAAGATGGGGTGAAAATTCTACCATTTTTGCACTGATGAACATTTTGGTTCTCCGAAAACGACTGGAGATCGAGTCTCGAATGAAGTTGCTGATGATTAAACGCCAAATTCACGTGCTTTGGCAACGGGAAAGATAAGCAATTAACGGCTCTGTTGTGAGATATTACAGTGCTAGCTGCTGATACTGCCATTTTGGAACCTTTGATGATCCTTGTAGAACCCTTTTTTTATTTGCCTTATCTTGAGCTTGGTCTCAGAACATCAATGGCTTCCAAGTTCAAAGGATTAAAAGAAACCACAGCCATTGCAATTAATATGTAGTGGGGCATGGGCCTAGAGGTTGCTTTGGAGATAGCTTTGAGCGGCCATTTTTTTTTCTTTCCCATAATATTATCCCGATAGTAAAACAGACCAGCCCATCCTCTCTTTTAATTTTGGTTTAATATTAAATTCAACCCCCAAACTATATCTATTTTCTCATTTTGATACCTCAACGTTTTTTACTCACTTTGATACTCAATTATGTCATGAACGGATATAGGAGGGACTTTGATAATACTTAAAAGGTGATTTTAAATTACTTACGTCTATTTTTTTTTACTTAAAAATTAAAAGAAAAAAAAAACAAGAATATAACATATAGAAAATAAAATAAAAATATATCACATATTACGGATTGATTGAATAATTAATTTAAACATACATAACAAACAAAACCAAAAAGAAAACAAAATACTTACTTTAATAAAAAAAACCAAATGTCTAAAATAAAAATATGATTTAATTCAAATAGTTATTTTTTTAAATAAATCTTATTTAAATAACTCACAAGTATAATAAATTTTTTTACTATTATTCTTATAATTAAGAATTTTCTGAATAAACTTTTTACTATTAAATTTAAAGCCTAAAACTTAAGCAAGGGAATCGTTGACGGTAAGTATAGTGAATAGGTGGACGGTCATGCTCAATTGCTCATGGATTCATGGTGTACATATATTTTTCTTTCAAATGAAAAAACATTAGATCAAATTCTTCTATTAGTCCCTATACCATGTGTAATTTATTGATTTAATTTCTATAATCTGATTTGATGGTTTATGTACTTCTCAAAATATGAATTTTTATCTTAAACAAAAAATAGTAATAAGTCTTATAATTTATCATATTATTTATGTATCAGTAGATTCGGTCTGAAAATTCATATTTTAAAATTATAAACTATTAAATTGAGCAAATTAAACTATAGAGACTAAATTTATACATTTTGTAATAATATAGGGACTAATAATATAATTTTACCAAATTGTAATTCATCCGCTTACTTCATCGTAGCCGTTCATCTCTTCGAAAGAGACTTAAACCAACGGCTGAAACTGTAAGCCTGTAAATGTCGGCCTAATTATACATATCAGTCTCCTATCCCCTCCTATCCCGGTATCTTCAACTCCATTTTGTCGTTTCAAAAATGGCGGCACTCGTTGCTGGGACGCCATGGATGAGAATCAGAGTAATTCCTGAACTCGCTCCTCCGCTTATTTTCCGGCGCCATTTCCGTAGAAATTTCTCCGTACGCGCTTCAGTTGACAGCAATGCACCGGTCAGAGTCCGTTTTGCTCCTTCTCCGACCGGCAATCTCCACGTCGGCGGCGCTCGAACTGCTCTCTTCAACTACTTATTCGCTAGGTTTTCTCTCTCTTTTTTTACATCTTGTACGTTGTTTTCCTGTTTCGAACTTTGTCGAATTTTGATGATTTTCTCTTTTCTGCTCTTTTTTTTCTTTAGATCGAAGGGAGGAAAATTTGTGCTGAGAATCGAGGATACTGATTTGGAGAGGTCGACGCGAGAATCGGAGGAGGCTGTGCTTCGAGATTTAGCTTGGCTTGGTCTTGATTGGGATGAAGGTTCTGTTTATATGCCGTTATCATTGTCTTTCTGTTTTAGTTAATTTGGTTTGAAATTTATTACATCAGTTTTACATGTACGGTTCCATTGTGTTGTCACTTTTAGCATTAATTGATCTTGATTCTATCACTTGCCGTGTAGGCCCTGGCGTTGGCGGGGACTATGGTCCTTATCGACAATCCGAGAGAAATTCTATGTATAAACAATATGCTGAGAAGCTCTTAGAATCCGGTCAGGTTTATCGTTGCTTTTGTTCCAATGAGGTAATTGATTTCAAGACGTTTCAAATGTGGGATATTTGTACTTTTGAATTACAATTTGTGTCCTTGGTTTCGTCCGAATGCCTCTAGGAATTGGGAGAACACTATTCCCTTGGAGACAGAAGTGTAAATTTTGTGTCTCACAGAACATAACTTTTAATTCAAGTGAAGTATGCCGAAGTATGCTCAGATTTTAACATTTGACTAATAAGATCTTAATTCTATAGGAACTTGAGAAAATGAAGGAAATTGCAGAGCTAAAGAAACTTCCTCCGGTATACTCGGGGAAGTGGGCCACTGCAACAGATGAAAAAGTACAAGAAGAGCTATCAAAGGGAACCCCATATACATATCGATTTCGTGTTCCAAAGGAAGGGAGCTTGAAAATCAATGACCTTATCCGAGGCAAAGTAAGTTCAATTGATTGAACAATTTATCCCCTAATAGCCTTGTGATCAGCAAATTGCAATTTTTTGTCTATTGATTTGAGGATTTTTTGTGTAAAGCGTCATTATCTTTAAGTTTCAGTGGTCCCTCAACAACAGAATGTAGATAACTGTAATTTACTTTTGTAGGCACTAATTTGTTTGATAGTATCATGAAGGTTAGCTGGAAATTGGACACACTTGGGGATTTTGTTATAATGAGGAGCAATGGTCAACCTGTTTACAACTTTTGTGTTACTGTTGATGATGCTACCATGGCTATTTCACATGTTATACGGTAATTGAGAGTATAATTGTTTATCTTTTTGCTACATCTAATATACGTTTTGTTTGTACATTTTTGGTCCTTTGTTCTCACACTATACATTTCAGAGCAGAAGAGCATTTACCTAATACTCTAAGACAAGCCTTAATATACAAGGTAATGTTAAAAGGCTTCAATTATTTATTTACTTTTTTTAATATTTAGTGGCTTTTAGAGTTTCTGGTTTCTTTTCACCAATATAAGGAAGCTAATCTTTGAATTGGAAAAAAAAAATTGCTACAGGCCCTGGGATTCCCCATGCCTTCCTTTGCCCATGTTTCTTTGATTCTTGCACCTGATAGGAGCAAATTGTCAAAACGCCATGGTGCAACTTCAGTTGGTCAGGTAGTTATCTTCATTCTACTTTGTTTCATGGAAAATGTTGCAAAATAATTGTATTATCTCCTTGGTTTACATGGGGTCTACAGTATCTTTTCAATTGAGGATTAAAAGTTTCCATGTTAACAATAATGCTGTTCCAGTATAGAGATATGGGGTATCTGCCTCAGGCAATGGTGAATTACTTGGCACTTCTAGGTTGGGGTGATGGAACGGAAAATGAATTTTTCACCATTGATCAACTTGGTTAGTTTTCCCTTTGACTTGATTTGATCCATGTGCCTCTCTATTTCTAAGCCCTAACCAGCCTGCTATTCCTCCTCCCCTCTGTGAAAAAGAGTGTAAGAAATAGAATGAGGAAAGTGAAATTATTATCCAGCTTTGACAGAATATTTGGATGATTTCAATTTGACTAATTGTCAATTCAATCTTGTTTTCATGCAATTCACAGTTGAAAAATTCTCGATTGGTCGTGTAAACAAAAGTGGTGCTGTTTTTGACTCTACCAAATTAAGGTGACTTTTCTATGCTTTGATACTGTAGGCATTATGGTTATATTTGTCTTGTACCACTGATATGCATTGGTCTTGTAATTTGAGGAAGGGACATCGGCACCTATTATTTTTTTGATAGGTTTGGTGGTTTTTAGTAGGGGCGAGCAACAGAACTGAATAAACCGAAAACCGACCCTAACTGTAGTGTTTGGACCTATTATGGAATACAAGTTTAAAAACTGTGGATACCCGATCCGAAATCTATTTTTTATTCAATTTCTAATTAATTTAAAATCTTTTATAGTGTAAAAATAAATATTTTATATTTAGAATAGAGAAAATAACTTTAAAAATACTAATTGATTGTTTTTATTGTCTTAAAATTTTAATTCATTTAGAAATATTTATAAAAATAACTATGGAACTTTATCAATTAATGTCGAAAAATCATAACAAAGCCATTTTTTTCAAAATAAAGTCTAAAAAGTCTAAACATAAAATCAATATAGAAAAATCAAGAACCAAACCAAATTATCATGGACAGTTCGAAAAAATTCAAAAAATCAACCAAACTGAACCGACCCCACCCTTAGTTTTTAGGGTGGTTACTTGCTTCTTTATGTAGCATGCTGTGGGAATTGGGATATAGACAAAGGAGCTTGTAGTTGAATGGCTGCCCTATGTGTTCCTATATCAGTTTATATTATCATGCTCTGCTTGTATGTTTTAAAGAAAATAGTAGACAATATAGTGATTCACATGGACTTATCGCTGAATATGATTATGAATATTGCAATTTTCTATGACATTAATTTACAGCACTATAGAAGACCTAAAACTGAAATTATATATCTCTTGTCTGCTAAAAGTTGCTACGTTTATATGCTTTTCTAATTTGTTTCTTCCTTGTGAGTTAAAGGTGGATGAATGGTCAGCACTTAAGAGCACTTCCCTCTGAGGAGTTGTCCAAGCTTATCGGTGAGCGCTGGAATAGTACTGGTCTTCTCACAGAATCAGAAGGGCCATTTATAGATGTAAGTTTTTTTTCTTTGACGTATTTTGAAAGTATTCTATATTTTCACAAGATTGTGCTAAATAGTGGTACATAAATATGTCCAAACAGGAGGCGGTTCAGCTGCTTAAGGATGGGATTGACTTGGTAACAGATTCAGATACAGCACTCTCAAACCTGCTGTCTTACCCATTGCGTGATACCTTGACAAGGTGATTATTGAATTCTTGCCCTTATGTTTTGGTCTTTATTTATTTTCTAACTTTGGTAATATATTGCTCCGACTCTTCATTTTACTTGAAGTACCCTTCCAATATATGGAAAAACTTAAGAAATACATACCCGAGTTAGACACATGCCTGTGTACAATAATCACACTTAAGTCTGAGTGACAGAGATAATATCCTCAGATTTCTTGTTACTATAACCTACAAGACATCTAGAGCTCGGGTTATGTCAACAAATCCTAGATCCTATCATTATGTCGTTTATGTTTGTGTTCTCTGCAGTTCTGAAGGTAAACCTGCTGTTGAAGATAAACTTTCTGAGATTTCTGCCTCCCTCTTAGCTGCCTATGATAGTGGTGAACTCTTTGGTGCATTGGAAGAAGGCCATGCTGGCTGGCAGAAGTGGGTGAAGGGCTTTGGAAAAACTCTGAAGCGCAAGGTGAGCTTCTAATCTTATTCATTGCCTTTTACAGGGTCCTGATTTTTCCTTTCCTCGGCCTAGCTGAGAAGCTCAAGCTCAATTCGAAATAAAGATCGAACTGGTCAAGCTCAGTCGATTACCTGGTAAAAAATGAGCTTGCTTCCCACAGCCCAACGAAAACTAATAAGCTTTATTAGACTCATATACAAGTTACTAAAGTATCAGGATACTTGAATCTGGTGCACTCGAGCTGCTCTTGACAATGACTAGTGGGATTTGCGTTTTTTTTCAAGCTGAACTCAAATAGTTTGTGATTACAGATGACTCATTTACCTTCGTACTTGAACTGATAATCCATGCATGGTACAAACCATACATGTCTGATGCTATAACTCTTATGGCAGGGGAAGTCGCTGTTCATGCCCCTGAGGGTGTTACTAACAGGAAAACTCCATGGCCCTGACATGGGTTCTAGTGTAATCCTGATCTATAAAGCCGGAAACCATGGCATTGTTGCTCCTCAAGCTGGGTTTGTGACCTTGAAAGAAAGGTTCGAAATGTTGAGACAACTTGACTGGGAAGCACTTAAGCAGGATCACCCTGCTTTGGAGTCTGCGGCTTCAGTATCGAATTAAAAAAAATGGAAGATATTTTGCAGTATAATAATTGCTTATCTTTTTGCCTTGTCTAAGGCTCTAAGCCATTGATGGGATGTAGTTTAGTGTCATAATGGTTTGATGTTTATGAATGAGATGAATATTTAGTGTTTAAACTTTGATACCTTTGAATCATGGGGTGAGGCTTTTGTTACAATATATTGAAAATTTTCAGTGCTGCTCGGATTTAACCTTCCTTTGGGAATATTATGGTATTTTTCTATGGAGTAATCTGGGAGTGTAGTCGAGTTGACTAGTGAAAGTTCTATTAATCCTTGTATTGAGAGGTTAATTCAGGTAAACATTGTGAAACTTCTTTTTTTTGTTGGGAAAAGTAGAGATGTCTGGAGAGTATTCAGGGAAATAGGATAAGATTTATAATGTTTGTCAATATCGTCTCTAGATGAAATGATTTTGGTCGGAATCTTGCGCGGTGACTGATGATTTTGGTCGGAATTTTGTTATTATTTTTTAATATGATCATTTTAAATTATTATAATCTAATTATTTTATTTTTATATCATATGGGTTACAATTAAAATTTTCAAATTTAAAGAACACAATAATTAAAGTATATGGACTAAATTTGCAATTTGCATATAATACAAAAATTAATAAAAAGAATTCGTTTTCAAAATTCAATCTTTAATTTGAATCAATTATGCTCGTTTACAAGTATATATATATAGTCGAGCTCGAATACAAATCAACACTGTGTGAACACTGTATTTGTTACCAAACACAGAGATAGTGATAGGGCAATGCATGTGAGACTTCCAAACTTGGGAACAGAACCAGTGCAATGTATATGAATGACACAGACATGTTTGGTTAAAACATCAATAATGAAAGAAACACGACGTTCGTATGGCATGTTTGACCCACGTCTCCAATTTGATAGGATATTGTAATTTGTGGTGTAAAATAAAAGCAAGAATCGTATAGAATCACAATTTGACATATCTAACATAGGCATATAGACTTTTCACACTCCCTCCTTTTATCTTTTTTCTACTCTTAGAATTCGATCATTCTTCTTACCAAACAAGTTATTAATTGCCTAAAGGGTTCTGAGAAGCTACTATTTGTAACTAATATTATATGTAGATAAAATAACTTCAGTGACCAAAAATGCCTTATAATATACGATTTTAACAAATTTTTTTTGGATTTATCAAAATGACCAACTAAATCGTAATGCGATCGATAATTCGCAACGCGATTTCCGGTATCGCAAATTAGTTTCCAGATTCGCACGCGATTCTGACTATCGCATTGCGATTTTCCAAATTCGGGTTGCGATTTTCCGACTATCGCAATGCGAATATGTAAATCGCAATGCGATTATGACTATCGCAACACTGAATTTCAAATTCGCAACAGATTTTAGTTTCGCAACACAAATGTTTTGGGTATATAACTACGCAGCAGAAGCAACTCATAACCTAAATCCCTAAATCGCAACTCATTACATCTCCATCTATCACTCTCTCCAGCGACATCCGTTCCTATATCCAACGACATCCTTCCCCATCCGGCAACAGGTTTTAGTTCCGCAGCTCGTTTGTTTAGTAAATTAATTTACAATAATAAAATCATCTAATGTTGATCATGTTTGGATATATTTGTGTTTTGGAGGGTCATGGGAGAATGTTTATGGTGTTTTACAATATATGCATTTACCCATGAATCTTCAACTAAAATTGTCATTAAAAAATTTAACTTATGAAACTCTAAAGTTACGTGTTGCAAATAAATTGAATTTAGAGCCTTAAGTGGATTTAAGTTATATCAGAGAAAAGGTAAAGTTCAATGGGATAATACCCCTAGAGGCCCTTCTAGTACCACACCTAATCTAATGAAAACTTCAATACGTAAGTTGTGGGTGCACGTAAGACGCGTCATACTTTTAATGAGATAATTGAAGTTCAAATTTTAAAAATAATACAGTCGTGAAAGATAGTTTCAAACCTTAAACATAAATCTTACAATCGAGAAAAATAAAGGGAAGATCAGACTCGTGATCCTATTTTAAAATTAAAATAAAATACCAACAAAAGAAAGTTTAACATTCACACCTCAATGGTATTACAACTCTTTCTGCATAATTGTCCATGCTAAATATTAATATTATTTGTCTGAATTAAAGAGAGAGCAATCCCAATACCACATGACAATCTTTTTTTTTCTCATAAGAATGATTAAAACAAATTTGAGAAAGTTATCAACTTTAAAATATGTTTTGTTTTAATTGAATTTGTATAATATTTTATTTTAATTTAGATATTATATAATTCAAAAAATAATTACATCACATCAAAATATATCATTTTCTTAAATCATGTCACCCAATTCTTAAGAGTTTGAATTCTATTAGATAACCATTAACTTTTTCATCACCCAATTTTTAAATTAAAAAAATGTTATTATCATTTCGTACCATTTACCCAATTTCATTTCTTTGCCCTCACGGTTCACGGTTCACACACCCTTTATGTTAAGGACATTAACTCCCACTAGGAAACAATTTACTTAAGGGAAGATTTGATGTCACCCTAGCTATTAGAGGTCTTGTTTGGAATATGAAATAATATTTACAAATTACCATATGTAAGTGAGATACGTGGACTTGACCCCCTGCATTCTTGTTTATCTTTTATGGTATTGGAATTTGGTCATTTTCTTACCAAACAAACTACCAACTCAGTAAAGAGTAATTACACTTGTCTAATGCAAACTTCACCGTGCAAGGTGAATACGAGCTATTGAAAATTATAAGGGGAATTTTTTAAAAATGGAAATGTTTGATTCAATTTATTAATGTAGTTATAGTGAAATTATTTATTTCAATGATAAAGTTGATGAAAACATGTTATTTAGCGTAAATAAACTTTTAATACTTTATAATGAAGTTAAGGATATGTTTTATTATTATACATATACGTTTTGAATTCTGGTTAAAGTGTTAACAAAATATTTTAACTACCAATAATTAATTAATTTAACGAGATAAGATGTTAGATTTTATATGTTTTATTACTTTACAATTGTTTAGAATTTTATTATAAATTTATGTATTATAATTTTTCTTATTATTTTATGATGATTCAATCGTAATTATTTTATAATATATAAAAATTAATATTATAAGTAATATTATCTGGAGGCGTATTAAAAATAATAAAATTTATTAGATTAACAAAAAAAAAGAGAATATTAAATATTTAACTAAAAAAATGTTATTGTTTCAAACAACCAAAATAAACCATGCACTTACAAAAAGACAGCCTTAAAACTCTTTTGAGTCATCTCTTTGTTCAGTCTACAGCTGTAACACGTGCCAACACTCTGTCTCTTCAATCACGAGCCATTTCTACCCTCATCACTTGCTCCCACTCCATTTCGCTTCACCGCTTGACACGTGTATCCCCGAACAAACGCTATAAAAAAGGTTTCCTTCCCCTAACTTGGTTCTTCCTCAGAACGTACCGGAACTGTCTCCCACCCTCTCGTTTTCATTTCCCTATTTTATGCTCTCATACCCCGCCGCGCGATCCTCCGTCGGCTTCCTTAACCACCGCCATCCCCGCCTAATATGGAGAGCCACCACCGGAGATCTAATGCCAGTTCCGTTCGATCTCACAAGCCGACGAGACCAATTGCTTTGGAAGACGATTCCACCAAAGCTTCGGACGCATTGCCGCTCCCTTTGTATCTGACGAATGCGGTGTTCTTCACACTATTCTTCTCGGCTGTTTATTTTCTTCTCTGCCGTTGGCGGGAAAAGATCCGGAGTTCGACGCCTCTCCACGTCGTCACATTTTCTGAGATCGGCGCGATTCTGGCCTCCGTCGCGTCCTTTATTTATCTCTTGGGATTCTTCGGGATTGACTTTGTTCAGTCTTTGGTTCTCCGGCCATCGGCTGACGTTTGGGCTTCCGAGGAGGATGAAGTGGGAAATGAGGTTTTGATTCGGAATGAGGATACCCGTAAAGTCCCTTGCGGCCAAGCACTTGATCGCTCGCTTCGGTCTTTGCCTCCTTCGGTACCGATTGTAACCGCCGAAAAAGTGTACGATGAAATGCCTGTGACAGTAATGACTGAGGAAGACGAAGAAATAATTAGATCCGTTGTGACTGGAATAACACCTTCGTATTCTTTGGAATCTAAGTTAGGTTATTGCAAGAGAGCGGCTGCGATCAGGCGTGAGGCTTTGCAGAGATTGACGGGAAAATCATTGTTCGGATTACCCTTGGATGGATTTGATTACGAGTCGATATTGGGTCAGTGTTGTGAGATGCCGGTTGGGTACGTGCAGATTCCGGTGGGCATTGCTGGGCCTTTGTTGCTTAATGGAAGAGAGTATTCGGTTCCTATGGCAACCACGGAAGGGTGCTTGGTGGCTAGCACTAATAGGGGCTGTAAAGCTATTCACTTGTCTGGTGGAGCTACGAGTGTTCTTTTGAGAGATGGGATGACTAGAGCTCCTGTTGTGAGGTTCGGTACCGCAAAAAGAGCAGCTGATCTGAAGTTGTATTTGGAGGATCCTGAAAATTTCGAGACATTGGCTGTTGTTTTCAACAGGTTTATTCTAAATTGCTTTCAGATTCTGGATTTAATGATTTGAATTCAAGTTAATATTAGTGCTTGTTTGTTTAAGAGTTTGGGGTATTTTCGAGTGGTTACAGATCAAGCAGATTTGCTAGGCTTCAAGGCATAAAATGTGCAATTGTCGGGAAGAATCTGTATTTAAGATTCTCATGCTTTACCGGTGATGCTATGGGAATGAACATGGTTTCCAAGGGAGTTCAAAACGTTTTAGATTTCCTTCAATCCGATTTCCCTGACATGGATGTCATCGGCATCTCTGGTGTGTCTCATTTGCATGGATTTATATTTACTTTCTTCTTCATTTTCATTGTTGAGACAAGGTCGTTGAATTTATGGATTTATGATTGATATAGGAAACTTCTGTTCCGACAAAAAGCCTGCCGCTGTAAATTGGATTGAAGGGCGAGGCAAGTCGGTCGTCTGCGAGGCCATTATTAAGGATGATGTAGTAAGGAAGGTCTTGAAGACGAGTGTGGAATCTCTTGTGGAGCTTAACATGCTTAAGAACCTTACTGGTTCTGCCATGGCTGGAGCTCTGGGTGGATTTAATGCTCATGCTAGTAACATTGTCTCTGCTGTCTTTATTGCTACTGGCCAAGATCCGGCTCAAAATGTCGAGAGCTCTCATTGCATCACCATGATGGAAGCTGTTAATGATGGCAAGGACCTTCACGTCTCTGTCACAATGCCTTCCATTGAGGTAACAATATAATGATTTGCTATCTGGTTAAGTATTTTTCACTACCAAAATTATCTTGCTGAATCAAATTGTGTTAAATCCTGCTCCATGACTATGTGTCATAGAAACCTGGAAAAAGAAAGAACACTATGGAATCATATAAACTTGGAAAAAAAGTTAAAAGACTCTTGTATTGGATACATACTTATGCGGCACTTACCCTAAATTGAGTAGCATAAGTTAAAACATTACGGGATCGTAGAAATTTGGGAAAAAGTGAGAAGATGCTTGTATTGGATGCGGCACATGTACCCGAAACATAAGTTATAACACCATGGTTTCATAGAAACTTGGAAAAAAAGTTAGAAGATACTTGGATTGGATACTGGCACTTGCATCCGAAATTGAGTAACAGTTAGAACACTATGGGATAATAGAAACTTGGAAAAATGTGGAAGATACTCGTATATAGAATACATATATATACTGGCACGTGCACACAATAAGTTAGAACACTATGGGATCATAGAAACCTGGAAAAAAGTGGAAGATACTCGTATGTAGGATACATGTCGATGATGTATGATTTATCTTTTAGGTTGG
The DNA here is from genome assembly GCF_006381635.1 of Hibiscus syriacus. NCBI lineage: Eukaryota > Viridiplantae > Streptophyta > Magnoliopsida > Malvales > Malvaceae > Hibiscus > Hibiscus syriacus. The sequence continues at coordinate 756,866 of NW_024062753.1, read as the reverse complement.
CACTGTTGGTGGTGGAACTCAGCTTGCATCACAGTCTGCCTGTTTGAACCTTCTCGGTGTGAAGGGTGCAAGCAAAGAATCCCCCGGAGCAAATTCGAGACTGCTTGCTAGCATCGTAGCTGGTGCCGTCCTCGCTGGTGAGCTGTCGCTGATGTCGGCACTTGCTGCAGGTCAACTAGTGAACAGCCATATGAAATACAACAGGTCGAGCAAGGATGTTTCCAAGGCTGCTTCTTCCTAGAAAAGCCTGAAAAATTTGGTGTGAAGTTGAAGGTTGGAGGAGACATCATCGCCTCTTTGTAATAAGCTTTGAAGTAGAGAGTTGCGTCTATTTTGTAATTTACTTTATCTTCTTTTTCTTAACTAAGCCGATGTAATCTGAGTTATGAGATTTGTGTAAAATGATAGGATTGTTTAATTAACCTTTTCCCAATTCATCGATTCTACATCTCTTCGACTTAAACATCGAATTGTTTTAATACGTTTATTACATTTGAGTAGTTTTAAAATTAAAATAAATAGAATAATTATTTTTATCTTTAATTTTGAAAAAAATAAAATTTTAATGATCATTTATAATTTCAAGTTGATTTGTTTGTGCTCTAACTGATATTCAAGGTTACACGTAGCTTTTAATATTTATTACTTTTACGCAAACACTTAATTAGACTTCAACTATTATTTTAAGAGAAAATAACTTCAATGATAAAAAATATCTTATAATATACGAATTTAATTAATTTTTTTTAAATTTGTCAAAATGACCAACAAATTCGCAATCTAGTTTTCAATTTCGCAACGTGAATTTGTAAATCGCATTGCAATTTTCTAAATTCGTAACGCGATAGTCAAATTCTCAAAGCAATAGTCAAATTCGCAACGCGAAAGTCAAATGTTTTTATGCGAAACACAATATTAATTTCGCAACACAAATGTAAACAGTATTCTCGCAAATCATCTCTAACCTAAAACCCTAAAGCACAACTCAATCTCATCTCCATCTCTCACTCTCTACGGCGACATCCGTCCCCATCTCCGACGAAATCCGTCCTCATTTCCGACGAAATCTGTCTATCTCCATCTCTCAGATCAACCCTCACAACCATTCACGGTCAGAAATGGAAAATCAACCACCGAGGGTTAGTTTTTTTAATATATTATTTTTTATTTTGAAATTTTTGTATTATTATTATATTAACCATTTCACTGAGATTGTTAAATTCATTCGGCTGCTGCCAATACTACTAAACTGTTTAGTCTTTAACCCTGTGAAGTTAGTATTTGTCTTTGTTTTGTCTTTTTGTTGAAGAAACCCTAAATCGCAACACCAAATTCGCAATGCGAAACTAAAATCGCGTTGCGATTTTCATTTTCGCGTTGCGAATTTAAGTTTCAGAAACTTCTTTTATTCGCCAAATTGAAACTTGAATGAATTGTATTACTTCAACCAAAAAACAAAGACAAATACTAACTTCACAGTGTTGCTAATTTAAGTTTCAAGAATAAACTACTACTCTTTATGTTGTCATTGAACCTACACTAAACCTATATGTTGTCCTTTTAAATGTTTATATAAGTGCTTACTTCTTGAATGTTATCTGATGCATTTTGTGAACTATGATGGAATAATGACTTGGGTAAATACCGTGCTAGTTTGAAACATATTTGGCTTTGTTTTTACTGTTTAATATCATGTATGTTTGTAGTGTATAGTTTGTAGTTTTTGGTATATCTAACTTGGTATGTTTATTGTTTTTGTAGAAATTTTTTTCGGCTTAATTGACCTTAAGGAATAAATTAAGCATAGCCACTAAAATTGCGTCGACGCTTACACCTCTACAAAGAAAATTGTTTGAGGATACTTGCTTCGGGCCATGGCTGAAAGTACAACATCCGGGTGGAGATGCTATGTTGACACATTTGTTTCTTTAGACCATGACTAACGATCTACCCGAGGGGGTACAACGTGGTGATGAAGAGATATGGTTTCATTTTCCTCCGGCACCGGCGTATACTTGTTTTGGGCGGGAGGAGTTTTGCTTAATCACGGTCTACGCTTCAGACACGATGATGTAGGTTGGTACACTAGTCATATCGCCCGCCCATCATGGTTATATCGGGTTTTTCTTGAGCTGGCAAAGTTGAAGCCGAGTATACATGTCAACAACTTGAAGAGATTATTTGATAAAGATGGTTTTACTCGGATGGATTACCTTGATGTTGTCCGAGTATGCCATTTACTACTTTTGCATGCCGACTTTTTAGGTAAAGAGGGCAGATAACCAATCTCCGAGGACCTAATATTATTGGTAGAGGACCTAAATGCATGGAACTTGTTTCCGTGGGGTTCATATATATGGAAAGCTACCTGGAAGAAGTTGTCGTCTGCCTTCGAGGACCGAAAAAGTTTGTGGGGCGATGGTTCTAAATACACTTTGGCAGGCTTTACTTGGGCTTTTAAGGTAAAAATTTATATATAATGTTTCCAAAATTATAATTAATTATTTAACAATTACTAATGTTTGTGTATTATATTGTTTGTAGATTTGGATATTTGAGGCTTTCCCCAGCATGCGGACATATGCGATAAAAAGATCAAATGATATTACTACGGCTATTACTTGGAAGAGGAAACGCATGCTGGATTGGGAAGACTTACTCCCATATACGACGATTAATGATGTAAGTTAACACACAAATACTACCATATATAAACAAGTTATTACTAGTACACGTTTAACTTTGTTTGAGCTTTTATATTGTTAGGAGACCAACTACCCTTTACAGAGGCTGACACCCTCAGATGCTGAGCTTGCCACTGATTGGTGGCAAGCTAGTAAGCGGTTTTTTGATGGGACGGATGATGAGCACCCCCCACTTCGAGAGCCATCACCCCATCGGGCCGATTCTATAGCTCGACACCCGGAGCCATCACCTGGTCGAGCCTATTCTCTACCTCCACCATCACCTATTCCATCACATCATCGAGCCTCTTCTCCACCATCACCTCATCATAGGCGACCGACAAAGAGGCTCCGTCTATCTCCATCTCCCTGTTCTCCACCTCCACGGGATGAGTTATGGGAATTACGTGATGAGGTCGGTGTTTTGTGTCATGAGGTCGGTACTTTACTTGAAGATAATGGTGCATGGCGTGATGAGGTTCGATCTTTACGTGGTGAGGTGGATTTTTTACGCGATGACAATGGTGCGCTACGCGATGAGGTATCTACCTTAAGTGATGAGGTTGCCGCTCTACGCGAGATTGGTTCATTGTTGCAGAATGAGGTTAATACTCTACGCAGTGAGGTAAATTTGTTTAATACTATACTAAAAATGCAAATAAATTTTTTTTGGCATTATTTATTTATTTATTTACTGATTTATATATTAATTTATTTTCAGCTGCCCGTTAAGGTAGATGCTTTACGTCGGGTTTTTTTGTACGACAGGGTTCACGCATCAGACGTTGTGCACGGGCCATTACGTCTCCGTTCACCCCACTAGTGCCAAGACTCCGTAAGAATAATCCTGATGTATCTATCATCATTCAAGAGGTGCCTCCTATCATTCAAGAGGCCCCTATCATCATCGAAGAAGCCCCTCCCACCGTTCAAGAGACCACTGTCATCGTTCAAGTGGTCCCGCCCGTCGTTCAAGAGCCCGATTCATTTGGTGTCATATGTCAACATATTGATAAACCACATCCCGTTCCCGATATAATGGATGCGTGTTAGCTTTCGCATGAGTTACCGGCCAGTACCATTCCTCAGCAGGAGATAGAAACATTACCGGATACAATTACGGATAATACCCTTTGGGCTAAGACCGCAGTTGATTTTTATCTACATGAGCGGAGCAAGGGGTGTTATTCTGACCTGTGCCAAATCGACGATGTTATTCATTTGTTTCTTGATCGGTCTTGGTGGGGTATTTTATTAGGCGTTGAAGATAATGAAGAAAAGAGGTATTCGATGGACTATTATGTCGACGTCTTTTCACGCAGCTCACTTGAAGGATCAGAGAGATGCTTCATATAAGTTGGCTAATGGAAAAGTTAAACTTTATCCTGCGTGGTGGAAGGTCGATAAGGTTAGTATTTTTTTTTGAATATTTTAAAGGTTTTCATAAATTTTATTTGATGTGCACAATTATTTATGATTGCAGGTGTTTATCCCTGTTTTAGAAAAGCGTCATTGGCTTCTCGTTGAGCTTCATCTCCCATCCTGAAGACAGTGGTATATGACAACATGTTGAATTACATACCATTGTCTGATTTGAGAGATATTATTACAAAGAGATGAAGCGATCATTTGACTAAATTCTTGAATGCGATTGATTATTGGACAAAATCTGGAAACAAGAAGCCAAAGAAGTTCAAAATTACAATGATCAGAGACGAGACTGCGCCACAACAAACACAGGGAGCCATAGAGGATTGTGGTCCTCTCGTATGCTTGTGCTTGGAACGTTTGACGACAGGAAGTATACAATATCTACCTCCCACAGATAGAGATAGAGCTGCAGTAGGCTTGTGGTTTTGGCATTATATGGCCAGATCGATATATTTGATACGCTGCCTACCTGCATCCGCGTGCTGCAAGTTGTACATAAACAATTGGTAAGTTTGAGCAAGTGTTGTTAACATATATACTCTTTAATTGGTTTGAAAATATTTGGTTAAGTACCTAGAATTCAGTAATTTGCTATTTGTTGGTTTTAGATGTGTAGAAAGTGTTGTTTGAGCAAATGTTTTGGTTTCTGCATGTTAATCCTGAAGTGAGCTGCGTGAAATGTATTTGTGCATAAACAACAGTCTAGGGTACACTTTTTTTCTTTGTTTAATTGAATTTTACATCGAAAGTTGATTTGTTACAATTGATGAGGAAATAAGATTTATTTTTTGATTAATTGATTTGTAAAAGTTGATTTGTTTAATTTGATTTGTAAATAAGAATTATTTTTTTGCTTGTTTAATTGATTTGTAAAAGTTGATTTGTTGTTTCAAAAAAATTCAATCTGCATTATGTTTGAAGGCAAAAAATACATGTTGAAGGTACAAATTCGCAACGTGAAAGTCAAATTCGCAACACGAAATAAGCGTTGCGATAGTCAAATTCGCAACGCGATTTTCGGTTTGCGAATTTGACTTTCGCGTTGATCGCAACATACAACATCAAGGTATATACAACATCAAACACATTCCAAGCTATAAATACAAGCTAAGGACACTTGAATAAGCAAGAGAACAACTATCCAAGCAATCAAACACGAGAAAATTCCAACATGATAACAACTGAACAGATCATATCAATGTTCAAACTCAAGTTACTAATGAATGTCTAACTGAAAATGTATGCATTCACACATAAAATACACATAATACAACGTTTGCATTTAAAAATCACCTAAGTTAATAAGTCCCAAAAGGTGAAGCCGGTTGTGATTGGGATTTTGATTTTGATTGCGATTTTGATTTCCTTTTGCTTGGCACCATATGAGCTTTGGATTTTGATGAGGATCCATTTTTTTGGTAGAAGAAAAGATGATTGTGATGACACTGGTGATCCACAGGTCAGCCTTGTATGAGCACTCTCCTTGCACCGACTACATGTCGATATCCTCTTCTCTTTACCCTTAGACGGTATACGATCGTGATTTTTTTGTCGTCCAGGTAGCCTGCTGTCCATGACTGGTGGCAAAACTGTTTGTAAATCATCTGGTATGTCCCACTCATAAGGATGTGGACATGGGTAGACAATCTTGGCATAAGTTGTCGATAAACTTCTGTAGTGTAACAATCCATAGCGTATGCACTTGAATCATCTTGGTTTAGATGAAGAGCAACTTTTATAACATGGTCACACGGATAACCAGATGTTTGCCATTTCTTACAACTACACGTCTTTGCATTTAGATCGATAAACCCATTTAAGTTATTATCCAATACTTCAAACAAAGTGTTTGAACATGGTTCAACTCTCCAGGACGTTGACTTCACAACACGTTTCGTTATCTTTTTTTTAGTCCATGGTGTAACCTGACGTTCCAATGTTCCTGTAAATTTAAATAAATAATACTTAGTAAAATATATGACAAGTTACGAATTTAAAGAAATAATACCTGCATGGTTTCTTTTTTTGTAGTACCACTGTTGAATAGAGGCTCGAAAAAACTCCATTAATACAGTAATGAGTAATTTCCGGGAATGACGACTTAGAGCGTTGATTGATTCTGCACTATTACATGTCATGAAACCATATCTTGCTCCAAGTTGATGTACTATTGACCATCTTTCAAACCCGACATCTTCTAGTGTTTGAGCACATTGAGGCAAAACATGTTTTAAACAATTTATATGCTTATTAAAATCCACTTCTCGATAAGCTTTTACAGCCTTCCAGTATATCCATTTGTGATTTTTTATACCAGTAGACCTTGATTTTAGATTTCTGTACAAATAAACACCACAAAGTCCATGAAAGCATCTGGGAAACACCTTCTAACAACGTTGTCAATTGAGTTTGCCCTATCGGATATGATTGTCAGATTGCTAATAGGATCTATGCAATCCCTAAGATGCCCCATAAACCATGTCCATGAATCAGAGGTTTCAGATTTGCCAACCCCGTAAGCTATTGGCAGTATCCCATTGTTAGCATCCATGGCTACTGCTAATAAGTTTACTCCAAGGTATCGACCTTTCAAATGTGCTCCATCAACTATAATAACTGGGCGCATGCAAGTAATAAACGAACGAATCTACAAAACCATATACACAAGAAATATAATCATTTAAATATGAAATGCATGCAACTAACAAAAATGAGTCAACAATATTATAATTATTTACTAACCGCATCACCAATGGTGATAAACAGCAACTCAAAGCGTCCATCTCTATCTGTTTTGATATGAGTTACCGACCCAGGATTTTTCAGCTTTAAATTGTGACAATAAGCCGACAGTTGGGCAAACGATGCTTCTGGCGACCCCCTCAACAATTCCAAGGCATAACATTTGGCTCTCCAAGCTTGAGAATATGAGATACTAATCTTGAACCGAGCATTCATGTCAGTCATAATTTCATGTCTCCGATATACCCTTCCATTCAAAAACATTAACTCAGCCAGAAAACCACCCAACACCTTTTTGTTTGTCTGTCTATGGTGAGGAAAAACTTGGGTTCTTGAACATGTATATTTATCAATAAAAGTCCTAACTTGAAACATTTCGCAATCTTTTATCCTCTTAGCAATCATACGCCACGTACAGTTTTTGCCAATCATACACCTTGTTTCGAAACGATCTTTGCTTGATTTGTTAACTCTTAGTTGATAGTCATCTTCTACACATTTCATATACAAAGCTATCTTCAAGTCTTCCTTTGTATCAAAACAATCATCTTTCTTGATACGAATAACTTTTGTGACTGATATCTTTACCAACTCTTCTTCCGGTATCTGAAGTAATTCTAACATATTCCAGTTATACTCCCGTGGCATTTTCTTCTTTTTCCTTTCTTCGGGGACTTCTTCTTCTTCTTCTCTATCTTCTTCAGGGTTATATGAATTACAGAATGGATGTTCAACATATTTATTCACAGTCGTAACTTCCTCCTCATTATCATCAACAACATCTTCCTCGGCAGCGGCTGTTTCATCATCAAAATTCAGATTTTGACCAATATCAAAATCATTACATGCAGGGTCTGTTTCTTCTTCCATCACATCATCAAAATCCGAGTATTGACCAAGATCAAAGTCCAGGTATTGAACAAGATCAAATTTTGAATACTGACTAGTACTCACAATTTTTTCTGTTGGCTCATAATCGTCTAACTGGTCAATACGAAAACCGAAATTTGGTGTTGAAAGTTGATTGGGATTTGGATTAGGAAAATGTTGTGGGGTTTGAGATTGTGTTTGATATTGTGTTTGGTATTAGAAATGTGGTGAAACAAAATTTGCTTGGTGATGAAATTATGGTGGAACCATTAAATTTTGGGTTGAAGAACTTAGTTGATTACTACCCGCTACTGACCCAACTTCACTACTTCTAGGTTCAACAACATATAATGTAACATCATCTTCTTGCGAAACACTAATGTAAGCAATGAATCGTTCAACATCTTCATTGTCGGTTAACATATAAACTTTACCTTTTCTCAGATAAGATAGGCTAAATCCACTTAGAGGCTCTAAATTCAATTTCTTTGCAACATGTAATATTAGAGTTTCATAAGTTAACTTTTTTAATGACAGTTTTAGTTGAAGATTCATGGGTAAAGGCACATATTGTAAAACACCATGAACATTCTCCCATGGCCCTCCAAAACACAAATCTATCCAAACATGATCAACATTAGATGATTTCATTCTGAAAATTATAAATTAATTTACTAAACAAACGAGCTATAAACTAGATATCATCACTAACTTAGAGAAAAACATACCTTTATTAAGTTGATAGTTGATAATTTGGGAGAGCAATCATTGAAAAATTATATAGAAATAAAATTATGTAAAAAAATAGAGATGGGGAAGGATGTCGTTGGATATAGGAACGGATGTCGTCGGAGAGAGTGATAGTTGGAGATGGAATAAGTTGCGATTTAGGGATTTAGGTTATGAGAAGCTGCTGGTGCGTTGTTATATACCCAAAACATTTGTGTTGCGAAACTAAAACCTGTTGCGAATTTGAAATTCAGTTGCGAATTTGAAATTCTGTTGCGAATTTGACTTTCGTGTTGCGAATTTGACTTTCGCGTTGAGAATTTGACTATCGCGTTGCGAATTTGGAAAATCGCAATGCGATTTACATATTCGCATTGCGAAATTGGAATTCGCGTTGCGAATTTGTTGGTCATTTTGGCAAATCCAAAAAAAGTTAGTTAAATTCGTATATTATAAGACATTTTTTGTCACTGTAGTTATTTTATATTATTTTAATTAGACCTCAACTATTATTTGGGCTCATTAAAATTTTAAAATATTTAAATTTAATTCGATATGTTCATGAGTAGTTTGAACTTGAATTGATCTAATTTAATTTTAATTATTTTTTATTTAAATCTCTAAATATTAATCATTTAACTTTTAACAATAAAACAATTTTGCCTTAGCCTCCGAGTCACCAAGAACCCCACATTGCGTAATCGGGATTCCATATTTTAGTAATTTTCACTCTTCTCACCGCCTTTTGGATTAATTTTGAACATTTTTTTCTCAATTTTAGTGACTAAATTAAAAACGTCCTAAAAGTCTAGAGACTATTAGTATAGTTTAACCTTAATCTTATTATTAAGACAAGAAAATGAAAGAGAATTAATATTTTTTATAATAAAAATAATAGGAGTGTCTTTAATTTTAGGCCTTTGAGTTGGAATTGGAATGGACAATTCCTCTTGAAATTAAAACACCGCTGTCGTTAAATATCCCTACTACTTGATTAGATTTGTTTTCTCTTAACATTCAGCAGCTAAAAGCTTCGGGTTCTGAAGAAGAGAATCGGAGAAGAAGCTTTGTAGCTCTTTTTGTATAGGTAAAATAAACATTGCTTCTATTATGGGTTTTTGTTTTAGTTTTCTCTTGTGCCTTGCCTTGGTTCAACTACTAAATTACTTGTTTTGCTAATCAATGGCTATCGCAATAGGCGAAAGTGCTTGCTTTGTTATGGGTAAATATGTGAGCTTTATTTGGATTCTTTGCTGATTTTGATTGCTACTGTTAAAAATCTAGTAAATGGGTTTTTTTTTTTCTCGGGAAAATCTAATAAAATTTTGGGATTTTAACTTGTAGTGAACGAGGCCTAGTTGTAGATGCTTAATTTGTCTGGGAAGTTAAGAAACCAGAAAAAACTAGAGGGAACGATTTGTAGAGAGTGGGGGGTATTGTGAGTTATCAAAAAAACTGTAAATGGAGGAAATGGTCAGTTTTTGGGAGGCATTAACCATCAGAACTCAGACAGAGAAGGGGGAATTAACTACTGGAAAAGAGAGACAGAACAAAGAAAAAGAGAAAAAAGAGACAACAAGGGGATTAATTGGGAACGGAGAGACCATTGGGGGAAGAGAAATGTTTATTTGTTTTTGAAAACAATAGAAAAAAAAAGAGAACAGTGTGTGTAAAGGAATTCTTTCTCCCCTGTATTCAAGAATCAATTAGTGTAACAAGGATTTTTCCGTTCTTATTCGAAAGCAATGAAAACTAATTTTGAGGTGTTCCTCAGATTCTTTTCGACTCCTAGTATGTGTTAGGTGTGTGCGTGTGTTTATTTTTGAAGCAAAAGTGAAGAAAAACAACAAACGAGAGGAGTTCATCAACAACAGAAAATGAAGGCAATACATCATTTCCATTAACAACCCAACAACAAAGGCAAAATCAAGTGATATACAAAAGAGAAGGCATTTGAAAAGGTTTTGTTTTTGTTTTCATTCTTAAATCTTTCTAGCATTTATTTTGTTTTCTGTTTTTTTTCTTCTTCTTTCTTTCGAAACCAAAATAGAAAATAGGGAGAAATTAGAGATTTACCTGGGTTGTGAAGGCAGATAAAGTCTCGTAAATTCAATTTCATCTTGATTAGGGGTTATATCGTCTAATAAAAAGGGTTGATATTAGTTCTATGAAACCAAAAAATTTCGAAACAAAATAAAGAAAAGGAGTAAGGAGAATGATGGGATTCTGTTACCTTGGTTGTTTGAGTCTTGTGGCCAGAGGAGAGGTGACCACCAAGGTCTGGTGGCCATGCGGTGGCGATAACAGGTTTGAATAAGGGCTTTCGACCATGGAAGCAATGAAGAATAGAAGAGGGGAAGAAGGAGATGGGTATAAGCGACTGGTTGTTATTTTAGGTGTATTTAGCTTAGGTTTAAGTTTTAGTTAGGTTTTATATTAATATTTTAGGGTTAATTAGTGTTTAGCCATTGTAACTTTAGAGTAAAATTAGTGTTTAGTCCACATATGTTTAGCTTTTATTTACACTTTAGTCACATTCAGGATTGCTTTCGAATTCTGCCATTTTGTAGTTGTCCTGATTTCGTAGTTTTCCTAATTTTTGTGTTAGTTGTAATTTTTTTTGGGTTATTTGTGTTTAAATACTTTATATTTATGCGAGTTTTTTATTTAGGTCCCTGTTTTTATTTTTTAATTATTTTTTTTGTATGTCGAATTTTACATTTAGTTAAATTTAGTCTTAGTTTTAATATGTATATACACTTTTTAAATTTTTAGTTTAGCATGTTATGTTTTTGTTTTTATATTTGAGTCACATTTGTACATTACATGTTAATATGCATAATTTTTAATTTTTAATCAAAATATATGTATATATTTTTTTTTTGTCATGTTGTATGATATTTTTAATTTTGTTTAATTAATTTTGGCATGACATCCTTTTTTGTACTATTCGCATGGTAACCTCATTTGCATAACTCGACATAATACATAATTGGATTAAGGGTAATACACTTTTAATTTAAAATTATTTTAAGTGGGCAGTCATAATTGATTTGAGGTCCGCTTTTAATAATTTTAAAATAAAAGTGTATCCCGAAAGTGAAACCTAAAAATTGATTCGTCACCTAAAATTTGGGAACGAGAGAAAAAGAAATGTTCGTTTATTTAAATATATCGAGAAAAGGTTGTTATATCTTTAAGATCTGGTCTCGATATTTGTAAATAATCGAACATTCTTTATCTTTCTAAAACGACTTGGTAATTTTAATTTAATTTGTTTGAGTGCTTTTGAATGTTTTTAAATTTATATCTTTGTTTTATGAGATCAAAAATCAAAATAAATTTGAATTTGTAAAGTTCATTGCAAAGACGTTAATTAATCGACTAGGTACCGATTTAGGGCGTTGTGGGGGTGCTAATCCTTCCCCACACGTAACCGACTCCCGAACTCGAATTTTGGTAACGCATACCTCAATTTGTTGTTTTAATTAAAATTAATTTTTATTTAAAATGGCAAAGCATTTCTGGGTGTCCAATCACACCCTAATCAAAGATTGGTGGCGACTCTTTGAACTGTATTTTTTCGATCATAAAGGAAATCCAAAATTTTTCGAAACGAGAGGTTTTCAAATCACATTTGTTTTTAAATTAAAAGTCAATTGAAAGAGAATAATTCAAAAATTGATGTGATTTTCAAAACCTCACCTTTTTTCACCTTTTAAGAAAAAACTCGTTTCGACAGCTTGGCGACTCTGCTGGGGACTTTTTTTTAGAGAGTCAAGCCGATAGTCGATTAATTAATTGTCTTTGCAATTGAAAATTACAAATTCGTTTTAATTTGATTTTTGATCCCTTGTTTGGTTTTTAATAAGTTTTGTTTATATTTTGATTTTTTTAATTTAATTCAATTAACAATTAAATAGTTGTACTAATCTGTTTGCTAATGATTTCAGAATAATTGTTTGTTTTAGGAATTGATTTTGAGTGTTTTTATTGAGTGTTTTTTCTTTCGCTTTTCCTCACACACTGCACAGTTGCATTATCATAACATGAGCTAAAACCCCGCTCTGTCCTATTTAAGTAGGAGTGAGAGACTATGCCCTCGTGTGGTTTTCACCTCCGCATGGGATAGTGGATCGCTCCTGGAGCTCACGCCTTATGGTCTTCGTGATGGTAATCACCTCCGCATGGACATAAGGAGGTGTGTTCCCTCGAAATTGAACTCGATCCCCTAAAGCCTGTGATGGGCCAGGATTGAGGGTTCGGCAGCCCAAGGGGGCACCGGCAAGGACAATTCGAGAACCTATTGCTTTAGAACCTAACCCAGCATATAGTGAACGTAGAGCCTGAACTTAGGTTGAACTAAACCCGAACCTTAAGAATCCCGTGAGGAGGGTACACAAGGAAAAGCTTTGTTGAGTCATTTATTTTCGTTTTTTCGAATAAATGCATGCGAACTAGATATCATGCGGTTAGGTTTATTTTTTGAACAAGCATGCGAATTAGATATCATGCAGTTAGGATTTCTTTTTGTGGATAACAAAGCCTGGGGGTAGATATCATGTTGGGTAGGATCTGATAAAGCATGATGGGGTAGTCAACATATGTGGGTAGGATTTTTGAACAAATTATTATCCTGAATTAATTGCTTCGTGTTTACTAACCGATCTTTTGTTGTTTTTGCCTTGTTTCTTTTCTGTTTTGCATTGCATTGTCCATTACATGGTGTTGATTTGGGATCGATGTCCATATAGAAGGCCAGTAATATGGAACGAACGGTTCAGAAAGAGGTTGAAGACAATGCAGATGTTTTGAGGTGGTCGGAACAGTCCCAATTGACCAATGGAGACAGTGTAATGCCTGGATATGTGTCAGAGTTATTTGGTTACACTCACATCAACGTGCGTCAGAATGATCTAAGTGAGCTAAAGGAGATATGGGGAAGATGGACAGTAGCCGATAAGGAGATGTTTTATCAATTGTACGGCGATATTCCTTATCTTCTGGTTGTTTCTATTGACCGAAATCTGTTTAGAGAATTGGTACAGTTCTGGAACCCGGCTTATAGCTGTTTCACATTTGGTAGAGTGGATCTAACACCAACAATAGAGGAGTATCAAGCTTTGGTCCGTTGTTCGAGGTCACAAATGGATAGAGTATATACCAAGCTGCCAGTCACTCCTTCATTTAAGAAGAAATTACTATTGATGACCGGAATGAGTGAAGATTGGGTAATCAGAAACATTAAGAAGAATGGAGACAGTGAGTGCATCTCTTGGGCTGCTCTGAAAGAAGTAATTGCTCATCATCCTGATAAGAGAAAGAAGCTTGACTTGTTTGCTTTAGGGATTTATGGGCTAATTATTTTTCCAAAAGTGCTAGGATATGTAGATGTATCAGTTGTTGACCTGTTTGAAAGATTAGATAAGCACGTGGATCCTGTTCCAGCTATTCTAGCTGAGACGTTCCGGTCCTTGAGTTCTTGTAGGCGCGAGGGAGAAGGACGTTTTATAGGATGTGCGCCTTTGCTGCTAGTGTGGATTCTGAATCATTTTAAACATGTTGAAAGAGCACCAGGACGAGTGTTTCTAGAGGGGTTTTCGCCTTTGAAAGATTTTCTTTCTAAAGAGTGGCCTGGAGGTTTCACTGAAGAAAAATGGATGGTCATCTTCAAGGATATCAGAGATGGAGATATTTTGTGGCGAGCTTCGTGGAATACTTCTTCGGATATACTTTACCGATGTGGAGAGCGAGATTGGGTTCCTTTGCCAGGTATATGGGGTTCTATTGGGTATGCACCGCTACTAGTTTCCAGACAGTATGGGTCAAGGCAGTTCATTCCAGCCACATGGGACTTGGTAGGGTCGGATTTTGCATTCAAATGAGATCAGTATAAGGGTAAAGTTAAAGGGGTTGCTGAGGCCTGGAAGCAAACTCGTCGCGTGAATTTGTTTACCTATGATCTCGAGTTGTCTCAAGAGTACGAGCAGTGGAGAAGCGGTCGAGTAAATGACAATATCCCGATGGTGAATCCTGAAAATATTCAGCCTGTGGAGGAACAGTTGAGAGTGGTGCCATCTCCATTAGAGTTAGCCAAGCGCGATTTCGAAGCAGAACGAGACAATGGAGAATGACTTTGCAGAAGCTAGAAGATGAAATGTATCAAAAAGGATTGGATATTGACATTCAGAAGAGTAGAGCAGATCGAATTGAAAAAGTAGAGAAACAACTTCGGCTAGACTTTGACGATCTTCGGTCAACTTATCAGCGAATGGTAAAAGCTCAAGTAGGTTCTAGCTCGAGTAAGTCTGTCGAATTGAGGCAAGAGGTGGCGAGCCTCAAAAGAGTAGCTGGAGAGAGTCAAGAAGAGCTCAAGCAAAGCAGGCACCAAGTTAAGATTTTATCGAAGGAAAATGATTCTTTAGAGCAGCGGTTACAAGAGAGTCAAGCCCAGAATGAGAAGTTGAAGGGGAAAATTTCAAGTTTAGAGACTGCATTACGACGATACCGAAACAAGGAAGGTAGCTCGAGCCAGGGAGAGGTTGAAAGTCTGAAAAAACAAGTGAGTGAGCTTGAAGCCATAGTTCAAGAGTTTCAGAGGCAAGCAAGGGAGCTATCGATAGTTCCCTATGAGGGGGATATACAATGGCGTTTTCGATGGGAGCGAGCTCAGGCGAGAGTTAAGCAAAGAGAGAACTTTATTGCTTGTTACCTAGAACACGCGCGAGGAATAGCTCAATATTTGGTCATTCTATCTGAGGAAGCTGCTGATGTAACTGAAGAACTGGATCCAGAGGCTGAAGAAAATCAGAAGATTGTAGAGTTACTAGCACACGTACAAGAAATAGGAGAGATGGTGCAAATTTATTTGTGATATGTTTCAACTTTGTAATTGAACGTCGTTCTAATATAAAGAGTTGTTCTAAGGAGTCGTTCCAGGATCAACACCCTGCATTTTGCATATGCATTTTTAATGCATTTAATTTTTGCATCGCATTTTATTCATTCATAATCATATGTTTCATATTCATTAATAAATATTAGCGATAACAAAATGACTCTGTGACAGAGTAATACTGGAAAATCCCAAGCATATCTACAGAACCAGGAAGAAAGTTATGGAAGACAAACTTGCCCAAATTGAGAAGGCTCAGTCGGAGTTACAAGATAATATCAAGAAAATGCAAGAAGATATGATGAATGCCCAAAAGGAGATGTTTGCGAGTATGTTGGAAGGAAGAAATCCAGAACATGGGAAAAGCCCTATGCCAGAAGGTGTAACTGAAGACCCACTTCATCATCCAGGGTTAACCCCAGAACAATCTCAGAATGTTCAAGTGACCCCTGTTCATGTCGGGAAGGTGCACATTAATCCAGTCGGTGCTTCTGTTAACGTACAGCCTGGATCTAGTTCGTATCAGGGAAGAACATCAATATCATCAAGTTCCGGACCTTGATGAAGAAGCCAAGAAGGACCAAAACAATCTGTTGGAAGAGAAATGGAAGCAGTTAGAAAGAGAGGTCAGAGCCATGAAGGAAGATACCAGTGTCTATGGATTCGACGCAAAGGAGTTAAGTCTAGTTCCTGATCTGGTCTTACCTCCAAAGTTTAAAGTTCCTGACTTTGAAAAGTTTGATGGTACCAGGTGCCCCTCTACACATATCACAATGTTTTGTAGGAAGATGACCGGATACATAGGGGACGATCAATTGTTGATACACTGCTTTCAGGAAAGCTTAACTGGCTCGGTAATCTGATGGTATAACCAGCTGAGTAGAGCTAATATTAAATCGTGGAAAGACTTGGCTAAGTCCTTTCTTGAGCAATACAAACATGTGAAGGATGTTAGGCCCAACAGGATGATGTTGCAAGGAATGGAAAAGAAGTCTAACGAGAGTTTTAGACAATATGCTCAAAGATGGAGAGATGTAGCAGTGCAAGTCCACCCGCCATTGGAAGAGGAAGAAACAAATATGCTTTTTGTCAACACCTTAAAGGCTCCTTTATTCTCGCATCTTATTGGTAATCCTTATCGAAGTTTTGCTGATGTAGTTACAGCGGGAGAAATGATTGAAATGGCTGTTAAGAGTGGGAAGCTCGAGGGAGAGAGTCTAGTAAGGCCACCAACGAGGAAAAAGGAAAACGAAGTCAGTAATGTGAGGCAGTACGATTCTAATAACATCACTGTTTCCCGTCCTCAAGGAGCAGTCATCGACACAAAATGACAATAGACAAGGGGTAAGGGACCGAGAGGCCTCAATTTGATCCAATTCCGATGACTTATAAGGAATTGTTTCAGATTTTGTATGATCGGCATGTGGTTTCGCCGTATCACGTGACACCAATGCAACCTCCTTTTCCCAAATGGTATGATGCTAGTGCTCAGTGTGAGTACCATGCAGGGAATCCTGGGCATTCCATTGAGAATTGTACTGCTTTTAAGAAGGTTGTCCAAGCTTTGAGAACGAGGAATGTCATCAACTTTGGTGACAGTGAGCAGCCAAATATAGCTCAGAATCCGTTGCCAAGCCATGCAGGGGCAGGAGTTAATGCGATTACTGAAGAGAAATGAAAGAGAATTGTAAGGAATGTTGGTGAGGTGGTATCACCCATGAGTTGGGTGTGGTGCCAGATGGTCAAGGTAGGATTGTTGAAGCCCAGTTTGATGGGTGAACAGTTTAACAGTGGAGAGGTGTGTCAGTATCATAACAGTGAAGGACACAGTATTCAGCAATGTCCTAACTTCCTATCTTTGGTACAAGACATGATGGACAGTAAAGAAATTGAGTTCTTTAGAGAGATTGCTGAAGAAGATGAAGCGGAAGTTTGCGCTTCAGAAGGATCGTCTAAAGGGGTATACAATGCCAGTTGTCCCCTAATTATTACTCCAAAAAATCGAGTTGCTGAGAAGGTAGCCCCGAAAGTGGTTATTACACCTCCATCTCCATTCCCATATCGGGATAATAAACAAGTGCCTTGGAGATATGATTGCCAGATGGGAGATGTAACAAAAGAGAATGAGGAAATAGATGAGGTGGGACACTTTACTAGAAGCGGTAGGTGTTATTCTCTTAATCCACCTAAAGAGTCTGAGAAGAAGGTTGCAGTTGATAAGGGGAAAAAGGTTGATGTGCAGATAGAAGAGGATAAGCCTGTTATCAATGAACCAGTAACCGATAGTGAAGCGGTAGAATTTTTGAAGTTTTTGAAACACAGTGAATACAGTGTTGTGGAACAGTTACACAAGTTGCCTGCCCGTATTTCTGTTTTATCATTACTTTTGAGTTCAGAGGCCCATAGGAATGCTTGTAAAGGTTTTGAACCAGACTTTTGTTCCGAAGAGTTGCCCATTGAAAAGTTGGATCGTTAGTTTCCAATGTACAAGCTGATAATTTTTTATCTTTTTCTGAGGATGAAATCCCTTCTGGGATGATGGGTAGTCAGAAGGCTTTGCACATTACAGTTAAATGTAAAGGGCATGTGTTGTCCCGGGTCTTGGTTGATAATGGTTCAGCTTTGAATGTGATGCCCTTAGTGACTTTAAAGAAGCTTCCATTAGATAGTACACTTATGAGAACCTGTCAAAGTGTGGTTCGAGCTTTCGATGGGACTAAAAGAGAAGTGTTGGGCAAGATTGATGTTCCTCTGAATATTGGTCCAGCAACTTATGAAGTGGAATTTCTCGTAATGGACATTATGCCTACATACAATTGTTTGTTGGGAAGACCTTGGATTCATCAGGCCGGTGCAGTTCCGTCCACATTGCACCAGAGACTGAAATTTGTGATTGATGGAAGGTTGGTATGTATTCATGCTGAAGAGGACATTATTGCTTCTGTTTCTACTACTGCTCCGTATATTGAAGTTGATGAGCAAGCCGTCGAGTGTTCTTTCAGATCGTTGGAGTTTGTCAATGCTACGTTTGTGGCCGAAGGCAAGAAGATACCAAAGCCTCGATTGTCAAACTGTACCAAGATAAGGCTTAAATTGACTCTTGGAAGAGGAGCAAAAGTTGGAAAGGGTTTAGGCCGACAGTTGCAAGGACCGGTGAATCACATATGCCCTATTACTAAAAAAGATCGATTTGGTTTGGGATATCAGCCAACTTCGAGGGATAAGATGAGGGGAATTAAGAAGGGCCAAGAAATCAGAAAGGCCAGATTGACTGGTGAAGACCTTAGTTGGGAACCCATGACCTTCCCGCCGTTGAGTAGCATTTTTCATGTCTGGGGGGCATATGTTTCAAGGGAATTCAAGGAATACTGAGACGATGGTTGAGAATGCCTTGGGAGATTTAGGCATTAATGTTATAACTGATGATAAATCCGAGGAAATGAGAGCTATGGGCATTTATCCTGCACCGCCGGGCTTCGTGTTGAACAATTGGACCGCGGAAGAACTGCATGTAGTTTACAAATCTGTTACAGAGTAATGCACTGGAACTTTCTCCCTGTTGTTCATACCCTGGGGCAATAGGTGATCTTATGTAAAGGGTTAAGCTGTTTGTTTTTTCTTGCTTTCAATAAAGGATGCATTCTGTTAGTTCCAAATGGCAAACATTCTCCCATGCATTTCATTCATTCATTCTTTGTTGTATATATGTATGTATTTATTTCATTTTATTTATTTATATGGGAAAAGATCCTCCCATATGTATATATGTATATATATCTTCTCTTTCATTATTTTTTCAGGAGCTCAAATATCAATAATATGAATGCCAATGACTCTGACCCGGAGATTGATTTCGAGAAGCCTATATGTCAAGGGGAAATTGAAGATTGTGGTGATGATGAGGGATGTGAATTACCTTTTGAATTGCTGAAAATGGTGGAGAATGAAGATAAGCATATTCTGCCTCATAAAGAGTCTACTGAGATTTTGAATTTAGGGACAGATGAGGATAAGAGAGAAGTAAAGATTGGTACCACTCTGTCAGTTAAAGGTCGACAAGATTTGATAGAATTGCTTCAAGAATACAAGGATGTGTTTGCTTGGTCATACGAAGATATGCCGGGTTTGGATACAGAATTGGTTGTTCACAAACTGCCAATAAAGCCTGAATGTAAACCGGTACAACAAAAACTGAGAACAATGAGACCTGAGATGCTGCTTAAGATTAAAGAGGAAGTGAAGAAACAATTTGATGCCGGGTTTCTTAAAGTGGCCAAATATCCTGAATGGGTGGCTAATATTGTCCCAGTACCGAAGAAGGATGGGAAAGTTCGAATGTGTGTTGACTACAGGGATCTCAACCGAGCTAGTCCAAAGGATAATTTTCCTTTGCCACATATAGACACGCTAGTGGATAATACTGCTGGAAATTCTTTGTTCTCTTTTATGGATGGTTTCTCTGGCTACAATCAAATTAAGATGAACCCTGAGGATATGGAAAAAACGACATTCGTTACCATGTGGGGAACGTTTTGTTATAAAGTAATGCCGTTTGGACTGAAGAATGCAGGGGAAACATATCAAAGGGCCATGGTGACGTTATTTCACGACATGATGCATAAAGAGATAGAAGTTTATGTCGATGATATGATAGTCAAAGCCAATACAGAGGAAGAACATATCGGGAATTTGAGAAATCTATTTAAAAGACTAAAAAGATGCCAGCTAAAACTCAACCCAAATAAATGTACTTTTGGGGTGACATCTGGGAAGCTGTTGGGATTTGTAGTGAGCCGAAAAGGAATTGAAATAGACCCAGATAAAGTAAAGGCTATTCAAAACTTGCCACCCCCACGAACACAAAAAGAAGTCAGAGGATTTTTGGGGAGATTAAATTATATAGCTCGGTTTATTTCACAGCTGACAGAAAAGTGTGATCCCATATTTCGCCTTCTTCGTAAGAATAACTCAGGGGAATGGAGTGGAGATTGTCAAAGAGCTTTTGAAGCAGTGAAGAGATATTTGTCGAGCACTCCAATCTTAGCACCACCCATCTCAGCAAACCCTTGATTCTTTATTTGTCAGTTTATGAAAATTCAATGGGGTGTGTGCTGGGGCAACGTGACCAAACTAAGAAGAAAGAAAGGGCTATTTATTATCTCAGCAAGAAGTTCACTGAATGTGAGACAAGATACTCACCCATTGAAAAGTTGTGTTGCGCTTTAGTATGGGCTACCCGAAGGCTTAGACAATATATGTTGTATCATATTACTTGGCTTATATCCAAGCTTGATCCCTTGAAATATCTAATGGGTGTGCCTGCATTATCTGGAAGATTAGCTCGTTGGCAGATCTTATTGTCCGAGTTTGACATCCAGTATGTAAACCAGACGGTAATTAAAGGAAGTGCTATAGCAGAATTCATTGCAAGCAGAGCTTCGCAAGAATATGAGTCGTTGAGCTTTGATTTCCCAGATGAAGATTTAATGGCTATTTCGGTAGAAGAAGTAGTGGCATCCATTAGTAAATATTGGAAGTTGAACTTCGATGGTGCTTCAAATGCCATGGGACATGGAATCGGGGCAATTTTGGTCTCACCAGAGGGAGAGCATTATCCTTTCACCAGTCGGCTTAATTTTGATTGTACTAACAATATGGCTGAGTATGAAGCTTGTGTTCTGGGTATTAGAGCTGTTGTTGAACGCAAAGTAAAAATGCTCAAAGTGTATGGTGATTCAGCTTTGGTAATATACCAACTCAGGGGAGAATGGGAGACAAAAGATCCCAAGCTTGTAGAATACCGTAAGTTGGTTATGGAGCTTGTTGAAGAATTTGAAGAAGTAACTTTCAATTACCTCCCCAGAGAAGAGAATCAAATGGCAGATGCCTTAGCCACACTGACAGCAGCGTTTAAGATGAACGAGCATTCAAATATGATGCCCATTGAAATGAAAGCTTATGAGTATCCAGCTCATTGTTTCAATATCGAAGAGGAAGAAGATGGAAACCCCTGGTATTATGATATCTTGCAATATATAAGGTATCAGAGTTATCCAGAACAGGCCACTGAGAATGATAAGAGAACCATTAGAAGAATGGCATCATGGTATGTGCTTGATGGTGAGACCCTATACAAGAAAAGTCTGGATCAGATCTTGTTAAGATGTGTGGACGCGAAAGAAGCCAAATTGATTCTTGAAGAAGTGCATGAGGGAATATGTGGTACCCATACTAATGGGCATGCTATGGCTAGGCAGATTATGAGATTTGGGTATTATTGGTCAACTATGGAAACAGACTGTATCAATTATGCCCGAAAATGTCACAAGTGTCAGATTTATGGAGATAGGATACATACTCCTCCTCATCCGTTGCACGTAATGACATCTCCGTGGCCATTCTCAATGTGGGGCATGGATGTTATTGGACAAATTTCGCCCAAAGCTTCAAATGGTCATCGCTTCATTCTGGTAGCCATAGATTATTTCACCAAGTGGGTAGAAGCAGCTTCTTACGCAAATGTTACCCAGTCTACAATATGTAAATTCTTGAAGAAGGAGATCATTTGTAGATATGGTTTGCCCGAGAGGATTATCTCTGATAATGCGTTGAATTTAAATAATAAGATGATGGACTCGGTCTGTAAACAGTTCAAAATAAAGCATCATAATTCCACCACTTATCGCCCAAAGATGAATGGGGCAGTAGAGGCGGCCAATAAGAACATCAAAAGGCTCATAGAGAAAATGACTGAGACCTATAAGGACTGGCATGAGAAGTTGCCCTTTGCTCTGTTTGCTTATCGAACTTCAGTACGGACTTCAACTGGAGCAACTCCGTTTTCTCTGGTATATGGGATGGAGGCTGTCTTACCTATTGAGGTGGAAATTCCCTCACTTCGGATTTTGTCAGAGGTAAAGCTTGATGAGGCAGAATGGGTCCAAGCTAGGTATGACCAATTGAATTTGATTGAAGAAAAGAGATTGAAAGCTATTTGTCATGGTCAGATGTACCAGAAACGTATGATACGGGCACATGGTAAGAAAGTTCGCTTTCGAGAATTCCATGAGGGAGATTTGGTGCTTAAAAGGATTTTGCCTATTCAGAAGGATTTCAGAGGAAAATGGATGCCCAATTGGGAAGGACTTTATGTTGTCAAGAAGGCCTTTTCTGGGGGAGCTCTAGTCCTAACTGAAATGGACGGATCAGAATTACCATATCCAGTGAATTCTGATGTTGTTAAGAGATATTTTGCTTGAAGAAGAAATAAAAGAGAAAAGAAGAAAAAATGAGAAAAAAGAAAAAATGATGGAAAAAACGAAAAGAAAAAAAGAAGAGAAAAAATGGAAAAAGGAAGAAAAAGAGAAAAATGAAAAAAGAGAAATAAAGGGAGGGTTCAATATGAAAACCCGAAAAGGGCGTCTTGGAACCAAAGGAGGTCTCAAGTTGAAAACCCGCAAAGGGCGACTTGAGTTGAATTTAAAATTCAGAATTCGCGCATGGTGGAGGTTCTGAATCAATTTTGGAAGTGGAAAGAGCTCCTAATATGGATAGTAATAATGACAATTGGTGATCAAGGATGAGACTAAAGATTAATGAGTCTCGATGAAAACAACCAGAAGAGAAATGGAATACATATGAGATTCAATACTGGTTTAGGGCATCCAATGATAGAGATTTGGGGAGTTTAGAAGTAGCTTCATACTCTTAAGCATCACAATTTTTGAGATCCTTCTGACAGAAGCTACACTCGAGATATTCTAACGGCGTGCCAGTTCAAAAGCATTTGCATATTGATATTGAAGACGCCTACTCTTTTGTTCTTTTACTGTTTCCAGTTAAAAGTTTGCCATTTAGTTGCCTAAAATTCTCTGTATTTATATAAATAAAGAGATGTCTTTTTTTGTTCGTTTCCCTTTTGCAAACATCTTATTTTGAAAGGTTAAAACATATGGCTTAACTTGAAGTACATAAGATCATTTTGTATTATTGTGCAAAAGGTTTTGGAAAATGCAGGTATTCTGAAGTTGACAATGGTTTAAACATGTAAGCTTGTGTGGCCATGGGAAACTAAAATCCTCAAATTCAAAGAAAATTTCAGCCATTAAAAGATGACCCAAGGAGGTTATCATTGATCAAGAAGTTGGTCATGGGTACTGACGGGTTTCAAGAAAGAAATAAGTCAAGGTACTGTTAAGGCGAGAGATATGGAATTGAGATTGTCAACTGGGGTAAACTGATCAAACGTTCTGTGCCCAAGAGGAAGCCGAGTTCCATCGAGATCAAAAGGAGATAGAGTTCCTACAAAGAAGAAAACACATTGAATTGCATAATTGCATACATTTTAGGCATGAGTAGGATCATGGCATTCATAATCGCATGATGGCTTAAATATCTACAGGTTTCCCAGGGATAGTTGAAGATTGAAGATATGAAAGCATCGAGATGAAGATAACTGGTTTGACCTTTGAAGCAAATCATCTATAGGCCTTCACGAAAGAGTAGTGAAGCAAATTCGTTTGTTGAAGATTGAGTCCTATACTCTCTGAAGGAATAGGGAGCGGACAAGTTCATTGAAGATTGAGTCCTATACTCTCTGAATGAATAGGGAGCGGACAAGTTCGTTGAAGATTGAGTCTTATACTCTCTGAAGGAATAGGGAGCGGACAAGTTCGTTGAAGATTGAGTCATATACTCTCTGAATGAATAGAGAGCGGACAAGTTCGTTGAAGATTGAGTCCTATACTCTCTGAATGAATAGAGAGCGAACAAGTTCGTTGAAGATTGAGTCCTATACTCTCTAAAGGAATAGGGAGCGGACAAGTTCGTTGAAGATTGAGTCCTATACTCTCTGAAGGAATAGAGAGCGGACCCGTTTTGTTGAAGATTGTTCGAGTTCTATACTCTCTGATAGAATAGAGAGCGGACCCGTTCGTTGAAGATTGTTTGAGTCCTGCTCTCTGAAGGAATAGGGAGCGGACATGTTTATTGAAGATCGAGTCTTATACTCCCTGAACGAATAGGGAGCAGACACGTTTGTTGAAGATTGTTTGAGTCTTATACTCCCTGAATGAATAGGGAGAAGACACGTTTGCCAAGGATTGTTCAAGTCTTATACTTCCTGAAGGAATAGGGAGCAGGCTCGTCATTTGAAGATTTTTTCAAGTCTTATTTATCCTGACGTAACAGTGAGTGGTTTATTTTTTGAAGTTCTCATGACCAGACAAATTCGATCATCTTTTGATCTTTGCTCTATTCTCGTTACACGACAATGAACAAAGAGGGGCAGCTGTAGATGCTTAATTTGTCTGGGAAGTTAAGAAACCAGAAAAAACTAGAGGGAACGGTTTGTAGAGAGTGGGGGGTATTGTGAGTTATCAAAAAAACTGTAAATGGAGGAAATGGTCAGTTTTTGGGAGGCATTAACCATCAGAACTCAGACAGAGAAGGGGGAATTAACTACTGGAAAAGAGAGACAGAACAAAGAAAAAGAGAAAAAAGAGACAACAAGGGGATTAATTGGGAACGGAGAGATCATTGGGGGAAGAGAAATTTTTATTTGTTTTTGAAAACAATAGAAGAAAAAAAAAGAGAACAGTGTGTGTAAAGGAATTCTTTCTCCCCTGTATTCAAGAATCAATTAGTGTAACAGGGATTTTTCCGTTCTTATTCGAAAGCAATGAAAACTAATTTTGAGGTGTTCCTCAGATTCTTTTCGACTCCTAGTATGTGTTAGGTGTGTGCGTGTGTTTATTTTTGAAGCAAAAGTGAAGAAAAACAACAAACGAGAGGAGTTCATCAACAACAGAAAATGAAGGCAATACATCATTTCCATTAACAACCCAACAACAAAGGCAAAATCAAGTGATATACAAAAGAGAAGGCATTTGAAAAGGTTTTGTTTTTGTTTTCATTCTTAAATCTTTCTAGCATTTATTTTGTTTTCTGTTTTTTTCTTCTTCTTTCTTTCGAAACCAAAATAGAAAATAGGGAGAAATTAGAGATTTACCTGGGTTGTGAAGGCAGTTAAAGTCTCGTAAATTCAATTTCATCTTGATTAGGGGTTATATCGTCTAATAAAAAGGGTTGATATTAGTTCTATGAAACCAAAAAATTTCGAAACAAAATAAAGAAAAGGAGTAAGGAGAGTGATGGGATTCTGTTACCTTGGTTGTTTGAGTCTTGTGGCCAGAGGAGAGGTGACCACCAAGGTCTGGTGGCCATGCGGTGGCGATAACAGGTTTGAATAAGGGCTTTCGACCATGGAAGCAATGAAGAATAGAAGAGGGGAAGAAGGAGATGGGTATAAGCGGCTGGTTGTTATTTTAGGTGTATTTAGCTTAGGTTTAAGTTTTAGTTAGGTTTTATATTAATATTTTAGGGTTAATTAGTGTTTAGCCATTGTAACTTTAGAGTAAAATTAGTGTTTAGTCCACATATGTTTAGCTTTTATTTACACTTTAGTCACATTCAGGATTGCTTTCGAATTCTGCCATTTTGTAGTTGTCCTGATTTCGTAGTTTTCCTAATTTTTGTGTTAGTTGTAATTTTTTTTGGGTTATTTGTGTTTAAATACTTTATATTTATGCGAGTTTTTTATTTAGGTCCCTGTTTTTATTTTTTAATTATTTTTTTTGTATGTCGAATTTTACATTTAGTTAAATTTAGTCTTAGTTTTAATATGTATATACACTTTTTAAATTTTTAGTTTAGCATGTTATGTTTTTGTTTTTATATTTGAGTCACATTTGTACATTACATGTTAATATGCATAATTTTTAATTTTTAATCAAAATATATGTATATATTTTTTTTTGTCATGTTGTATGATATTTTTAATTTTGTTTAATTAATTTTGGCATGACATCCTTTTTTGTACTATTCGCATGGTAACCTCATTTGCATAACTCGACATAATACATAATTGGATTAAGGGTAATACACTTTTAATTTAAAATTATTTTAAGTGGGCAGTCATAACTGATTTGAGGTCCGCTTTTAATAATTTTAAAATAAAAGTGTATCCCGAAAGTGAAACCTAAAAATTGATTCGTCACCTAAAATTTGGGAACGAGAGAAAAAGAAATGTTCGTTTATTTAAATATATCGAGAAAAGGTTGTTATATCTTTAAGATCTGGTCTCGATATTTGTAAATAATCGAACATTCTTTATCTTTCTAAAACGACTTGGTAATTTTAATTTAATTTGTTTGAGTGCTTTTGAATGTTTTTAAATTTATATCTTTGTTTTATGAGATCAAAAATCAAAATAAATTCGAATTTGTAAAGTTCATTGCAAAGACGTTAATTAATCGACTAGGTACCGATTTAGGGCGTTGTGGGGGTGCTAATCCTTCCCCACACGTAACCGACTCCCGAACTCGAATTTTGGTAACGCAGACCTCAATTTGTTGTTTTAATTAAAATTAATTTTTATTTAAAATGGCAAAGCATTTCTGGGTGTCCAATCACACCCTAATCAAAGATTGGTGGCGACTCTTTGAACTGTATTTTTTCGATCATAAAGGAAATCCAAAAATTTTCAAAACGAGAGGTTTTCAAATCACATTTGTTTTTAAATTAAAAATCAATTGAAAGAGAATAATTCAAAAATTGATGTGATTTTCAAAACCTCACCTTTTTTTCACTTTTAAGAAAAAAATCGTTTCGACACTAGTTGTTCTTCAATTCCTTGTCTTTTGGATGTTAATCAAAGAAACTTTATGCCTTTATAAGTTAATCTAATTGGGGTAATTGATTAAAGCAGAAAAGAAGTGGAAACAAAGAGCCTAAGGTTATTATTCGATGGACACGGGAGGGAATTCGTTACCTTCGGGAGCTGATGGAGTGAAGAGGAAAGTGTCCTATTTCTACGACCCCGAGGTTGGGAATTACTACTATGGCCAAGGTCACCCGATGAAGCCTCACAGAATCCGAATGACCCATGCCCTTTTAGCACACTATGGACTGCTTCAAAATATGCAAGTTTACAAGCCCTGCCCTGCTCGAGATAGGGATCTTTGCCGCTTCCATGCTGATGATTATGTGACCTTCCTCCACAGCATAACACCCGAGACACAGCAAGATCAACTCAGGCAACTCAAGCGGTTTAATGTCGGTGAAGTGTCCGGTCTTTGATGGCCTTTACTCCTTTTGCCAAACATATGCCGGTGGATCTGTTGGTGGTGCTGTCAAATTAAACCATGGTCTTTGCGACATTGCGATTAACTGGGCTGGTGGCCTTCATCATGCTAAGAAATGTGAGGCTTCGGGGTTTTGCTATGTCAACGATATTGTCCTTGCAATATTGGAACTTCTTAAGGAGCATCAGGTATGTTTTCGATACCTTAGTTCCTCATTAGCTTTCTTAGGAACTTTCTTCAACATCATCTAGAGGCAACCTAATGTTTGTATCACGATGGGTAAACTTTAGGAAAGAGTTAAGTCAATGTGCATTAGTGCTTATTAATCCAAAGCTCAAGTACGATACTCAGGAAAAAGATAGAAAATCTTAGACAAAGCTGCTTATCTGGTTTTTCTAGCTTTAGAACTTTCTTCTTCATACGCAAAATGCAACCGTGTCTTTATCTCTTGATGGGAAAACTTTAGAAAATAGTTAAGCCATTGGGCACTACTCACTAGTGTTAGCACTTATTGAAAACAAGCAACCCTCGAAGAATAATAAACAGTTGCTATAGTAAGCATTGAATAATAAATATAATTATATATCTATTTGACCTGGATGACTTTTCAATTCATACATTTCCTCCTAGGTTGTAAAGATTTATGTTTGTGCACCCTTGATAAATGTATGTTGTATAATTTCAAATCGATGATGCTCCTTCCTTTTGTTGCAGCGTGTTCTTTATGTTGATATCGAGATCCACCACGGGGATGGTGTGGAGGAGGCATTTTATACAAGTGACAGGGTTATGACTGTTTCATTTCATAAATTTGGTGATTATTTTCCGGGCACAGGGGATATACGTGATATTGGGTATTCAAAAGGGAAATACTATTCCCTTAATGTCCCTTTGGATGACGGAATTGACGATGAGAGTTACCATTACTTGTTTAAGCCAATTATGGGTAAAGTTATGGAAGTATTTAAGCCCGGTGCAGTGGTTCTTCAATGTGTGCTGATTCTCTATCTGGAGATAGGTTGGGGTGTTTCAATCTCTCGATCAAGGGTCATGCAGAGTGTGTTAAATTTATGAGATCATTCAATGTTCCGTTGTTGCTACTGGGTGGTGGTGGTTACACCATTCGAAATGTCGCTCGCTGTTGGTGCTATGAGGTAACCTATCACAGATTAAGTTGATTATTATATACTAATTCATTTAAGCGATTCGGTTTGTGATTGTTATCTTATGTTATTATATTGGTCTTTTCTGTTTCTCACTCAAGTATTGTACACACTTAAGAGAAATTTTATCATTTGCTATAACTAAACGCTCTTCTATTTATTTATTTTTTCAGTAATGCCGGTGTGTTGTATATTTCATCAACACTTAAAATTGGTCTTTTCGACTTTGACCTTATTATACTCTCAATCTTAAACTCAGAAGAACTATTTGTGATGGATTAATTAATAACCATCTCTATGTGATGAATGATCAGACTGGAGTTGCACTTGGAACAGAAGTTGACGACCAACTGCCTCAACATGAATACTATGAGTATTTCGGTCCGGATTATAACCTTCATGTTGCCCCTAGTAACATGGAAAACAAGAACTCACGCCAGTTACTTGAAGACATACGTAATAATCTCCTTGACAATCTCTCAAAGCTTCAACATGCACCAAGTGTCCAATTTCAAGAAAGACCACCCGACACCGATCTTCACGAGGTGTGTTCCATTTTCGGCATTCCACATTTTATGCTTTAAATATCCTTTTTATGGTTAACTTGGTGGTAGTTTGCATTTATACACTTTATGTTACTTGAGCTCGGAGTATGCATGTTGGATGCGGATATATTCAGTTGTTTCCAAGTTTTAATTTTGGATGATCTTTGGAATGTCGTCTTTCTATATTCATGTTCGGACATGCATAATGAAGAGTCGGAGTAGCATGGCATTTCATACATTTTACGTGGTTAGCGGTTACATATATCTACTTGGCCCTTATATTAGTTGCTTTTTTAATTCATAATGTTCAGGGTGATGAAGATGAAGATGATGCGGATGAAAGGTGGGATCCAGATTCAGACATGGAGGTCGATGAAAAGCGGTATTTATCTTCTTTTTTCACCCGAACCCGTTTTCAAATTCTTATTGTTGACTCATTGGCTTCACACTCGTTCCACAGACCTATTCCAACCAGAGTAAAGAGAGAAGCAGACGAACCTGAGAGAAAAGATTGGGTATGTTTTATGCTATAAATGTTGGATTGCGAGGCTAAAGGCATTTACAATGCGTTTCCTTTTCTTTTTTTTTTAAACATTTGTTTTTTTTTATCCTTAGGAGGCTACTAAAGGAGCTGCGGAGCAAGCTAGAGGGTTCCACAATGAGACAAAGGTGATGTAAACACACTTGCATTTCTATTCTCTATAAATTTATGCTAAAATACACCTCATGCCACTTAACGATTCTTCGGTTACAAACAAGTCTCTTTTTTTCTAAAAGTTACAATTTAGTCATTCAGTTAAATATATTATTAGAAATAGGGCTCAAGTTGTTAAATATGAAATGGAATAGTGACGTAGTTTGATATAATAATAATTTTAGTTCACATGTACATTATATTAATTTGGTCTCAAACCGTAACAGTTTAAATAAAATTAATCTTTCATATTTAAAATTTTATCAATTTAATAGTGGCGTTGATTTATTCCTTGTCTAAATTGTTTGTTCATGTTTAAGATTCTGGTATCATAAAAGAATCTAAATTGATGGAATTTCTTAATAAGAAAGGGTTTAAGTTTACTGAATTATTTTCAATTTGGATTAAATTCATAAAATAAAAAAAAATTTAAAAAAAAAACTGGGATTAAAACTATAATTATACTCGACATATGTTTCAAGTTAATGGTGGAGTGACATGACTAATTTGTAACTTTTTTAAAAATTAAGACGTATTTGCAATCAAACTGATAATTGTGTTAATGTTTTATGTTCCCTTTTTCAGACCGGGCATGTCGGGCCAATGGCTATCGATGAACCAAGTGCGAAAGCGGAGATAGAAACATCAAACAAAGCTTCTGACTCAGTGTACCCGAAACCCTAAATCAAAACCTTCTTACCCGATGTACCGGAAGCCCTAAACTGAAACCTTCGGAATCAATGCTGTATGCGACTGGTGTGCAGTATCAATTTTCTAACATTATAGTATCAGTGTACACCTGTAGAAGCCATGAAAGTCTTAGCATCTTTAAGTTTTGTCAGTGTTACTGACCCAAAATTTAGGCGATCTTAGTAATTGAATTATTTTTGGCTTTAGTTCACCATTTGCAACTTATCTTAAAAAAATGGAGTAATTTAATAAATTCAAATATTTAATGAATATTGCTTTGGTTGGTAACACAGGTGTCAAGGATTGAATACAAATACTTTTATTCTTTCATAATACATATGGTAAAAATCATATTGGTCATTGAAGGTCGTATGGTACACAAATTGATGTGTAAACATACTTCGGATTGACATGAAATCGGTGTACACTCCCAAATAAAAACTACTCAGCCAACCAGAGCAGCAAAGTAACAATCCAATTAGCCTCAGCCGATTCAGATTGCAGTTGAATCGGCTTAGGAGTTGAATGGCTTCATTAATAGTGTAAAATGTACAGGGTTCACAGCAGAACTTACATGATTATATGCATCAATGTAGTCGTCGATGCTTTCGTCGGCACGTTTGAGTGCACCAAAACTCGAACAGTTCAATCCATAAAAGTACGGAAATAAAGTTGGTGAATGCATTCGATGAGTTGAATTCAGTCATGATACTTCTTGAAGTGCTAGATTCAGTTCCTGAGCAGATTTTGCAACCGATCCTCCTCTTCTATGGAGAAAAACGAATCAGAATAAGTCATATGGTATAGAACAAACTGCATATGATTATACCTACGGCACTTGTGCAGGTTTGATAAACGCCATACTCTCTCACCTGGTAAGGACAGGCAGGCATTGCTTTACTCTTTCGAGTTCTATAAAGCAGAGGTTGCAACGCTCAAACCTAAGACAACCGCAGCATGAAAACTCGGTTAATAGTCCAGTAACTGAATTTTTTAACACAAAATATGCAATTTAGATAAATTCGGTCACACCTCTGTTCTGCCTCAATGTCTACACCAGTGGGTGTCAAAGCTGATACTGTTGAACAAATCATCGAACCAAATGTCCAGACCAGCTTAAGCAGCATGTCAAGACAGATGCTCAAATGCCTACACAAAGGCCACGGTTAAACATCGAAACTTAACACCAATACATTAGAGTATCAGAGTGTAAAGCCGCAGAAAACTATAGAAAGCATTAGATGTTTTCAGGATGGAGAATATACGCTGCACAGAAAATGCCAGATTATGACACTTTCTTACCTGTCCATGTTACTTCCAAGGAGACCAGATAGAAGCGGCAGAAGACAGGTGCAAATTTCTAACGTGACAATGTCCATTTTCTCAGTGATGATGCTAATCACATCAGCAAGCACCTGTGATTTCCATCATTTATAGAAAACTTAAAGAGACTCCTCTGTACATTTCAATTTACATAAAAGTGTGGGGATGGATGGTTATATAAACAAAAATAAACTGCATACAGCATGATCAGCCATCTTTTCCATTGCATTGATTGCCCCCTTTATGTCATTCCTTTCCCATAGTCGACGAACAACCTATAACCATTAACAGACAATGGCTCAGAAATCTCTATGAAAACTTCAATAGTGCAGATACCTTACAATGAATTGACACCAAAACATCCAATAAATCCATTAGCATGAATTAGAGTTTAGTAGGGTCACCTGTAACTTGGCTAGACGAGACTGCATGGAACCGATGAATTGATCATGCGGCTCCATTACATCCGCAACAGTATACTCATCAGTAGCAGAAGGCATTTCTTTCTCCACATGGGAAGTGTATCGTCTTTGTTTATACTTCAAAGATAAACATGAATCCATAAATTAGAATGGGGATTTTGAGAACAAAGAGAACAAAGGATAGAAAGTGAATCCAAACGTAGACATGCTTTTACCAAAGGCATGCTTGTCACAGATACATTCCTCGAAGAGATACTCAAAGAAGGCCCATCAAAATTATATCTCCTTTTCTCCCAATTTATGACTACTGAATGTGTTCTTCCTGAATAGTTGACAGAAGACATTCAGCTGAGAGATCATAGAATTGTGCATATAACAAGAAGCTATCAATTGATATACCTCCTTTTCGGCTTTCTAGAGGATATGCATCTCTGTGTGATTTTTGCGCTTGTGCATCATCTGAAACAAAGGTACAGTTCAGCAAGAATGGTTGAACATTCCATTCCAACTTGAAAATGCAATAAAAGCCTGCTCAAGCAAGGCTGTATTTGAAAACCAAGCAAATCAAGAATACATGTACTATGACCACATGCCTGCAAGCCAATAACCAAGACAAACAAACCAAAGCTTAAATCATCGACTTCAAGCTAGTCCAGTTAGATCTATTCAATCTACTTAAGCAGCCATATAGCAGAAAGTGAAGTTCAAATCAGTTGTACTTTACAATTACAATGCAAGCCAAAAATAACACAACGGATATGCCATACATTCCTCAGGGTCAAACATGTTATCCAAAGTGTAAAACAACCTAAAGTGAGAAAGAGACACATAAGAGTACATCCCTACCCTGCAACTTACCAGCCTTAAAACATATAGATGCATAGTCAAATTAGACAGTGGAGTTATTTCTAGAACTACAATTCTTTCGCTGACATGGTTCAAATGTCGTGTGCCTCTTTATCATATGATTCAACTTATATGTTCATATCAAAATACCAAAGATCTATATTTTCCTATATTCCTTCAGAGGTAGCTCATTGCTCCCAAACAATGCATTTTCTTTATACGACCAAAAAGTTCATAAACTATTATTAGAATTTTAAATGGCCCTCTTAGTTGTTCACTTCAATTTATCAGTAGTTACTGTTAAGCCTTGAGAAAATCCTACTTGCTATGAAGCACAGTCATTCGCTAAAAGCATTTTCAATAGAAACATTCTCTGTCATAATCTAACCCATAGACTGATAACAAAATGGAGGTCAAGCAAATAAGATTTTGGGGGAAAAGCAGCTAAATATGAAAGCAGAATGTTAAAGAGTTTTGAAAATATACAATTTTCATCCCGGTAGCTTGAAGGCAATTCCAACACCGAGTTAGGTTCACTCTTGACGGAGCCAATGCACCCATCTTCCCTCGCATTCATTTCTGCCGCAGATGTTCCATGAATTGGGCCTTTAACAGATGGAAAAGTACTCCTGTCCAGAACACTGCTGAATTCAGGAGCCTTAGAACCTGCAGTCTCAGGCAGAGCAGAGATAGCTGGCTGGTCCATATCTTCCCTGCTATTTTGAAAATTCCGAAAACTGGATGTCTTCGACTGCAAAGAAAATGGCATTGTTCTTCCAACAATACCAAGTTCTTTTCTGGAATCAGCTCCCTGCTCCGAAGTTCTCCGAACCATTCCAACTTCTTTTCTTGCTTCAGCAACAGGCTGACTCGATTCCAAACTTCTACCAGTTATTCCAACTTCTCTTCTAGATTCAGTGACCTGCTCCAAACTTCTCTCAGATATCCCAACTTCTTTTCTTAATTCAGCAGCCTGCTCCACCCTTGTATCATTTCTAGGCACAACCACAGGTACAAAATCGGACTTGCTAAAAGTAGAAACATTGACAGCTGAATTAGCCCTTGCAGAACTCCGCTTTGGAGCTGCTACACTAGGAACTGCTACCAAACTTTGTTGAGTTGTCCTTCGAGCAGTGTTTAAATTGACCCGATGAGGAGTACCAGGTAGATTTCTTGTGGCTGTAACCAGTATGTAAAAACCAAAATAAGATAGATAACTAGGCCAAGGTTGCACTCCCTCCCACTTGCACTTCCAGATATTTCATAACTTTTTGAAGAAGCTAAAATAAGTGGAAGAAAACATCTAAGCATTTATGATATCCATCGATCCACTTTTGCCTTCATTTTTCGTTGTTATTTTACTGGTCGAAAACTTGTGTAGTTATGTTTAGAAGTGATGGATTTGACTTGTCTATCCTAAGCCCTTTTCGACTAATAGCAAGGAACAGAAAGTCGAGTAGATATGCAAATACCCAGAGAAAAATTAGAATAAAATATAACGTACTTTTGGACTCCTTAGCAGGATCTGAGTTTTGTGAAATGGACAACCTTCCAAGAGATTTTGTTTCCTTCACTAAAGGATCTGGATTTTGTGAAACAGGTAATCTTCCCATACTAGCTTTTGTGGTATTCTCATTCAATACAGAGAGGTTTCCACCTGAACGAGATTTAGGTTCAGAATGACCATTTACACGTTTAGCATTACCAACTGCATATGCTTCTATGCGCTGTGCCAGTGACCAAAATTCAATATTAAAATTAATGTAATGACTGCAGTTAAAGAAAGATGGACCAATTAATTATGTCGAAGCGTAGAAATCAGAGCAATACCGAGATGTCTACAATCCATACTCCAACACAGCTTTGATTATATGAGCAGCCAAGAAGCTTTCCTTCATGAACATTAAGATCTGACAATTTAGACCATCCCACATCCACACCATCATGACATCTTACTGGTTCCCATGAGAAAACCTAGAAATTCCAAAGAAAAATGAAATGCAAACTGAAATCAGCATAGAGAATTCCTGACTAAATGATTCTAGACAAATGGAAGTCGAATATAGAAAAAATCACCTTCATATTTTCATGCAATCCACAGAGTACAGTTCTTCCATCAGGATTGAAGGTTAAGCAACGGACTCCTGTAGTCTAAAGTAGAAAGAAAACTTCACGTATATTTTTCTCCATAAAAACAAGATAAAAGATCCTAGATCTGAACATAAGGAGAAGATCTTCTGGTCTCAACATGAATGTCTAACTCTACTTTAGAACTAATAACAGCACCAAAGACCAATAGAAGTACCTCAGGCCCAGCTGAACCAATAAGCTCAAAGGTTTCAAGGTCCCAAAACTTAACAGTG
Organism: Hibiscus syriacus; assembly: GCF_006381635.1. Taxonomy (NCBI): domain Eukaryota; kingdom Viridiplantae; phylum Streptophyta; class Magnoliopsida; order Malvales; family Malvaceae; genus Hibiscus; species Hibiscus syriacus. The sequence continues at coordinate 721,326 of NW_024062753.1, read as the reverse complement.
CGATCAGCTGAACCTGTGAAACCAAGAGGATATTAGATCAGAAAGCACAAGAAGGATTTACAACTTCTATGGACAACATAACAGATCTTACGATGAGAATTAAGTTTTAGGACAACATCAAAGAAGTCAATGAGCAATATCCAACAGCTATTTTAATAGAAGGTCATAACCAACCTGTAGCCAGTAGAAACTCATGGGGGTGAAAATCTAAGCACTGGATTTGACCTTCATGATCCTTGAACTGATGCAACAGTTTTCCAGCAGTCAAATCCCACACCTGTTGATATACAGAAGATGAAAAAGATCACTGTAAAAGTTATCCAGAATCAAGTTTGAAAAGTATCATGTGTATACATACTATACTGCCTATACCTGTGCATTAACATCTGTTCATATGGTAGATATGTTTTTGTCAAATGGCACCGACAGTAAGCAACTTATATGCCAAATGACAATTATACCATTTAAAACAACGAAATAGCCAGTAAATATGAAATCATAAAAGCAGTACGCCAAATAGCTGCACCTATAGGTCCATTCCTGACCATTTAACAGTAAACAAGGGTACTAGCTCAATGACAACCAAGTTTCTAAAGTTGGCTGACTCGGTGAATCAAAAATAATATGAAATGAAACAAGGTATGTTAGATCGTCCAACAGCCTCAGCTTTGCATAGCCTCACTCTGAACTCCACAATCACAATTCTGTTCCTCAGAATGAGAATTAAGACCATGGCAACAAGACAGACCGCCAAAAGAACCAAAAACCCTTCTATGTCCATTCACACTATCATGGCCATGTAAAGAAAAATGAATAGAGAAAGAGCAAACAAATGTCTATAAATAAATGACCATATTGGTACGAAATAATTTATATGATGAACCAAAATATAGCAACTCCAACCTTCACAATGTTGTCCTCACCACCAGATACTACCCACCGACCGTCTGGTGTAAACCTGATCACATTGACTCCTCGAGTATGTCCTTTGTAAGTGTGGATACACCCTTTCTTTCTGATATCCCATATCTTTAGATTTGTATCAAGAGAGCCAGATGCAAAGAACTCGCCAAAGGGGTGAAAGTCCACAGAAATGCAGTTGGATCTATGACCAGTCAGGGTCCGAACAACTAGAAAAGTATCAGATTGCATCAAAGTTAAGACTGACATTTAACATACAACATGAGTATTTTTTAGGGAATAAAATGCACTACGGAATTAGATAAGCATACTTTTTGCCTCCTCCAAATTCCAAAGCTTGATGGTACCACTTGCAGCACCTGCAGCTACCAGAACTTCTGAAGAATCAAAGCTCACTGAATCTATTCCACTTGTGTGTCCTGGTAAACTCTGATAGATTATTCAGACACAAAATCAATAGAAGAAAGAATTCATCTATCTACAAAATGAATTTTTTTCAGAGGTAGAATAGTTTAATCTTTTTTTTTGTTTTGACTACTATGATTACTGACAGATAAGAGAACAGCAAAAGGGTATTTGAAACAAATTTAATAATTTGCACGTAGCAAAATGCTTAGAGAGAACTGACCAGTATGGCATTTGGTTTACCAATAGCCCAAAGATTAACCTTGTGATCTTCCCCTCCAGTCACAAGAACCCTCGATGATTTTTTTCCAATCTTTAGGCAATTCACACTTGAAGAATGTGCCACAAATTCTTCTGTTTATTAAAGTTATTAAGGACACCCCAAATAGAAACAAAAGCACCAACAACAAAACAACAAAGTTATATAGAAAAAAGAACAACAAGAGGTCACAGATCAAGTGAATTTATTCGGGGGGAAAGGATACGTAGCTTATAAGCGCGTTTGGTACTCATGGAGGAAACGAACTATAAGATAAAACCCTAGCAATGGCTATATCAAACATTCAAATGAAACAAAAATTAGATGAACGATGATGTAGATCTCATCCTCATCCCATTTCATTTATTCAGCCATTTTTCTACCACCGCAAAACCGACGGTTTTCACTGTTAGATCGGATACAACAAGAAACAAAGCAGTACATGAAAAAAATCTGATATAAAAAGAAAGAACAAAAGGATTAAACTGCATTTTACAAGAAACCAAACACTTGCATGAAATACAACAGTTCTCAGAGATTGCGTCGGTGTTCAATCTTTCCTTCTTGGGTCCCTCTAGAATTTGTGCTTTTATTCTATAGCAGAAGAAAGGGGTAGTTGTTGAGAAACGCAAGAAATGCACCCAAAAAAAACAGATCTTTACAAATCTTTCATAATAAAAAAAACCAAAATCTTGAACTTAAAAACCAAACTCGATCAAATAAGATTTTGCAGGTAACAAAGACGATTTAAGAGAAGATTAACGAAAGAAGAGAAGGGGCCGTTTTCAGGGTTCACTGCCGTTGCTTTTTTTTAACTGACTAATAAGAATTTCTTGGAACTTTAACTTTTTTTTTTCATAGAATTAATCCGGCGGTAAGAACTACGAACAGAGAAGGAGGGAAATTATAATTAAAAGGAAAAGGAAAAAAAAACAATGGCGGTAAATTACAATTATTTCACATCACAATATTATAAATTAGGGTTTAAATTTTCGTATGAGTTTTATGAAAATGAACTACTATTTAACACTGTTTATATATAAAATTAAAATATTAAAAATATATCAAATACTAACTTTATATTTAAATTTTATTCACAACTTCGAGATTTAAACATTTTTCATCATTTATATATATATATATATATATATATATATATTATTTTAATATTAATAAAATTAATTATTTAACCATTATCTTATAATTGGTAAATTTTATAATAAAATTATTTTATTTTAATTCAATTTATACACATTATCATTAAGTTTAGAGAGTCTTTTTATTGAGCAAATGTGTTAGTTGAGGGGTTTACTATATTTTCCTTAAAATCCAATCAAACCAAACCTAATTAAAAATATTAATAAATTACATATTTATTTTAATATTAATGGTTCCATATCCAATTATCCTACCTAACCTGTGATCGTATTACTTATTTTCTTTTCATAAATTCAAAAACAAAATCTTAACTGACATTATCAATTGATTTCATTTCGGTTATTTTAAATTTTTATGTAAACTTAAATTTATTTAATATTTCTAAACTATTTTTTCCTAATATAATGACAATACTAATATAAATATTATTTATTAACCTAAAAACTTGTATAGTGATATTTGGAATTAAAATCTTAAAATAATATTAATAAAATTTTATTTTCAAAAAAAGGATTAAAGTTTTGGGTAAATTATAGAAATGATCCTCGATTATAGGGTGTTATTTTGTTGAATCCCCCGACTCTCATAAGTTATCAAATGATCATCTAACTATATGGTGTTCCTTTATTGAGTCCCTCAACTATGAAAAGTTATAAAATGATTTTCTGACTATTCATATGTTTCAAATTTGTCTTTTTTAATGCAAATTTTGACGGTTTTGGATATGGACGTTAAGATGCTGACTGAGATATGTTAAAATATAATCTTAGAATCTTAAACGATTATCATATCTTAGTCAGCATGTTAATGTCAAGCTCAAACGACCATCAATTTTTTATCGAAAAATGATGAGTTCATAACATATGAATACTCGATGACCATTTTGTAATTTTTAACAGTTGAGGAACTCAACTCAACAAAACAACGTCTTATAGTCGGAGGATGATTTTATAACTTTTAATAATCAAGAGACTCAATAAAACAACACACTATAATTAAGAGATCATTTGTTTACTTCACCGTAAATATTTTTACAATATGTAATAAGCCAACTCTTGCATCTTTTTTTTTTGTGGAGTGTCAGGTTGTCACATGTGCGAAATCACCTGATGTTTGTCTCTTCTGGGGTACATTTCTCTTATTATAATCCTACCTATTTTTACATAGTATTAATCAATATGAATGAATCAAGTGAATGTTGAGCTGTTCGTGTCTTTTCAAATTTTTAATTTTTTTACAAAAAAATATTTTTACAATATGATTTAATTTTATACTTTGGATTTTTAATATGAATTTTAAAAAATGTATACCTTTAACCTCAAACATTGTATTCATCCCTTCATATATTATATCACCCAGCAATGCAAATGCATGTGCAAAACACATCAATGATAATAAGTGTATATTTAAAGCATTCCCAAATGATTTAAGAGCATTGGTGTCCAATTCCTTTGCTTCGTTTCTTCAAGTACCTATTTAAAAGCTCATCAATGGCATGTTTAGTTATCACTTCAATCCATATTCAAAAATCCAATGATAAAAAATAGTATCGGTATTAAAACTTTTTGATATAATTATTGATGCATTGATTATTAGTTGATTAATTCTAATAAGATATTATATATACTCATTATAAAGATAATTCTCTCAACTTTGTTTGTTACATCTATAACGTCAATGTATAAACTATTGATTATATTTAAAGATTTTAACGTCTCGTCATACCATATCAACTGTTAATTAATAATGATATTAAAAGATCTAACATTAGTTTTATTTTAAAATTAACCTTGATATAACTCATTCATCTGTTTCGTTGCTTAAAATAATGATATATATATATATATATGAAATATCTATATTATTATCTATATATTTTATAATTTTACTTATTTATGTTTATTATTCCTTTTTTTTCTAATACATTTACATATGTTTGAAACTCCTATGACATATAAACCCAAAGTTGGCTTGGGGCCATCCTCGGTATTTTATCGGATCACTAAATTTAACACTAATATATATTTTGAGTTACACAATTTGACTCTTAATGGCGGTCATTTACATAGTAATAATACAAAACTTTAAATTAATCATAATAATTGTTGATAGCAGCCATTTAAATTGTAATTATTATAGACGGTTAACTTATTTTGATTTAAACGAAAAAACGTAATTGATGGTTGAATGAAGTTTGAACAGTGATAACAATAGTAATGAATAAATAGTTATAAAAAAAGTGGACGAAGAAGAAAAACAGTCTAAAAAATTTGAATCATTTTTTTATTTGGTATAAGAGTTTAGAAGTTTATATATTAATATTTTCTACGTGTTGATGTCAGACTTAGGATAATAAATGTTATTCGTAATCATGACAAAGTAAATAAATACAACTATACAATCAATAGATTTGATCTTTATGATCTCTTGAATTTATCGATAATTTTGTTAATAAATAATAGTTACCTAATATTAAAGTTGACATTATAAGATATAATTCTATTTATTTTGTTATCAACAACAATTTCAAAATCATTTATTTTTTTCTCTTTTTTTCTTTTTTTGTTTCACTATTCTTACTATTTTTCTCTTTGATTTATATGTTTTTCTTCATCCAAACTAATCAATATAAATATGTTCATTAATGTTAAATCAAATATGATCAATTTGATTTTAATTTATTATCTTTCATTTATTAATAATAAAAATTATATTTATAACAATAAAATTTCTATCAATATTTTATCTTAAAACGTCACTCCAATAATTTTATTTGATTTGTAGGAATTCTTAAAACTAAAATCCTCGTGTTTCCTTCTACCTCTGTAGGAATTCTTACAAATCAAATAAAAATTAAATTAAATTTATGACACACACATACACAAATGTTTGGAACAAACTAAAACTAACAGAAACGACGTCGTTTAAGCTGTCCATTTTCTATGATTCTTTTCCTACCTTAAAATGAAAACGAGAAATATAAGACAGATCTGTTTGATTTGGCTCTTATTTGATTTAACTGAGAAGCGTACCAAAAAGCAGCCAGCGAGAGAGAGAGAGAGTGGCCATTGAAATTTTCTTCGTCGGGTAGCTTTTCTCCTCCGTTTAAAACCCTAGATACAAGGAGAAGAGCTAGAAATTCTAAATCTGTTTCATTTCCCACCTCCGAGAGTACTGCCAAAGTAAAAATTATTCGAATTACGAAGACGAATCGATGGATTTGGATCAGTGGATAGCAAAGGTTAAAGAAGGGCTGCATCTTTTGGAAGACGAGCTTCAGCTTCTTTGTGAATACGTATCCCATTTCCCCCCTCTCTATACTTTCCATTTTTGACTCTTCAACTACTAGGGTTTTACAGTTGGTTACTTTTTATCGTGTTTTTATATTGATGCTTAAAATAGGGTTTTGGTTGTTTCTTTTGGCGATTTGGAAATTGAGAGAAATTAAAAAACAGTGTTTGGTCAGTTGAAATGAAGTCCATGTCTGTACTTGAAACTCATGAAATCTATGTTTTCTTTTTCCAGTTTTTTTTTCGAAATTATAGTATCTGTTTGTAATGTTTGGTCAGTATCTTTTTAGTTGAAATGAAGTTCGTGTTTTTTTTTTTTTACCGAGTTATTCTTAATAACAAAGAGCTTTCCGAAACTGCAACAGCTTGTATTTCCCGGGTTTTTATTTGGTTGAAGAGTCATACACGTAATGTTTACCGTTATGTTTGTTACTGTACTTAGTTTCTTTGTGATGCATTTTAGTAGACTGTTTTGGTCGCCATTATATTGTAAACTTGCTGTTTTATTTGCTATGAAGGTTTACTCTCTGTGTCATTTCATCTGAAGGCAGCAGTTCGTTATATATTTTATTATGTGAAACATTATAGGTAAAAGAAATTCTCATTGAGGAGTCCAATGTGCAACCTGTCAACAGTCCGGTTACTGTTTGCGGTGATATCCATGGTCAGTTTCATGATCTAATGAAACTTTTTCGGACAGGAGGTCATGTACCAGAGACAAATTACATTTTTATGGTAAAGTTTATGCATCGTTTGCGTGGAAATTTTTGTGAAATTTTATGTGATGTCAATATCTAAATTATGCTAAACTTTTCTGTTCCCTTGGGCAGGGAGATTTTGTGGATCGAGGTTATAATAGTCTTGAAGTTTTCACTATTCTTTTGCTTCTTAAGGCAAGGTATGCACTCTGGGTACATGGTTAAGTATCTCTACAATTTTGCTTGGGGTTTATATACTAATTTTTAACCATGTACTTGGGTATATTGTTTTTGTGCTTGCAACTTGTTTTCGGTCCACTGTCTAATTCCTGGCCGAATTTGCAAACCTCTAATGTATAATATAAACGAATGCTCATTCACATTCCCTGTTGAAGCTATCGTGTTGTTTTGGCAACAAGAGAGGCAGGATATATTGTATTCATTGTCATTCTTGCATTTTGGATATAAAAGTACTGATAAATTGGTTCTGCTATTGCTTTTCTGATCATTTGATAAGGATATTAAATTTCTGCTTCTGCTCTTTTGTCTGCTAGGTTGTCAAATGCTGTTTCCTGTTTTAAATAAGAGGTAACTTTGATTTTCTCTTTATGTGTTCTGAATCATAGGTACCCAGCTAATATCACTCTCTTGCGTGGGAATCATGAAAGCAGACAACTAACTCAGGTGTGCCCCTGAATACCAAATTGGATTATGCTTATAAAGAGCTTATAGAATATATACATCTCATGTTCGGTTATAGGTGAATTAGTCTGCTTTTTTCTCTTTAGGGAAAAAGGGAACTGTCTGCCTTTCTGAGGATACATTAGTGTAAATCTATGGTTAAATTTTAAGATTAGCTCTCTGTATGCAAGGATCAGAGTTATTGGAAGTTATATATGCAATCATATTAGTTTGACTTTTAGGGTTGTAGTGATCTAAAGCTGGAAATTTAGGAAAAACATCCAAATACTAAGGAATGACATTTTTTTCGTGTGTATTCATCTTTACTAGGTTTATGGTTTCTATGATGAGTGCCAAAGGAAGTATGGAAATGCTAATGCATGGCGGTATTGTACAGATGTTTTTGACTACCTTACGCTCTCAGCAATTATAGATGGGACTGTAAGCATTTTCTCTCGTAAACCTACTACATCTAAGCACCTTATTAGCTCATCTTTGATAGTTCTATGATTTTCTATTTTGTAGGTACTCTGTGTACATGGTGGTCTTTCTCCTGACGTAAGAACAATTGATCAGGTAATTTTCATAATTTGAAGTTCATTATAGTTTTCTTGTAGCAAAGCATGGATAATAATGTGATAAACTGCTCTGAGACATCTCGAGTAATCAAATAAAAGAAGGGTGTGTATGGTGGAGGACAAAATTATGGTCAACAGAAGATAACTAAAGTTTTAAGAAATAACGGAGAAGCTCTTAGTTCCTTTTCACTGGTACTGCGGATTGCGTTTAGCTTTTTCTTTCATATTTTCCTTTGAAGACTTGATCTTGCAAACTTTATAGCTTGTCTTTTAGGAGGCTGCATTGCTGCATTGGACTTTATTTACTTTGTAACCAAGTTACATAGTCCAAGGATTAATCCTCTTTATTCAGTTTAGTTCATAACAATCCTCTCCAAATCTGCAGATGAGTGCCTTAGTTGTTTGTTCTAATCTGTAAGTGTTACTACGGCAGTGAAGTCTGTAAAAACGGTTTACTTCTTGGATGAAATAAATCGTTTATCCAAAAAAAGATACACTCTTTAAATCTTATCAAATAAAATGCAAGTACTTGGTCTCTCAGTTGATCTTTTTATTATAATTTGGTTTCTTCTGCTTAAGGGATAATTGGTTCTTTAATCACTGACCATCAGGTGGTATTTTATTCAAGTGCAAGTGCCAGTTTTTTTTATGAATGTAGTGATTGCTAGTTTGCTTTGTTATTTTGTTAGATGGTGCTGATGCAGTTTTCTTTTCCCTCTTTTGCCAGATTAGGGTAATTGATCGTAACTGTGAAATCCCTCATGAAGGTCCATTCTGTGATCTCATGTGGAGTGATCCTGAAGATATTGAAACATGGGCTGTCAGTCCACGTGGAGCAGGTTGGCTATTTGGGTCCAGGGTCACATCCGAGGTAACCTGTCGCATCTCTGTTTATAGTCATATTGTCACGCTGAAATAATAATTTCAATTTTTTAACCTTTTTTTTCATTTGTTGCAGTTCAACCACATAAATAATCTTGATCTTGTTTGTCGAGCTCACCAACTCGTGCAAGAAGGTCTAAAGTATATGTTTCAAGATAAAGGCCTAGTAACTGTGAGACATGATGCTCTCTGGTATTTTTCGTGTTTGCCTAAAGGTATTAAGAGTTTAAAAGAATTTCTTGATTATTGATTTTTTAAAGGTATGGTCCGCCCCGAATTATTGTTACCGATGTGGGAATGTAGCTTCTATATTGAGCTTCAATGAGAATATGGTGAGAAACCTTTTTCCTTGTATCTTTCTTTCCTCTTCACTTTATATTGGTGTATAAAAGACCTTGCAAAGCCCTCGGTTTCAAATTTTCCTAGGTCATACTCGTGTTTATAATCTTCCATAGAAAGACGCTATTTGTGACGTTTATTTTTATTTGCATATCCTCAGGAGAGAGAAGTGAAGTTCTTCACTGAAACTGAAGAAAACAATCAGATGAGAGGGCCCAGGACTGGAGTTCCATATTTCTTGTAATCAAATGGAGTTATACTCGTAAAATTACCCCAAAGTTTCGGTTCCTCGAAAGAGGCGGAACAAGAAAAGCATCGATACGTTGTTTCCATGTCCTGGTAAATTTCTGGTCCAATCTTGGCTGCAATAAGCCTTTAAATCTTCGTCTTTAATTTCATGTTCATTCCCATACCATTGGTATTAACGTATGCTACTTGATGTTTAGTTAATGACTTGATGACTGGTTTTGAATTATTTTGTGTATTTGTTTCATTATTGTATACTGCTTTGATCTAGTTTTAAATTATCATCATGTGTTTTCTTCTGGGTTTTATTTTGGGTGAAGTACGCAAATGGTCACTAAATTATGCTGAACTAATTTTTTGGTCACTAAAACTTTGGAAGTTAGAAAATAACCATTGAACTTTGCAAACCTTTACAAAAGGGTCAGTAAGCTTTGTCAAACTAATAGAAAATAAAATAATTTCAGTGACCGAAAATGTCTTATAATATACGATTTTAACCAATTTTTCTGGATTTGCAAAAATAACCAATAAATTTGCAACGCAAACTTAAAATTCGTAATGCGAAAATGAAAATTTTTGCAACGCGAATTTTGTAACGCTAATTACCGATATAGGTAAACACAAATATTCGTAACACAGAATTAGAATTCGTAATTCGAACATGGAAATTTTCGCAATGTTAATTACCGATATATGTAAACACAATTATTCGCAACGCGAATTTCACAAATCGAATTCGTCAATTTCGCAACTAAATTACCGATATATGTAAACACAATAGAAAAAATCCGATCAAAAATCCGAATTCGTCAAATTGAAAATTGAGTTGCGAATTTGATAAATTCGTGCTACGAAATGTAAAATAGAAAAAATCATTTCCACAGTTCATTTTTTTTGTTAAAGTTAAACGAATATGAACATTAACATACCCTCGTTCGTGTTTGTTCAATTCATTTACAGGCGTAAACTTAACTGAGTGATTCATACGTGGATTTAGCAACCAGATGTTCCAGGTTAAAAATCATTCCAGTGCATTTTATGTCCTTTAATTTTTTTCTTTAAGAGGCGAGATTTTACATTTCGCAACACGAATTTGCCAAATTCGCAACTCAGTTTTCAAATTGTCGAATTCGGATTTTTAACGGATTTTTTCTATCGTGTTTACCTATATCGGTAATTGAGTTACGAATTCGAGTTGCAAAATTGGCGAATTCGCGTTGCGAATAGTTGTGTTTACATATATCAGTAATCAGCGTTGCGAAAATTTTCATGTTCGCGTTGCGAATTTGTTGGTTATTTTTGTAAATAAAAAAAATTGGTTAAAATCGTATATTATAAGGTATTTTCGGTCACTAAAGTTATTTTCTCAATAGAAAATGGTTATTAAATTTATCGAATTGTTTACAAGATGATCTTTAAACTTGTTAAAATTTAATTTAATTTTACAATGTGTAATAATTACTTTATAATAATTTGATAAATTTAATGGTTATTTTATAATTTTTTAACATTTGGTGATCCAAATAATCATTTTAACACACTTTATTGATGATTTTGTGTATTATACTCTTATTTTGGGGACAAATAGTATTGAATTTTAATCAAATCTTGCTATTCCGTGATGGTTTCAATTGTAAGATATTAAGAAAATATTTGTTACAAAGATTAATCTTTGAAAGAAATGAAAAATTACTTTAATTATACTGTGAACACCAGAAGTTGCTGACAATCACGTATGGTAATTCATATTATCATAGAACGGTTTTATTTCCAACTATCAGTCTATTAATGAGCTTTAAAGTTTTCCAATTTTTCATTATTGTTTGGTTGAAGCAATGAAAAGTAGTACCAAACAGATATTACTTAAAATAATGTGATAATTTTTAGGATGAGTTTTTTTTAAAGGGTGATTGAATTTTTAGTTTTGTATGGATTTAATCAATAAATTTTAATTTTAATATTTGTTATTTTCTAGTTGTTTTTTTTTTGTTACGAAACTCACTTACAATCTCTCTTAATGGTCATCCAACGAAATTAGTTTCGAAATATGTTCTTCTCGAAAGAATATTTTGCATCGTTCAAATTTTTGAATAAATACATCAAATCTTAAAAAATACCTAATTCAAAAACCATGTTCTGTTAGGAAATAAACCGAGTACGAGTAATTTCCTTATAATCAGATTAGTGAGAATGCAAAATAAAAGCGAAAAAATAATACCTGAAATTGATAACGGAGTTCAGCCAATTGTGCTTACGTCTCCGGACTGCTGCAGATCTTTTACTAAGAGATAAAATTTACAGGTGTTTACAAAACACTCACTACTCACAAGAAAACTCTCTAGTATTGGGAGAAAGAAATGATTTTTGGGATGGATTTGAAGCTAAATGAGCTAGGGTATTTATAGTTGAAACTTAAGGACTTAATCATATAAATACCCTAAAGTCTAGTGACTAATTATGATTATCCCATTACAATATTTCAACAAACATCTACCAAACTTTGAAAAACCATTTTTCAAAGAAACATTTACCAAACTTTGAAAACCATTTTCAAATAAACATTTACCAAACTTTGAAAACCATTTTTTCAAAGTTGGTTGCCAAACTTTGAACTTTTAATTTGGTGCATTGCTTGACTTTCAACAATCTCCCACTTGAAGACTGATTTTAATCTGTCTTCACACCTCGATCAATGCAGCAACATTTCTGGTCTTGTTACTCCAGCATGCCAATTGAAGTTGAACACAACTTCAGTTTGTCCGTGGTCATCGTCTTTGTCAACATGTCTGTCGGATTTTGAGCTCCACTAATCTTTTCAAGTTTTAAAATCCCATCTTCCAGAAGAGACCGGATATAATGATACCGTAATTGTATGTGATTCGTCCTGGAATGAAAAGATGAATTCTTTGCTAGATGGATATCACTTTGACTGTCGTAATACAAGACATTGTTTTCTTGTTTCTTGCCTAACTCTTCCAAGAAACTTTGAAGCCAAACCATCTCCTTACTGGCTTCCGTAACAGTGACATATTCTGCTTCAGTTGTGGAGAGAGCAACTATCTTATGTAGTTGAGAAACCCAGCTTACTGCAGTACCTCCTAGAGTATAGACATACCCTGTAGTGCTCCTTCTGATGTCAACATTTCTGGCTAAGTCAACATCTACATAGCCTGTCAGTATCATATCTCCACCTTTGAAACAAAGTGCTTTGTTTGTGGTACCCCGCAGATATCTGAGGATCCATTTGACTGCTTCCCAATGTACCTTGCCTGGATTATTCATGTACCTGCTAACAGCTCCCACTGCATGAGCAATATCTGGTCTGGTACATACCATGACATACATCAGACTTCCAATTGCTGAGGCATACGACACATTTACCATGTGTGCACGTTCTTCCTCCGTCTTTGGTGACTGTTATTTGGAGAGTCTAAAATGAACACCTAAAGGTGTACTTACTAGTTTAGCATCTTGCATGTTGAACCTGGAGAGTACTTTGTTGATGTACTCAGTCTGTGATAACATTAAAGTCCCCGACTTTGTGTCTCTCTTGATCCTCATCCCAAGAATCTGCTTTGCAGCACCCAGATCCTTCATAGCAAACTGCTTCGACAATTTTTTGCTTCAATCGTATAATCTCTTGCATGTCTGAGCCTGCAGCGAGCATGTCATCAACGTACAATAATAAAATAATGAAGTTGTTGTCGAACCTCTTGATGTAGCAACAATGATCTGCTTGGCATCTGGTAAAACCACTGCTACTCATGAAACTATCGAACTTCTTGTACCATTGTCTATGAGCTTGTTTTAAACCATACAAGCTCTTCTTCAACCTGCATACCAGGTTTTTCTTGCATGCCTATATGAAGCCTTATGGCTGCCTCATATAGATTTCTTCCTCCAAATCACCATGAAGGAAAGCTGTCTTTACATCTAACTGCTCAAGATGTAAATTCTCTGCAGCTACAATTTTCAACACCAGTCTGATTGTGGACAGTTTTACGACTGGAGAGAAAATTTCATTGTAGTCAATACCTTCTTTTTGTTGAAAACCTTTGACAACCAATCTTGCTTTGTAGCGTTTGCTCCCATCATGCTCTTCTTTGATTCTGTAAATCCACTTGTTGTGGAGCGCTTTCTTGTCTGGTGGTAATTCAGCTAATTCCCACGTCTGATTTGACATAAGCGAGTCCATCTCATCTTTTATGGAAGACTCCCACTTGACTGAATCCTCCACTTGCATTGCTTCATCATAGCACTCTGGTTCACCATTGTCAGTCAGCAACAAGTAGTGCAAAGAAGGAGAATATTGTTGGGTTGGTTTAGGAATTCTGGAGGAGCGTCTTAGTTCCGGTGTGCCTGGTTCTTCTTGATCTGCTTCAGGACTGATCTGAACATCATTTCCAGAAATCTCCTCGAACTCAGCAAATTCCTTTGTTTCAGCTTCGATGTTTGAGCTACTTGATTCTATGGTTGATCTGTCTTTGTACATCACATTCTCATTGAAAATGACATCTCTGCTTCTGATGATCTTTCCGATTTTTGTAGTCCCAAAACCGGTAACCGAACTCATCACCACCATAACCAACAAAGACACATTTGTTGGACTTGGCATCAAGTTTACTTATTTCAGCAGAGTTTATGTGTACATAAGAAATACAACCAAACACTCTTAAGTGTGAAAGGTTTATTTCTTTCTTGCTCCAAACTTCCTCTGGTATTCTGCCATCCAAAGGAACCGAGGGCCCACGGTTGATCAAGTAAGCTGCAGTGTTAATAGCTTCAGCCCATAGAAATTTTGGCAATCCCACATGTATCCTCATGCTTCTGGCACGTTCATTCAGAGTTCTGTTCATGCGCTCTGCTACGCCATTCTGCTGCGGTGTCATGGGAACTGTTGTCTCCATCTTGATCCCATTGTTTGCGTAGAAATCTCTGAATCTACGATTTCTGTACTCTCCTCCATTGTCATACCTCAACCGCTTGACTTTCAGACCAGTCTCATTTTCCACCATGGCCTTCCATTTTCTAAAGGTATCAAAGACTTCTGATTTATTCTTCAGAGAAAATAAACCCACACCTTCCTTGTAGAATCATCGATGAAGGTGACATAATATAATGAGTCTACAAGAGATGGAACTGGAGATGATCCCCATACATCAGTATGAACCAACTCTAACTTTTCAGCCTTGGGTGTCTTACAAATCTTTGCAAAGCTAACTTTCTTTTGTTTGCCAAAGATGCAATCCTCGCATAGTCTGACATCTACATTCTTTAGATCCAGCAACTTCCCCTTTGACAAAAGTGTCTTCATCCCTTTCTCGCTCATATGGCCAAGCCTTTGGTGTCATAGGTTTGATTTTCCATCAGCATCTGCTACTGCAATGATATTCTCTAAATTTGAGATTATATAGAGAGTACCAGTTTTCTTACCACGAGTAATGACGAGTGCTCATTTGGAAATCTTCCATTCACAACCTGAAAAAGTTGTGCTAAATCCTTCACCATCAAGCTGTCCTACAGAAATCAAATTTCTTTTGAGGCCAGGAATATGTCTCACTTCTTTCAGCATTCAGGTGGTCTGGTTTGGCAACTTTAATTGGATGTCTCATTTTCTGACAATCTTCAAGGTTTCATCATCGGCTAGATGAACCTTCCCAAAATCACCACTGACATAGTTCTCCATGATTTCTCGGCATGGGGTGGAGTGGAAAGATTCCCCTGAATCCAAGATCCATGATTCAATCGAACTGTTGACGCTTAGAATCATGGCATCACCTGTCTCCTCTATCACGTTGGCAGAATCCTGTGCGCCGGTATTTTTCTTCGGTGCTCGATAATCTCTTTTAAAATGATCATTCTTGCCGCAGTTATAACAGGTAAAATCTTTCTTTCTCGTTCTTGATTTTCCCGTTATGGATTTCGATCTGCCTCGGTTTGAATTTCTTTATGAAGTTCTCCCTCTAGACTCCGTGTGCAAAGCTGAGGAGGTTGATGCTTCACCCGATTCTCTTAATCGAATTTCTTCACTCAATACCAGATCCCGAACATCGTCGAATTTTAATTTACAGTTTCCCGACGAGCTGCTGACTGTTGTAACAATAGCATTCTAACTGTTTGGTAGAGATGATAAGATAATTAAAGCTCGAACTTCATCATCAAATTCAATTTCCACGGAACTCAACTGGGTTGTGATTGTGTTGAGCTCATTTAGGTGTTGAGCCACTGATGCCCCTTCCGCCATTCGCAAATTGAATAATCGCCTCATAAAATGAACTTTGTTTGAGGCCGATGGCTTCTCATACATACTGGAGAGAGCCGCCATAAGACCCGCCGTGGTCTTTTCCTTTGCTATGTTAAAAGCAACATTTCAGGACAACATCAGTCGGATAACTCCGAGGGCTTGTCTGTCGAGAAGAGCCCAGTCTTCATTCTGCATGCCCTCTGGTTGTTTTCCTGAGAGAGGTTGATATAGATTTTTCTGGTACAAAAAATCTTCAATCTGCATCTTCCAAAAGCTAAAGTCCGCACCATCGAACTTTTCAATTTTCACATTCCCTTCATCAACAGCCATCGGTCCCACTCGAATCTGGCTTCTTCGGATCGTTTCTGACAATTTGTGTGAACCACCGTGTATTATAACACCTCCGTCAACAAACTCGTATCGCCGATAATTTTTTTACTATTCACGTTAATATTAATGAATAGTAACCTCGCAAAAATTGACAAAATTCACAACCAAAAACTCTGATACCAGTTGTTAGGAAATAAACCGAGTATGAGTAATTTCTCTATAACCAGATTAGTGAGAATGCGAAATAAAAGAGGAAAATAATACCCAAAATTGATAACGGAGTTCAGCCAATTGTGCTTACGTCTTCGGACTGCTGCAGATCTTTTACTAAGAGAGAAAATTTACAGTTGTTTACAAAACACTCACTACTCACAAGAAAACTCTCTAGTATTGGGAAAAAGAAATGATTTTTGGGATGGATTTGAAGCTAAATGAGCTAAGGTATTTATAGTTGAAACTTAAGGACTTAATCATGTAAATACCTAAAGTCTAGTGACTAATTATTATTATCCCATTACAATATTTAACAAACATCTACCAAACTTTGAAAAACCATTTTTCAAGAAAACATTTACTAAACTTTAAAAACCGTTTTCAAATAAACATTTACCAAACTTTGAAAACCATTTTTTCAAAGTTGATTGCCAAACTTTGAACTTTTAATTTGGTGCATTGCTTGACTTTCAACATGTTCGATACATTAGTTATTTTCCCACGAAAAATTTCTGTCAAGTAATAGAATGGATCTAGTTAGACTACTGTTCGATTAAAACCTTTATCATGACCTCAGTGTCGCTTGAGGGGGAAGATTGATTCAAATGGCATTCTTGGAAGAACGCTTAAATACGGGTCTAAATTTTGTTCTCTCGGCAGAGGTAGAGATTAACTATCCTAATAAGAGAGTTGCTATAAGTTTGTTTAGTTGTTTTGTCATTGCTTCTGAATGTGATTCCCAATATATAAACTTCGGATTGGGGGACAAATTGGTGTGACCTCGCTTTGGTGACAATTCAGCCATGGAAAGCTGTCTTTAGTAACATTTCTTTTGCTGGGTTTATATTTTGCAGATAGATCATAGTAAGAAAGACTACAAATTCGGATTCGGATTGACTGTAGGGTGAGATTCAATTTTATTTTCCACATAAGAAAAGAAAAGCAATGGAAGATGTTCTTGGTGACACCATTAAGCATCTTGCCAAATATTAAAGAAATGAGTTTGAATTCGGAAACATTGTTCATCGGCGGTGATGGTAGAGCAATTTTTATCAGGTACTGTCGGTATCCGATTTGACGGGTCTAATACTTGCGATTTTCGGTTTAGAGGTATAGCATTTGTCAAATCAATGCAATCTGAGATTGCTTATGCTCTTTCCTCTTATACCCATAATAATATAGCCAGGGCCATATTTTATATATAAAAACAGTCGGAAAAAATATTTGTGTTTATTCAAATTTAAATTTGGATCAATTCATTACCTTAAAGGTTCTTATTTTTAACTCAAAAACATTTTGGTGAAAGAAATGCAAAATATTTTTAATACATTGGTAGAGTACTTAAATTCTTAATTTCAAATTTTAGTATAAAAAGCAAATGTATTGAATAAACGAATCTTAATCTAATTCAATATCAAACTAAGATTGAGACAAGGCGTTCCTTCAACATGATATGCACCGATTCAAAAGCTTTAAATATCAATATTTCAACCTAGTCTATAGTACGCGGATAAAGTGCATTGTTTTAATTCTTATTGACATTAGATTTTAAGATTAAATTTGGATAATTTTATTTATTTTTCTTATAAAATATATTTATTTAAGTATAAAATAAGATTAAAAAGTAAAATTTATATAATTTTCATATCAAGCTTCAACAATGCAATGTATTTAGATAAATTCATATATTTGACAAAGATTTCTAACACGAGTATTGTGATTAAAAAAAAAGTCTAGAAAAATAAAGTATTAGTTTCATGTAGTGAAAGGTTGGTCTTTTCTTACTCTGTCGAGTTAAGAAATAATTTTAAATATTTGACCTAAAAAACAGCATTTCTTTTCAAGTCTTAATTCCAAAGCAGTTTGTTTTTGCTTACACCAACGCTTTGAGTTGAACATAGAAGCTATTCTCTTTCTACTGGTGTTTTCTGAGTGTTCACGCCAACTCTGGGTTACTTTATTATTTTAAAGTTGTTAATTTTCTTGTGTTCTGTTTGATCTCTGAGAAACCGAAGAGAACGAGAGAGGAACTTGTTCGAAAGCAAAGAAAAAAAACAACCCTCTATCCAGCTTATTACTTTATTGCTCCCCTTTTTGTTCTCTTGTTCTTTTAGTTGTTTAAGGAAATAAAATACTCGGAAACAAGAAAAAAGAAAAAGAAAAGTGCGATTCATTTAAAAAAAAAAAAACTTCTTGTCTTTCAAAGCACACGGTTGTTGGCTTCATCAGAGCAAGAGGAAACCATCATTGGGACCGGCAAAACTTGAGGCGTAACGAGGATATTTTTACGCAAGGGTTTATTTATAGAGATTATTTTTTATTACAGACGTGTATATGAGGACTGCATATGAAGATTATTTACATACGTATTTTATTTATTTATTTAAACATGCATTGTATTTTATCTTTATTTTTAATTTTTTTTACTACAAAAATCTTCTACGAAGCTGCTCTCAACCTGACGTGGGAAACAGTTTACTACCCTATCTCCCCTTATCTTATTGTATATGGGAATATAATTTTGTTGTTGTTGTTGTTTTGTTTTTGCTTACAATAAAGAGAAAAGGTAAGTTTTCTGTCTTTTAGTCGATCATTTTCCTTTGTGCGATCGATATCTTTTGGTTTCATTTCCCTTTTATGTCTCAGATTTGCCTCAGCTTCAAGTTCTCTGTTTGTTTGTTCATGGGAGAATAGAAAATCAAAGCGATCATGGTATCTTGATTTAATTTTCTATTTGGGTTTTAGTTGAAGTTAAAGCTACTAATATAGCGAACCGAATACTTTTCTCAGTCGAATCCGTCAAGAAAGTAAAAAACTCGGATTCTGGGTAAAATTCAAATATCCTCAGTTTTTTTTTTTACGATTTTTCCATTTCTGTCCTCTTTGATGTCTCGATGTCTTGAATAGAAAAAAAATAGCATGTTTTGGACATGCATCTCTGCAAACACATGGAAGCTCATGCAACGTCGTCTAATATAACGTTTGTAGGAGAAAATGACTGGTTTAGTTGAGATGTTTAAGTGCATCTTATGTTGTGCGGACGGGACATTGGCATTACTGATGATCGAACTTCCTTCAGACATGTCTCCACCGGAACTTTGAGTCACCCTCTGCTTTACTCGAGTTCATCACTCGTTCACTCAACTAGAAATGAACCAACTCGACCGTCTAGGCCAAGTCAGGTACCTGTTGAATATGAGGTAGTTATAGGGTTAGAATCAAATCAACAAGATTCGATAGGATCATCTGTGGAAAGGTTTTATCAATGGCTTCAGAATTCCAAACCACCACTGTCCTCGGTCAAGCCGATTCTATGGCCTCCTAGTCCACCTCCATCAATGAAAACATCTTCACGGTTCACATCCCAAGAACCATCTTCATTGCCTAAATATCGGATGCCATCTAAACCATCCATACCAACTCCGAAACCATCTTCTTCATCTACTAAGCCAAATCCATCCCTTAAACCAACTCTATCCTCTCTGCCTTATAGTTCAGCCACACAACAAGGGAAAGGAATGTACAAGTTGGTAAGGATAAATTACCTATTTACATGATTCCAGAGGACATCAAGGACTTGATTAAGAGAGACATTGTGCCCGAAGTTATGAAAAGAAACCATTGTCTCCCTCAACATACAAGGATTACTTTGCAGCTCTTCTGTATGCTGAAGATTACTACATTGAGGTAATGGAATCGTTTGTCTTCAATTAGAAGTTATATTATTCGATTCTATCTGTTTATGTCATTTGATATATCATTGTGAATGTTTTGACATGGATTGAATCCGAATATTGCCCTTAATTAAGTAAACATAGAATGAAACAATGATTTTGCATCATGATCTAGGATTTGCAGGAAACTAATGAATGGTTTAACCTTCTCTTTTTTCATCTCCCCCACCCCCCAACCCAAACAGAAATTGAGCCATTTCAGGTTTACCTCTCTTTGCATTATTTTGCATTTTAAGATAACAATTCGGGTTTAAGTGTTAGAGTCGGATATGCGTCAATGCATATGAGTGTGACATCTTTGACATCTTTATCTTTTCTTACTCCTTTGTTACACTCTTGTGTTGTTTCAGGGAGTTATATATAGGGTGCATAAGAGCACGACTATACTAGTCGAATTCGGAGATGAGTTTCATGCTCAGCATGATTCAACCTGCAGATATAATATCCGATTCTCATTCAATAGACTTTGCTTGAAAAGGGCTCACCAAGTAGTTGCAGCTGTGTCTGCGTCTTTAATCGGAAAGTTCCTTTTCCCTAATTCTATCTCCCAACATTCTATGCGTGTCTCAGAATATTTTGATCTTTATAATCATACCTTGATCGGGATGAAAAGTCCACCGTTCATCATATTTTGAATGTTCGAGGCCCTCCTCCGTTTTTGGTAAAGGGCCTCTCTGTGGAACGAACAATGGTCATTCTAAATCCTTTTCAAAGCAACTTTAAAAAACCGGACTGGTTGTTATAGAAGCGGTACTGCAAATTTATCGACGCAATCCACAGTCAAAGATCCTTGTCTGTGCACCTGTGATGTGCTAACGAGAAGCTTGAAAATGGAAATTCCAGCATCCGATATATTCAGAGTCAATGCTACATTCAGGGAGTCGAGGGGGTCCCTATCGATATCCTTCCATCCTGCCTATACAAAAGAGAAGCTGAATGTTTCAGTTGTCCTTCACTCCGTGAACTAAAGGAATTCCGAGTAATATTTTCAACTTTTATGAGTAGCTATCGCCTGTACAATGCAGGCATACCTGCTGGACATTTTAGCCATATATTCATGGTGGATGCTTCTTCAGCCACTGAACCTGAGACAATGGTGGCATTGGCGAACTTGGCTGACAAGAGTACAACCCTGATAGTTACTGGTGCACCCGAAAATCGTTCAAGCACTGTCCTTGCAGATATCGCAAGGCAGAAGGGATTGAAAATATCTTACTTTGAAAGGCTTTGCGAGCTTAGTTTGTACAAGAATGGCAATTTGATGTTCGTTGCACAGCTCAAGGACAAAGCCTTGGATGCCGGGGGAGAAATGCAAGGAACAAATGAACAAGGCCAAAAAATCACTTCAAAGACTACAAGAAGCTGAAAATTAAAATATTGTTGTGCATTTGTGTTATGTTTCTTTCTTGGAACACTTTCGTCTACTTCTCGTAGTATATAAAGTTGCTCTCTAGAGACTTTCAACCTTCATCACCGACTATTGTGACAACACGATGACTACACAATGAAAATTCATCAACATTTCGGAACAAAATACGAATGACAGATGAGTAAAACTAGACATTCTTCCTTCTGTATTTTGGTTTTGATTCTATACTTTTGAGCCACCTGATTTGGCATCTGCCGGACTGAAAACAGAAGAATGAAGATTACCATCTTCTAACCATTTGATGTTGATTCTCTTAATCAAATGAAGACTAAAACGCCTATTGATATGACCAACTCGGTAAGATATAGAGCAGAATGGTAAGAAATGCTGGAAAGGCTTGTGCCATATTCGTGTTGTAATCAATCAATATTGGAAGAGAGATGGAGAATAGGTTGGAGTTTCTAGCTTTAACTGCAAGCTACCACAACATAACTTCTTTAATTTAACATCACAAAATATTCAGAAACTTGTCGGAAGTATAAAATTGTTAGAAATAACCAATTATGCATCTCTAAACAACCGGCCACTATAGATTATGAATTGGAAAGATCATCATTTCTACCTATCATAAAAAATGAAAGCATTAAGAAGATAACGTTTAACATCACCAACAATGAAGTTCTAAGCAATCCTTTTCGCAGCATCTTCAGAACTCAATGATAATAAGATACTTCCGAGGTCATGCAATTCCTAACTTGAAGGAGATAACTGCTTTATTTTTGCTTGTAAAACTACTCCAGCTTCATCAGCTAATGTTTTCTTCTTGGATGCAACCTACATGTTAAATTAGACAGTTCTGTTACCACAAACGGAAAGCAATCTTTAACAATCAGAACATATTCAAAGAACATGGGCAACATAATCACGTCAGCCGAAAGAAAGCATGAATATTAAAGTGAAGGAAATCCATCTCAAGTTGATTAATTAGGCTCTAGTGTTTTGAGTAGTTGCATCTTTTTCTTTTACCCCAAGAGAGCCATGATTAGCATCACCCTGCAATAAGAAATTACAAACATGCATTCGACTAGCACATGTACAAAACACAACTAATCACAAGAGTGAGGAATCCTTCCTTCCCCATGGTGAGGTTTTCCAATCTAACAATATCAGTCGAAGAATCTCTTAAAGTAATCAATCTAGGGACAAATTACAACTACCCATGAACTTGGATTTACTCTAAGTCGTTTATGTGTCCACCTTTAAGAGGTGATATCTAGCTAGTTGTGGATACCAATGCCGGAGAGCTTAGTATCATCTAGCAACGAGAAATTACAAAGAATGTATCCACCCACAAGCATACGAAACCAGACTAACCAGAAGAGAAAGTGATCTTTCCTTCTCCACAGTGAGGTTTTCCATCTAACAGCATCAATTTAAGAAGCTTAAAGCAATCAAATCTAGTGGACAGCTAACTTAAAAGTACTCATGAAGCCTGAAACTTAGTCTAATTACTTCATCAATCCACCTTTAATTGCTGATATCTAATTGGTTTAAGAATTAACAAGTACCCATCAACTTTAACCATGAAATAATAGAGCTATTGCAATAAAAAACTTCTTTCCATCAAAAGAGTGATGGTCTAAAGCAAGAATAAAGGTACCTCAATGAGTTGGTCGAAATTGGATTTCAGTAAGTTGATCTTACGCTGGCAATAATCTTTGCCTTGGGCCATAGTTTTCTGGAAAAACAAATTTCAATACGAAACAAACAAGGGAAAATTAGATCGTACTCCAGCTGGTTGAAGAAAGTAATAAATCAGAAAAAAAAATATCATATCAATAAAAAATAAAATAGAGACCTCAACGAAGTATCCAGTGCCGATATCAACGAGAACCTTGTCGGCATCGTCAAGTATGCCCGGAACATAGAGCGAAGCAGTGAGAGGAACCAACATTTTCTTCCCTAAACACCCCCAGAAAAAAAATCAATACAAATATTGTATTACTCGAAAAAGTAAATGAAGAAGGTGATTTGACAGAATATGGGTGAATGATGGACCTTGGGGGCGGAGGGAAAGGTCGTGGAGGGCGGCGGAGGCGTTCTCTAGGCGGCCGGTGGCGGTGCGGATGTTGTTGAGGCTGTCTTGTAATAGATTGACTTCAATATCAGCTTGTTCTTTCACTGCTTTGAGCTGATCCAAGCTCATCATCTCCAAGTCCGCCATTCGAATCACTTGCTGGCTTCCTGCTCCCCTTGACGACGCCATTATTTACCTTTTTCTTTCAGCTAATTGTGCCCTTTCTCTCTTTTTCTTGTGTACAGAAAATCTTATATTGAAAATGAATTCGAATTTTTCGGTGAAATCACAAATCCTGAATCTCGGTTCAAACCCTATTTCATAAAAAATTAGAAATATTATACATAATCATTGAAATAATAATAATTTCATAAATAATATATAGAAAATATTAATTATTTTAAAATATATTTAAATTTTTAAAAATAGATAATAAAATACTTCAACATTTTTTAATATTATTTGTAAAATTTACCAATGATTAATTAATATAATAAAATAGCTCCACAATATCTTTTAAACAAACATTACATTTAATTCAATAAATCTCTATAAAACTCAATCTATATTAGTTGATTAAATCAAATAAGAATAACTTTATAAATGAAAAATTTATTATTGTTTTTATTTTTAGTTAAATCTAATTTTTAAAAAGTAAATTTATAGTTATACTTAATTATATATTATAAAATAATTATTTTGAAAAGGTTTGGAGAAATTAAAAAAAAAACTATTTTTACCAATTTCTTTTATTCAGGAAGAATACCAATTATTTTAAATTTCCTTTGCATATCAATTTTAATAATACATAAGATGAAATTTCAATAACTTAACTAAAAAATGTAAACATTTCGATTTTTATAAAGGCGATAAATAAAATTTATGATTAAAATTTGATTTAAACTACTATATCAAATAATAGACAAATAATTAATAATAATTTGACAATTAAACATTAATTTAATCAGAAGTATTATTATCACATGAACTTGAATATTGTAGATTTAAACGTAGCTTACGGTACAACTCGACACAAAAGCTTCAAACTAGTTTCTTTAAAATGTAGCCAGAGATTTGGCTGTTACCCTACACTCTTAATTTAGCATGTCCATGTTATGCATAAAATCGACCATACTCCATTATGAATCAAATAAATTACACAAAAATCAACATAAAATAAGATTGCATTTATGAAATAGTTATCACAAAAAGAAAAACATTCTACTTTATTTTAATTAAAACTTCTAATCATACTAGTAATTTCATGTTTAAACAAACTATTGTAATATTTCATCTTCTTCGAACGTAAATTAAGACTAGATAATCAAACGAGGCAATGTAATATAAACCGCACAATCTATACAATAATGAATGAGTAAATGAAACTATCATAAATAACCAAAGCTGTAAAACTTCCAAATGCATGTATATGTAAAATCCCAATACCAAACTAGAACTTCCTTAAAATGTATGTAACCAAACTAAAAGCTTATACTCTGCTTTCCCAAATTTGAAAGAGCCTATTTTATCACAATCTCCCTCATGTAAGAAATAGCTTATGTTCACGGTACAAGCTGCCAATTATCAAAATATCAGTTAGGATTTCATAACACAAATGATCCACAACAAATGTACATTCAAATTGAACATGAAAATGCCGGGAATATGATATAATTCATACCCGTAACGAAATATATATATTCGGGCATAGACATGGGATATGATCCTTCGAGGACCCTTCACACACGAGAAAAGACCAAACACGCCCATGACAAACAAATACTCATATCAGACAATTAAACCCAAACCCAAGTGCCATAACATAGCAATATATTTAATGAGACAATAACACCAAGTTCGGCAGATTTTTCTTCCCATTCCAGTGGTTAAACAACAAACAACCTATCTATCTTCCATCTAACAAAACATACATAACATTTGAAAGTATGGAACTTGACGATAAGACTGCATACATTTTATTATTTGAAAATTTTTACTATCAAATTCATATCTTACAGCTATTTTTAAGGACCATATCCAACACCGAATCAAACAATTACACACAATACACATTTGAACATGGAACCGGTGTAACATAACTCATACCTGTTGGACCCGGATACTGGGATACTACACTAAATTTATCAAAGAAATGGTGAAGTCCTAAAAGATAACACTAAATTTATCAAAAAAAATGGCGACAAGTCCTAAGAATCTAATAGAGCAACATCAAGTTGATGAAAATTAGATATGCTCATTATCTTCTCCACATTCCTGCATAGTTCTTTGCCAAAACAACAATAGGAAAGCTTCATCTATTTAACTGGTAAAACAATTTGACCACCATTGAACACCATATGTGAAATTGAACTATAGTTCCAATATTCAACAACTCAAAACTTAAAACCAACATAAGGACAAACAATGGCAAGAGAGGAATACTCAGTTACTCACAATACTCAATCCAAACCTTCTTGCCTGGGCTCCGGATTATCACCTGAACCCGAACCTGAGCCACGACCTCCGAAAAGCCAGGGAGCGATATCCTAAAACTCCTTTCGACAATCCGATTATCCCCCGTAGAGCTCTGCACACTACTAGCAGCACCGCTACCGCCACCATCACCACCGCCACTATCGTCCGGTGCCCCACGAACCCTCCTCTCATAATCAGGATCATCCGTAGGCAACTCATGACGACAGACAGGACACGAATTATGCAATTCCAGCCATGGAAATAAACAATCTTTATGATAAAGATGCTTACAAGGCATTTGCATCGCCTGAGATCCTTCCTCGAACTCGTCCATGCAAACTGCACATTGGTTGAACTCCGAATTCAAGTGATTCTTCGTTATCTTCACCGAAGGTAGATCATCCATAGCTGATTTCGATGCCGGGGGAGATCCATATCTATTCGGGTCATTCTCAGCCAGCTGCTGGATCAGTTGCTCGAGTCCCGGTCCGATGAAATAATCCCCAATGTTTGCTGGAAGCCGAAAGCTGACTCAGACGGATTATTTTCGATCACGAACTGGATATTTGCCCCGCTCGAACGGAGATCGTTAAGATGATTCTGGAAGAAGGTAAACGGATCGAAGGCGAACGGGTCACCCCGACCTGACCGTGACGACCCGAATACATTAGGGCTATTAGGGTCAGCAGAAGCCTGGGATGATGACGATAAAAGGAGGGGGAGAAGGGCAGAGAACGGGTCCGGTAACGATGAATAGGAATCGTCAAACGGAATTCGGCTCGGATTAAGGAAGTCGAAGCCGGAATTAGGGTTAGGGTTTTCGTACTCTTCTAGGAAGCCGTCATTACATAAGGGACAGGAAGGATCAGAGGAAGGGGAGATTGTTACGGTGACGGTACGGTTACATTGGTAGCAAAAGAAATCTTTACCGGTTACCACGGCGATAGCAGGGCCGCTGACATTCCCTGCGAACGACATGTTTTCACGACTGCGAGAGAGAGAGACAGAGTGTGAAACGGAATGTTAAATCTGAGGGTTTTTCTTAAAAATATAATATTTATATTGTGAGAGATTTTATTTTTTTTTCCTTCAAAGAGTCTTCTAGCAGATCCATGGGCTTTCCAAACTAAAATTTTAAAGCGTAAAATGTACAAATGATCCTGACTATACATATTATTTTATTGAATTTCTTAAATATTAAAAATTATAAAATAATTTTTTAACTATAAGATATTATTTTGTTTAATCTTTGATTATAAAAAATTATAAAATGATCCCCGACAATTCATATATTTTAAATTCGTCATTTTACGTTAAAAATTGATGACAGTTTGAGCTAGACTTTAATCTGCTGACTATGATACGATAAAATTCGATCACAAAAACTCAAACGACTATCATATCTCAATCAATAGGTTAACATCAAACTCATAGTGTCATCAAATTTTTAACGAAAAAGAACGAGTTTTGAACATATAAATAGTCATGTGATCATTTTGTAACTTTTAATAGTAAAAAGACTCAACAAAGTAACATCTAATAGTTTGAGAACTATTTTGTAATTTTTAATAGTCGATAGACTCAATAAAGCAACAACCTATAATCGGTGGATCATTTATGTACTTTACCCAAATTTAAAAATATATAAGACAAATTACAAATTTAATAATTGAATTTTACTCTCACTCTTATTTCACTCACTATATTTTTAATTTTTTTTAATTTAATCATTAAATTTTATATATTAATTTTTTTTTGTCACTCAATCCTTTTCTCCTTAACTCTATCCCGACGTAACATTTTTTTTATTAATTTTTAATCAATTGTATTTTATTTATATATATATATATATATATATCCAACACCAATTCATCTTCCAATGAAATCTCTATATATATATTATCCAACACCCAATTCATCTTCCAATGAAATCTCTCCACTGTCTTCTCTTCCCCTTCTCATCTCTCCATCGGTTCATCTTTCCTGTGAAAACATTCACCTCTTCTCTTCCCATTCTAATAATTGCATCCTTCGTCACCTTTGTAACACTCATAATCCATATAATTATACTTATACAGATTATAGATGTCACCTGAAATTTCGTAAAATATTTTCTTATTCAAAATGATTTAAAATTTCTTTTATTAAAATGGTAAATGATATTATAAAAATAGCATATCATATCAAATCATCACATACTATTTAAAAATATATATTAATATGAATTTATGCTATATATATTGAAAAAGAGTAAAATAGTTTAGTTTACTCATTATAAATCATTTAAAAAATAGTTCAACAAAGCAACTAGGACATTAATAATTACATGTCACTAACAAAGTCAAAATTACATCATAGGATATCTTACTGATATTGTAGTTTATTTCTGGATGTTCGGAGTGCCCTGTACTCTTTACTCTATTATTGGCTTTTTACCTACGCGTGAAAATCATCACACGCTAAGTATATACTTAGTGAGGCAATTAAAAACAATAAACATTGTAATACAACTCATGCATGAATTTCAATGTCAAAAACAAATGACATAAGATCATGTTACCTGCATATCCAATATTTTACCATGATCAAAATAATATAACTGAATATAAATTTTCTTACCAATATACTTGCCATTTATTCCATAAGCTCGTAAGCTTATTTGCATGCTTACCATTTATTAACCAATAAACCATAAACCATAGCCCAATTTAAAACCCTAGCCTAATTTAAAACCCTAAGAACCCTGTGTATTTGAGTAAAATACCAACACCTAAGGTCGTGCCCACCACCTACATTAAGTTTACGCCATAGTGCTAATCTGGATATACACATAAGGTCGTGCCCACCACCTACACTAAGCTTACGCTATAGTGTTAATCCAGACATGATATATAAGGTCGTATCCACCTTCCCGCACTTAGTGCCCTCACACACTATAGTGCTATTATAAACCTACAGCTGCTATACTCTATGGCATGCCAGTTATACTCTGTGGCGTGCCAACTATACCCTGTCCCTCAATGACTTACTTGGGCATATAATATATTTTATTCAATCTATCCATGGCAAAGTATATTATCATAATTTAACATTAGGGCAGTTCATACCCAAAATAATATTCATAGTAAAATATCACATTATTCATGATCAATGCATTATAATTTCACACTATGATATATCAATGTCATATCGAAGTTATAAAATGACATAATATCATGCTCATAAAACAAGGTCGACTTATCGCAAGTCTTCCTGATGATGTATAAAAACATCTATGTACATGATGTATAAAATATCTATGTACAATGTCATGCATGTATTGCACTCACCTTAACACTTTATATATTCCAAAATATATGCCTCACTATGTTCTAATAAACCCTTTTTACACTTGACTTGCTTCAATCACAAATCAATCACGATCTGTATAAATCACAAATTCATAACGATACACATGTTAGTATTGTACTAACATAACTCATCCCAAAACAACTCCATAATATACTTGAAACTCATCTTCTACCAAAATATTTAACACTTAATAATTCCTTTTAACACTGGCACCAATTTTTCCAATTTACACAAAATGGTCCTTCACCATTTTATCACTTAGATTCTTAATACAAATAATTCCAGCATTGAAATTATTACCATTCAAATGCTTTTACAAAAACATAATTACATTTAAGTATCCCAACTATGCAAGTGTTGTACTTAAATCACCAATTTTTTCAAACTTTTAAAATAGTCATATTTCACATATAAACACTCATTTCAATTCCAAACCAACATTTCCCAGCATAGTACATCAACTATTTATACAAACATTTAAAACATTTCCAAAATTGATGAATTGGTCTCCTAACTTTTCAAAAATTACAAAATGGTCCCTGAATTTTTCTAAGGCTTGTAGAATACTTTCTACATCATTTCCAGACCTTATATAATTTTTCCATAATTTTTCTCACTCAAATACATCATGGCCGAATTTTTAAAGAATAATTTCTATAAAGATTGAACATGTTTTAACCATAAATCAAGCTTGAAAATGAATTTACAACATCTAAATCATTAAGATTTATCATCAATTTCATGAATCATATCATGAACATAAACCCTTAGATTTGGGATCTTTGAAATCCAGCAAGATTAGAAAGAAATATTGGTACCAAATGATAGCGTTTTTCACGTAGATCACTTTCCTATTTCCCAACATAACTCGAATTTCAAAAGAATTGGCTCAAAAATTGAAAACAAAATGTTTTCTTACCTTTGGGAGGAGCTCACGTCTTTGCCGGAGAAGATGAAGAAATTCATATGATAATTCTTCATTTTTCTTTATTAATAATGAATAAAAAATCATTAAATATTAAATTATCACTTTACCCTTGAAATCAAAATATCTATACTAACCAACCCAAAATGAACTTGATATTTACATTAATACCCAATCACAAAATCTTATCATTTTTCAAAGTCAAAGATAACAAAATATTTTCCTACTTTACCATTTGCCCTTGCAATTTCCAAAACTTACAATTCTGTCACTTTAATCCAACAGTCCAAATTAAACATGAAATTAAACCCTTAAATATTATTTTCCAACATTTAAAAATGTGAAAATAATATATTTATTTCCTTATTTTCGAGACCATTGTAACTTTTTAAAATTACCATTTTGGCTCCTGATCTTTTCAAAGTTTATACTTTGGTCATTATCTAAATTTTTGGGTATTACAGCCTTTGCCGCTCAAAATTTCTCGAATTTAGTTCTCTACGTGAATTAGGAAGCAAGAAAAGAATTTTTCGTCGTCGCTTGAGAAAAGAAACTCTTCTAATCACTACCACCATCCTTAATCCGCCATCGTTATCCAAGTTTTCTAGGGTTAAAAAGGTAAAATATTTGGGTCTTGTGAATTGAAGAAGACAATGAATCGTGAGTATGAGATTGGTGTTTTGAGAATAAATAGTCTTACCATGAATGACTTTGAGATCAATATCCAAGTAGAAAGCTTCCTCAAAGATTTGTTACCCATGTTTATGATTTCTGATTGTTTCAAGAAGCTTTTAGGTCAATTTTGCCATGTTCAAAGTCTTGACCTTGTAATCTAGATCCGCTAAAAGCTCATTCATTCTGTAGTCTTGTTGGGCGACTTCTTCCTCTCAATTCGTCGCCTTTTTAGTCGAAGAGCCACCGCTGAAGGATGAGAATGGTTTGGGTTAGGTTACAGATGATTGTTGTCTTTCTTCATGGTTTATTAATTTCTGGAACTTTGGGTTGTGAAGGATATTTATGGATTTAAGTGACGATTGCTAAAAACCCAAAGAAAAATATGAATGGGTGAAAATTCTGAGCATTGAGTTTTAAACGAGTTGAGATTGCAATCTTGGTATTGATGGGTTAGAGAAAACTCAAACTCGGAGCTAAATCTTGGAATTATTCTCCAACACTCACATAAAAATTGATTTGTGAAAAAAAATTGGATTAGATCACTTCCCTACTTTATCCAACACATAAACTCATTTATGGTTGTTATTTAATCCTGATCATGGCGTTGTTAAAAACTTAACGGCACATGGCCACAGTGATCAAAATAATAAATGTATAAAGTTAAGTGAGTTAATTGAAAAAAATTAAAAGCACAGTGAGTGAAACATGAGAGAGTGTAAAGTTCAATTACTAAATTTATGGTTTACCCAAATATATAACTTTTGTAAATACAAAATAAAATAAAATTAAAACTAAGTTTATATTTACTTAAATTCCAATCAATATATTTAATTGTATGGATGAAAGTTTTCTTAATAGTTAAATTTATTTAATATTGAGTATTTTATTTTAAAATAAAAAAAATTGATAAACAAATTCGTTTAAGATGATTAAATAGTTAGAAAAGATATAATTTAGATGAAATTTTCATGCAAAAAAGAGTGTGTAACTGCTAAAAATATTAAAAAATTATAAAGTTAACTTCTACATGTAATAAGAAAAAGAGAAAAATGATGATTTATATAAAATATTTTGTTTCCTTATTGATTATTGGTAGATACGTTATTCCATATGCGTGTCGCTATTGATATTTGTTAGTTTAATTTAATAGTAGTCTTCGATAATTATGATCAAGATCATTTTATAAATTACATCAATCAAGATAATTTTAATTCGAAAACGATAATTTAATAAGTACTAACAACTTATTTTATAATAGTACCTTAATTATTTTTAACAATAGCTTTCTTTTGTATTAATCATATTTCATTGACAATTTTCAATAATATTATATCAAATATGTGTCGAAATTTATTGTTCAAAACTTAATCTAAATTCAAATGTAATAATAAAGAAATAATTTAAAATTATTCTAACTTTATCGGATTAAGTTTATTGGAAATTTTTTAGATGAAGCAATAATTTAATAATAAGAATATTAACAATTCACAAATAAGTAAAATAATAATTCACATAAACTAATAATTAGTTATTTTAAAAATAATATAGTAACCAAAATAGATGAGAGGTAAAGTTCTACGATGCGACACCCTTAATATATAATTAAAAAAATGTTATTGGTTTTGTTATTATTTAAATAACAAAACCGGTAAAAAATTATCAAAACATTATTATTTCTATCGATTTTGTTATTATTTGACATTTTATCAAGCTTGATAATATATTCGGTAAAACGCTACCTAAAATATTATTTTTTTACATGATATATTAACAAAACCGATAAAACGTCCAATAATAATAAAACCGATAGAAAAAATAATATATTTGATATTTTTTTATTAATTTTATTAATTAAATAATAATAAAATTAATAATATTTTTTTAATCGTATATTAAGATTATCGCGAAGTGTAATTTACCCTTAATTTTGTTTAGCGTTATTAAATTGTTTTATTTTCCTTTCCAATCAAACAAAAAGCAAGAAAGGAACATTTTAACGAACTACGTCACTCTCCAATCATTCATTCCCCTTGTTTTTCTTCTCACCAATCTTTAAATTAGATTCTTCAATTATCATCTGGTTAGATACCGCCCACGATCTCTTTGTTTTTTCATTGAACCGCCGGTCAAAGAAAATTTCTCCGACGGGGAACATCAAACCGGAATCGGCGGCGGGCGGTTCGAGTAGGAGGCTAACGATATGTCGACCGAACATAAAGAACAAGAACCAAACCCTAATGTTAACGACAACGACAATTTGAACAGTGAAAGTAAAAATGAAGAACGTCGGTCATCGACGACAAGAACTCCTTTCACTAATCTCAATCAGGTCGATGCTGACCTGGCTCTTGCTAGAACCCTCCAAGAACAGGTAAAATTTTATAATTTTATTTTGGTTTTCTAGTTTAAATTTTGTTTTTGTTTTAAATTTTACTTCATGACTTGTGTGTATCATTTTTTTGTATGTGTTGTAGGAAAGGGCATATATGATGCTTAGCATGAATAATGACGGGAGTGATTATGGAAGTTGGGAGGCTGAAAGCTATTTACATTATGACGATTTCGATGATCTCCATGATGATGATGATGATGATGATGATGAGGGGGAAGATGATGGCACTGATGATGATGCGGATGTGTTTCATCTACATGCTCAATCTGAGAATGGGGATGATGATAACAACCCAAGTGGTGAACTTGATCCTGCTGATTTTTCGAGTGATGAGGCGTATGCTAGAGCACTTCAGGATGCTGAAGAAAGGGAAATGACTGCTAGAGTGTTGGCTTTGGCTGGTATTAATGGTAGTGAGTGTTTATTACTATGGGATTCTTGTTGATTACACAAATATATGACAATGTTAAAGAGATTTCACTTAAGCTTTTACTATTTTGCAGGAGAAACTGTTACTATTGAGACTCATGGACATGGTGGTAACGCTCAGGTGCAACTTCTTGTCAGTATGATTCTTGGTCCGAGTTCTGTGCTTAGGCTTGTTTGTGGAAAAAAAATTCAATCAGATAAATAGTTTGCAATCATAGGGAATGTATTGATATCTTAACCAATTGTCCTCTATGTAACCTTCTTTGCTTAGATGCCACTTTGCTCGAGTTTTCTTCTACTGAAACAATGATTTGAAGTTTTCATGAGTGGGGTATTGCACTTGGAACGGTTTAAAAATGGATGGTTTGAGGTTATCTGGGTTTCGAGTCTCCATATAAGTGTATCTACTACTTGAATTACCTGAACTAGGTGCGAGTATTGGACATTGGTATGTGTCTGACATAGGTATATTCATACTTCTAAGTTTTTTTATGTACTTTGAGGGTCATATCTGATATCCCCATACTCATATCTAGATATGTGTCCGGTAAGAGTGTTGGAAATGGGTACCTGAAAAAAAGAATGAGGAGTGGGAGCAACGTAGAAGTGTATTATATTATGTTTCGATGTTTTTTGCTTGTCGGCCACATTTTCCATGGAGAGCTTGTTAACTAGGAATTGCTCTATAGTCTGTACAAAGAATAAGCAAGCAGTTTGTCTTTAAATTTGTTCACCTGTTGTTTCTGTTTATCTAATTTTATTTTATCCCACTGCTATTAGAGGAACATTTCTTCCTTCTCTACCTTTCAAGTCTTTAGCCTTTTGTTGACATGTGTTTGCAGGATACATGGGAGGAAGTTGGTCCCGATGAACTTTCGTATGAGGTAAGCTACTGTGAAGATTCGAATTAACATTTTTTTCTGCTCAAGCACTCATACTAAGCTTGATTCTATCATTCAGGAATTACTTGCACTCGGTGAAGTAGTTGGAAGTGAGAGCAAAGGACTTTCAGTTTATTCAGTTACCTCCTTGCCTTCCGTAACATACAAGGCTGGGAACAGTCACACTGGAAGCAATGATTTGTAAGTTTGGATGCCATAATCTTTTTACTTTTTATGCCTGAACTTTTTTTCACTCAGAGATTAAAGATGGACCTGTATCCTTGTGTTCAGGTGTGTCATATGCCTTGTAGACTACGAAGAAGGTGACTCCTTAACAGTGCTTTCTTGCAAGCACTCATATCATCCTGAGTGTATAAATAATTGGTTGAAAATAAACAAGGTGTGGTTGTTTATATTTCCATTTAAGCATGTCATATACGTATACAAAGCATCTTCCTCGTGTTTTTGTCGAAGCTCAAATTACCCCCATTTCACTTTCGTTTTTTTTTTGCTTTGAAGCAACTTTTTGTTCATGTCATACCGGTTTATACAACCATCATAAGTTACCCTTTTTTTTATCTTGCTGTGTTACTGCAGGTCTGCCCTGTTTGTAGTGCCGAGGTCTCAATTTGAGGGTAAAGGTAGTATTTTCGGACCATCGTCATCCTCGAGCCACAACATAACTGCTTGTTTTTAGCAGAATGTTCCACCTCATTTTGTATTTTGAAAATAACTTGTATCAACACATGCCTGTATCAATTCTCTCTTTATTTAACTCGTGTTGAACCACCTTTGGAATTAGTTTCCTGCCTTTTAACTTTTAAGGCCATCAGCTGGGGTTTATTAAGAGAAAACATTTCCAATTTTCCTCGCTAAATTTTGATTGACTTCTCTCATCTTCCCACTTTGATTCTTGAATTCTTTTCCCACATTAGTCCTCGAACTTGGTTACTTTTGCCAACTTAGTCCCTATTTTTTTAGATTCATATTAGTCCCGGAAATTGATAACTTTTACCGACTAGGATTCAAATAAGGACTTAGATGTTCATAAAAAGTCTAATGGAATCCAAGTTTAAGGACCAAGTTGGGAAATGTTGTCAAGTTTAGGAACTAATGTGGATTAAAGGAACTAAAATGGAATTAATTCCCCCTCTTTTAACCTTTTTATTTCTATCAAAACACAACCAACTTAAAAACAATGCCTAAAACATGTTTCCCTTGGTACTGCACCCTCAGCAACTTCTATAATAAACAAGAGCTTCACCCAAAAACCATGTTCTTTCAGCATCCCTAACTTGAAGAAATTGTCTTCATATAAATGTTGGTGTGCAGAGCTTTGGTTAATTTGACGACTTCTTCCATATTGGATTTCGATCATTATGATCTTTTGGGCATCGATAGCTCTTCTAATCAATAACAGGTTAAAATGGCTTATCGAGCGTTGCAAGAGCATTTCCCTCCCTGATATTAGTGCATCTATGGGCATGATATGGCTATCGTTCTTAATGAAGCATATTTGGATCAGTTTGATCCTGGTTCTCGTTTGGCTTATGACAAGGTTGTTGGAAGTGTAGGGTGAGTACGCGATCTTAATTCATAACTCACACGATATTATTATGGAAACAAACTATGAGTACAAATCTTTTTCCCACCTACACAAACTTTGTTTACTCACTCATAATACGTTCATCACATGCTAATCCAAATATGCACCAGACATGGATACGAGCGTTGATCCAAAGATTGAAAATCTTGAAAAGTGCAGCAACAACAAAGAAGACAGAGCTAAGGAGAAGTGTCGATGGGCGAAACCAAGTGAGCAAGGAGGAGTGCCTGTGGACGAAATCAAGTGTGTTGGTTGCTTTAAACGTGCTTTGTTTGCTGAGAAAATGTTTGGGATTGAATCCTTGTATGGAAGAAGTCGAGTCGTCGCTCAATGGGCTGATTCCGAACATAAAATCCTGGAAGCTATTGAAGTGTGCCCTGTTGATTGCATTTCGTGAGTACCTGATCCTTAACTTACTTTTCACATACCATATGTCCATACAAATGCCGAACACGAATGCTCTCTTATGATATTGTCTACCAACATTGTGGAGATATCAGATCCTGCTGAGCTGGAGTTTTTAATGTCGAATCAACCTCAAGGGAATGATCGAGTTGGTGTCAGCAATACGGTGGGTGCTTGTGTATCGAACATATTTGTTGATGTGCTGATATTTTGATGCCATGGACAAAGATGCTAATTAAGAATCAAAGGCATCTGCCAATGCATACACTGTTTTTAAGGAAATGAATGTTGGAACTAACACTGCATCGTTTACTTCAGGAGACAGATCGCCGCTGAGAAGCAAGGATGTCGGCAATTCATACAATCAAATAACCGATCAGAACTCGAGCCCCGTCAAGTTCTTTTTATGACAACTGCAACGGTGGCAGCTGTTTACAAGTCAGAGACAGAGTGACCAGTGAAATAACCGACCCTGTAGGCAGCTCGGAGGCATCAACAATGGTTAATAGCTCAGCAGGGATTACATGGTACTTAATTGCATCGACTATAGTAGAACTAATGAAAACAATAAGAAACAAATGAGAACATGACAGTTGAAGGATCGTAAAGATCAATATACAAAGTGTCAATTACATGTTACTCCGAGAATATGTTATCCACATTTAACAAGCACAACAATGGCATGATTCACATCTGAATAGTTCAAAATCGAGATACAATCAGTACCGGTACTTGGTTGAGTAATCTTTGGGAGCAATCACGAGACCACGACCCTTTCTCGCCCCACGGTACACGGTTTCAACAATGTCGACCAAACTCCTGCTTGTCCTTGAGAGCCCAGTTGATCTTGTTGTTGTTCCCGGTGCCGAGATCAGTCATGATGTGTCGTTTCTGAAGAAGAACATGACCGTTGATGGATCGTAAAGCTCATACGTTGTGTTGAAATCCGGCACTTCGGTTATGTCGACGACGTAAATTACGGTAAAATTCTTTATTTTTCAGCAACTGAAGCAAGGACTTCATCCATCTGATAATGTAACATTCATTGGTCATTTTAATTACCACCAACATTAACAATCTTTTTCATCACGGAGGAAGGAAAAACAAGTCGATGCTAAAGCATTCATTTCATATTTGAATAAACAAGTTAGATTTTTTTTCCTTCAAATTTATTGTTGTCAAATTGATATAAAATGAAATAAATATTTAAAAAGGATTTCGATGCATGTAATCATGGAAATGGAAACTCAGCTCAGATGGTTCATAAGTTTGAAAACAATTTAAAAAAGGTAATTACTTTAGAAGAAAATGATATATGGAACTTAGTGAAGGAGGAATGACGTACCTGCATGGAAATTTCGTCCCAATCATGGCCAAAACGAATGATGACGACGCGTTCTTCCTCGGCGAGGATGGCCTGATCGACGGCCCACCCGGAGTGAAAGTGCGGCAACAGGTACGACATTGTTTCGCCTCTTCTCAATCAGTGTTATTTCTTTGCTTTCTAGATTTCCCTGTTAGTGTATGTAAATGCATGGTATATAAGTTCACGTGAACTGTGCATGATGGTTGTGCAGCTGAGGATTGATTCACTGCAGCTGATCAGTTGAAGTAGTTAGTTTGTTGAGTTAGTTACATCATCAGTTATAGCTATAGTACTAGCTATAAATACTCCCCTTGAGAGTTGTAATACACACGCATGATATAATGAATTTCAGAAGATTCATTTCTCTCATTTACTTTCTTTCTTGTTTTTCATAGATTAGACATTTGTTTCTAATCTTTACATGGTATCAGTTGCCAAAACGGTCCTGCAGTTTCTGTTTGCCTCTTTTCTTGGAGGTTCTTGGAGGTTCTTGCCCTTCTTTGACAATGGTGAACTTGCAACAAGCTGATGTTCAGTCTCCGGTGAATACCACAGTTACCTCAACGTCATATGGCTCTTCAGTCTCATCCAGTGTGCAACATATACCCAAACAAGATGTCATAAAGCTTACCGAGTCAACATACCTTCTTTGGAAGCATCAGGTGACCCTTATAATTGATGGCTATGGGTTGATGGCTTACATCTCTGGTGATAATCCTGCTCCATCTCAGTTTGTTACAAATGAGTCTGGGCAGCTTGAGGAAAATCCAGTGTATCTTGTGCATAGGCAACAAGACAAGTTGCTTGCCTCATGGTTGTTGACAACGGTTAGCATGGAGGTTTTGCCACATCTTACGGGGCTCACATCCTCTCGCACAATCTGGAATGCAGTTTCAAGATTGTTTGGAGTTCGTTCTAGTGCCAAGATTTCTTCTCTCAGACACAACTTGCACTCTCAGAGGAAAGCTGGCTTGACTGTGAGTGATTATTTAGCCAAGATCAAGACAATCTGTGATTTGTTGAATGTTGTAGGTTGTGTTGTACCTGAACAAGAACAAGTAAGTGTGATTCTTGTTGGGTTGTCAATGGAATTTGAGTCCATTATTGCTATAGCATCTCGTGATGTAGTGTCACTGGATAGTCTCACTGAAATGCTCCTGGATTGTGAGGCTAGGCAGAAAGTTTTTTTAAGCGATGGTATTACTGCGAATATGGTTGTGCAGCCAAAAGAAGAGAAAGGGACAAGGTCTCAGGCTGTCACTGAAACAAATGCAATAGAAAAGCAGTTTTATTCATGAGGTCAACAGGGAAGTCAGCAGGGAGGCTATCGTGGTCGAGGCAGAGGAAGGTTTAACAATTCAAATAGACCACAGTGTCAGTTGTGTGGAAAGTTTGGGCACATTGTTCAGCGGTGTTATCGTCGTTTTGATCGAGATTTCACTGGAGTTGGCAGTGAAGATCAGTCTGCTGAGCAGTGGAAGAAACCAGTTGAACAGATAGTTCCTGTGAATGGACATGGGTATAGTCACACGCTGCAATCTCCTGTCTTCTACTATCCATCTACCTTCATGCCTGGTATGCCTTATGCTTTGACTCGTCCAGGACTGCCTTACTCCTCGAGTCAGGTA
Source organism: Hibiscus syriacus (assembly GCF_006381635.1). Classification (NCBI taxonomy): domain Eukaryota; kingdom Viridiplantae; phylum Streptophyta; class Magnoliopsida; order Malvales; family Malvaceae; genus Hibiscus; species Hibiscus syriacus. The sequence goes on along the minus strand of NW_024062753.1, from coordinate 681,769 downwards.
ATGAATACCTTCCCTGGTGACTGTGGAACTCTTCCTGCAAAAACAGAAGGACAAGAGTCATTTGTTCATACTGCACCTACAGCTTTTGTATCCACTGTGCCTAGTATGGCAGTAGCTCACGGTGCTCAAAACCACTCCAATGCTCTGTGGTATCCAGACACTGGTGCCACTCATCACATATCAAATGATCTTGTACCCTTCAATTCAGGTGTGTCATACAAAGGTAACAACACTCTTTTAATGGGAAATGGTGAAGGAATTAAAATTGATCATGTTGGTCAAGGCTTTCTGTCTTCTAGTCTTAGACCTCTGGTGTTACAGAATATGCTACATGTCCCACACATTAAGAAGAAGTTGTTGTCAGTATCTCAATTCACTCGTGATAACAATGTGTTTATTGAGTTTCACCCTTTTGAGTGCTTGGTGAAGGATGCACAGACTCGGAACATTCTGCTGAGAGGGAAGCTCACACATGAAGGTTTATACCAGCTGCTACCGTATGAAGAAAAGAAATCTTGTTGCATGGTGAATAATGTGACCAAGGCTTCAAACAGTCTGGAACTTTGGCATAGGCGCTTAGGACACTCCTGTGAGAAGACTGTCAAGAATGTTATGAAAATGTGTAATATTTCTAGTAGTGAAAACAAATTAAACAATGTTTGTTCTGCATGTTTACAAGGCAAGGCTCACAAGCTACCTTTTTGTAATTCGTTGACTGAATACAAAGAAATTTTTCAGCTGGTTGTGTCTGATGTGTGGGGACCTGCTCCTGTAGTTTCGACTGAAGGTTACATATATTATGTATCATTTGTTGATGTGTTCAGCAGACATACCTGGGTGTATCTAATCAGAAAGAAATCTGAAGTCAGCCAATGCTTTCTTAATCTTGTAAAGATAGCAGAGGTTCAGTTTGGGAAGAAAATCAAAGCATTGCAGAGTGATGGTGGAGGTGAGTATCAGGCCCTGAAGAGTTGGTTTTTTACCAATGGTGTACAGCATCGAATCTCCTGTCCCAGCACGTCAGAACAGAATGGGAAGGCTGAACGAAAACATCGCCACATTGTTGAGATGGGACTAACCATGTTGGCTCAAGCATCACTGCCGATAAAGTTCTGGAGTCATGCCTTTACTATGGCAGTATATATCATAAATAGACTACCTTCTGAGGTCATTTCAGGCAAGACCCCATTTGAGGTTCTCTATCAGAAAGCTCATGACTACTCTGGAATGAGAGTGTTTGGGTGTGCTTGCTTTCCCTTCTTGAGACCGTTTAATCAACATAAATTGGATTTTCGATCAAGGCAGTGTGTGTTTCTCGGGCCCAGCACTTCACATCATGGGTACAAATGTCTAGACGATAATGGCAGAGTTTTTGTATCTCGACATGTGAGGTTTGACGAACAGGTATTTCCTTTTGATAAGAATCAATTTGTGTGCAGGTGCCATAGACAAGAAATTGTCACTACTGGACAATTGCCTATATTATATAATAAGTGTGGAGCCACACTGCTTGGAAATCATCATAATGCGCATGGGGTTGGAGCCATCTCGTCTTCTGCATATAGTGATAACCTTGGGACCACACCTCTTGGAGCTATACAAGACAATGCTCATGGGACCACGCCGCTTGGAGCTATACAAGACAATGAACATGGGGCCACACCACTTGAATTAATAGCCGTTCACCATGGTGCGCATGATGGTGCGCAAAGTCCAAGTAATAGTGCCCTTGGCGTGGTGCCCACTCGTGTTGAGACTTCAAGAAATGCATGCGTTGAAGAGTTAAATAGTTATGCTCATGGTGCGCCAAATTCAAATGTGCATGGGCTCCAAGGAAGTGTTCGTGGGGTCCAAGGTAATTCTCGTGTGGCAATTGTATATAAAAGGAGGAGTAATGCGCCTAATATAGTTAATGGAGGTTGTGTTGGCAATGCACATGGGGTCCAAGGAAACTATGAAGCAACTTTAAATAATGATAATGCGCCTATAACGAACAATGGTGTGCATGTGGTCCAAGGAGATTCTCGTGGTGCACATGTGATCCAAGGAGATAGGGGTGCGGCAAACATAAATAATGGAAATAATAGTGGAAGTTATAATGGTGGCAACACAGCTTTTCGAGACAATGGTGCGCAAATTTCAAGCTATGGGACCGCCGCCCATGATAATGACGTTAGTGTGAGCAATGGGACCATGCCGAATGTTGAAAGTAGCGCGAGCAAAGTTCAATTAAATATTAATGCGCATGATGGTGGCTCATTTGTTGAGTTGGCAAATTCACGTGGTGCACATAATTCAAGTCCTTTTGAGTTGGCAAATGCACATGGTGATGGGGCCATGCCGAATATTGAATGTGGTGGTGGCTCACATGGCAATCAAGGTGCGACAAACATTAATAATGAGAGTATTTTTAATGGTTGTTCACATGGAATCCAAGAAAGTCTCGATAATGGCAATTCTGGGAGTAGTTGTCATGCACATGGGATCCATGAAGAGAATCACGATGATAGCAATTATCGTGGTAGTTCACGTGAGGTTCAAGAAGAAAATGGTACATCAGAGCCGTGCATTGAAGTTCAACAAAATGTGGAGAGTGGTGTACCACAAACAGTCTTCAATGTTCATCCCATGATGACTAGGAGTAAGCATGGAATCTGGAAACCAAAAGTTTATAACGTTGCACGTTCAGATCGAGAACCATCAAATATCACAGAGGCCTTGATGAGTCCTCATTGGAAAGAAGCTGCACAAGCCGAGTATGATGCCTTGGTAAGGAATGGCACGTGGACACTAGTTCCTCTTCCCAGAGATAGGAAGGCAGTGAACTGTAAATGGATCTTTCGAGTAAAGAGAAATGCTGATGGCTCGATTTCAAGGTACAAAGCACGCTTGGTGGCGAAAGGTTTTCTTCAAAAACCATGGATCGATTTTGATGAAGTCTTCAGCCCGGTGGTTAAGCCTGCAACGATTAGGGTAATCATTTCCTTGGCATTGTCACGGGGGTGGAAGCTGAGACAGGTTGATGTCAATAATGCTTTTTTGAACGGGCTGCTCACTGAAGAAGTGTATATGTCTCAACCACCAGGGTATGAGCAAGGCAGTGGTGAGCTGGTGTGTAAGCTACACAAGGCAATTTATGGGCTGAAACAAGCACCGAGGGCCTGGTTTGAGCGACTGAAGGCATACCTGCAATCTGAAGGTTTTTGCCTAGCTAAGTCGGATACCTCTCTTTATGTTCGAAAGACCTCGGATAGCTTAGTGTACTTACTGGTGTACGTTGATGATATCATCTTAACAGGGGATAAATAGGTGGTTGTTCAAAGTGTTATAGACAGACTGAATGCTCAATTTTCGTTGAAAGATCTTGGACCATTGCACTTTTTCCTAGGAGTAGAAGTCAGTTATGAAGGTGGTGATGTTGTTTTGAGTCAACAAAAGTATATCCAAGACCTTTTATAGAAACATGGTTTTGGGGAAGTGAAAAGTCTGCCCACCCCTATGGTTTCTAACATAAAGCTGTCAGCCAAGGAAGGAATACCACTTGAAGATGCTGCACGATACAGAAGCATCGTAGGTGCTCTGCAGTACATCGTGATCACTCGACCTGATGTGGCATTTGCTGTGAACAGGGTGTGTCAATTTATGCAAGCCCCACTGGATGTTCATTTTATGGCAGTCAAGCGAATACTTCGCTACCTACAAGGCACCATTGATTTTGGACTGCGTTTTACACCCTCCTCGAGAATGGCTCTGACTGGTTTTGCAGATGCCAATTGGGGTTCGGATGTTGATGATAGACGATCAACCTCAGGGTTCTGTATATATTTTTGTGGGAACTTGGTCTCGTGGAGCTCTAGAAAGCAACAGGTTGTTGCACGTTCAACTGCTGAGGCTGAATACAGGAGTGTGGCTTGTGCAGCTGCTGAGATGGTGTGGCTTCAATCTTTGTTGGGGGAATTGCATGTAGTTTCACATGGCAAGGCCATATTGTGGTGTGATAATACAAGTGCAGTTGCTGTATGTGCTAATCCTGTACTGCATTCCAAGTTCAAACATGTTGAGCTGGACTTGTTTTTTGTTCGAGAAATGGTGGCTATGGGACAGCTACAAGTGCATGAAGTTCCTGCAGTTGAGCAGGTTGCTGATGTGCTGACCAAGCCTTTATCAGCCCCTTGGTTTCTCAAACACAGACAAAGGTTGCTGGTGGTGCAACTTAAGAGCAGATCAGATTGAGTCTGAAGCAGGTTTGAAGTTGAAGGTTGCAAGGGGAATGTTAGTGTATGTAAATGCATGGTATATAAGTTCACGTGAACTGTGCATGATGGTTGTGCAGCTGAGGATTGATTCACTGCAGCTGATCAGTTGAAGTAGTTAGTTTGTTGAGTTAGTTACATCATCAGTTATAGCTATAGTACTAGCTATAAATACTCCCCTTGAGAGTTGTAATACACACGCATGATATAATAAATTTCAGAAGATTCATTTCTCTCATTTACTTTCTTTCTTGTTTTTCATAGATTAGACATTTGTTTCTAATCTTTACATTCCCTCTCCTCTTGGTTTGGGAAGCTACCACACCATGGAAATCTGAAAGGATGAAGAAGATTGCTGTTGAATTACCATTTTATTTGTAGCAATGCCGACCAAGGAAGGCTCTGGAAAGGTCTTCAGTCTTATACGTCGCGTAAATATGGTTAATGATCTTCCGCCCGCTAAAATAATGCCACGACTCTGATTTTGTGAATCACATGCATGACCTTATTTTACACTAAACTGGACCCCCTCCATTAGCATAATCAGATTCCGTTCTGAAAATTAACAAAAAAGGTAAACGACTAAAATAGCTATCCAATTTTAGAGTACTATCAATTTAGTCGAAGAATTTTGCAATTGAATTACTCAACTTTCAAGATATTCTCAATTTAGTAACCAACATTAAAACAAATTTCTTTCTAGTCACCAATGTTAAATTTCCTTATTAAATTAGACTTATATCACTTTCGATAAGATAATAATATATATCATCTAATCGGTTACAAATTGAGATTGAAATAAGTTTTCTAACCTAAGGTTCAAACTTACATCTTTTAGAATAACTCCCAATGACAATCACTACACCTAACTCATACATATGTTACATAATCTAATTCCCTGATTAGCCTTAGCGGTAAAAAAGAATATTGTTCACCTTAAAGGATCCATATTGGTTAAAAAAAAATTTAACAGATTGTATTACATTGAAATCACCCGATATTATTAAAAAATAATTAATTATATTTATTTTATAAAATTATTAATTTTAATGTTTATAAACATCGATTAACCTTTATATTATTTAGTTTCAATCATGTAATAAATATTGTAGTTATATATTATATTTGTTTTGAAAGTCTTTAAATTGAATCTTAAGATATGTCAATATTTCATTAGAGATATATTTATTAAATTAGAGGTCACTAATAAATTTAGTGACGAAGATTAAGATAATTTTTTAATATCGGCGAATAAATTGATAACACTTTAAAAATATGGTCATCTTTTGATAATATAAAGACTTCGAAAATATTTTAATTATATTTAATAGCTTCAAATAGAAATGGTTTAAAAAGAAATTAATTATAACTTACATGGGCCAAAATGAACCCTAAAAGCCCAATTTCGCAACATATTTGTTAGATTAGCTGCCTCCCAATTCACCATTGCCATTACGTTCTCTCGCTTCATCGGCAGCCATGGTACTCCCTTTTGCTTGGTTTCATATATCTTTAGAGCTCTATGTTATTAGAACAACTGGGTGTCCTTTTTATTTTAAAAATATCATGCGAAATCACTTTCTTCAATATACCTTTAGTGTAATATTTCCCAGATTTTATGATAGGTTACTTCTGTTTTAGCGAAGCAAGGATGACTATAGGATGCTTGAAATCTGAAAATTGGTCTTGAATTGATCGATATAAACATTGGGTTTCTCTAAGAATTCCAAGTATAAGTAAATCTATGTTATTGCAAAGTGAGGATCAATTTCTCTGGTGGTGTTGCTGTTTGTTCTTTGCGCTTGATGAAGTATAATCTAATTTCATAATTAAATAAATATTTGTAAGCATAAAAACGGTTATAATATAAAAGCAGCGAAAAAGATCGAATATAAATAACCTTACGACACTGTCTGAACTGAGCACCAAACACCGAGATGTGGTTGCACTATAGTCATGCACGTTGAATTTTGCTTGATTCAAGACCTAAAATTCTCAAAGATATTCTAAGCAGTCAAAAACTCACCAGATGATATAGAATCACTCGTGTTTATCAAGCTTAGGGACCTCTAGGCTAGATTGTATTGTAGTGGTTCTCTCATCAAGAACTACCATCACTCAAGCCACCTTCACACATACACCATCAACTATGAAAGTGGGAACGTGGATAATTATGAATTGGTATTGCAGGTGAACGTGCCTAAGACAAAGAAGACTTACTGCAAGAGCAAGGAGTGCAGAAAACACACCTTGCACAAGGTTACCCAATATAAGAAGGGTAAGGATAGTTTGGCCGCTCAAGGGAAGCGTCGTTACGATCGCAAACAGTCCGGTTATGGTGGTCAGACCAAGCCCGTGTTCCACAAGAAGGTAACTTTTGCGGCACTTTCAATTTATCCCCTAAATGGATATTACTTATACAATGAAAAGGTTGATTAGCTTCTGCTTTGTTTTTTTGTACCGGTCAGTTTGTGACGGATGCTAAGTTCTTCATTTTGGTTATTGCTATTTTCTATCCTGACTTTCTCGTTACTGTTTGCTGTCGGGTATGGATATACATCCAACATAGGCATGCTCAGAAGTTCTCATATGTTTAGAGGACGTGTCACAAGAGTTGGACAGATATTTTCAGAAAAAACAAAAAGTCCAGATAATATACACTATTTCTTTAGACTCCAAGTGTTTGTATTATACGACTGTATCCTTTCTGCAGGCAAAGACTACCAAGAAGATTGTGCTAAGGCTGCAATGTCAGGGTTGCAAACATGTCTCCCAACATCCAATCAAGGTTAGACTTAGAACATTGAAACTCTCCTGCTGTTCTATTTGCTTTATTTTTTAGGCATCTTGTTTCACAAGCTGATATTCAGTTGATTCGAGTCGGTTTTTGCAGAGGTGCAAGCACTTTGAGATCGGTGGGGACAAGAAGGGGAAGGGAACATCTCTTTTCTAACTAAATGTGTTAACTCATATATAATATACTTTGTTAGTTTTACTTTGCTGCAGTTGTTGGAACCAAAAGCAATATAGAATTTTGTTGAGTTTGGTTTTAGTTTTCTGATATAGGGGATATTTTTTTTGTTTTCATTACTTAATGACATCTGTTATTGTCACAATTAGTAATTATTTGAATTTGATTGCCTTCAATTAGTTATTAGTTTAAAGATTAATTTAGAATAGGGGGTGTAGTTTGGAGACATCTTATACAACTCTCTTTTTTTAGTAAAGTTTGAAATTCAATTACGAATTTTGATAAAAATATAAAACACTAATATAAAATAGATAATTTAAATAAATTATGTATTTATATAAGTACATATACTCCTCAAAGAGCTAGCAGTTAGAGGATTCAACTTTAGGAAAGAACACCATATGTATGTCAAAACAAGTTAGGCAACCGGAGCTAATCAAGTGCGGCTTTGTTTTTACGACCAGATACTGGATTCGACAATCCGTCAAAAATTGCGGTGGTCGAAAGTACTTGTAAATCTGGCTTTAAGCTCCATTTTGATGCTGGCCATAGGGATGACAAACTAGTACCACTGTCTGGATCTTGCAAACTTGGCGTGCTAGGTGATTTCTTCACTGCCGAGAGTTCATGAATCAAGTAACCGTCTCCAACACATGTTGTAGTTGGGCTGAACCCCATCTCGGTATAGGCTAATAAGTTAGTGCGGCTTCCTGCTTTGGATCTCAGAGCCAAGCATTTCGATGTAAACCCTCCGCCGCTGGTGTTATCCTCTAACGTCTTTGCAGGAGTATGAGTGAAAAAGTCGGCTTCGGATTTTGTCCGTCTTCTGAGCCTTTTGTCTCTTGACTTATCGAGTTCACCTTCTTTAGCTTCTCCAGGAGACATGATATAAACTCTCAGTTCATCATTCTCATTAAAGAATCCATTAGCTTCACTTCTACAATTCCGACGAAGCTTCGAAGGCGGGTTGCAAGCAGAAGAGGGTTTCCTGAATGTATCATCCTCCGAACAATTAACTTCTCCTTTCCTGTATACCGCCATCTCAAAAGCTTTGGGCATCGTATTTATTTGTACTTGTTTAAGGCCATAAAAACCTTGCAATGAAGTCATTGCACGGGAGACCCTTGGAGGAGTCATTTTCGGCCTTATAGACTGGAATGAGTCGAACAAATCAGGAGGCAAATCTCGCGCAGGGTTTCGGTTTGCACTGCTTTGTCTGCAAAGAGTTATGAGACGGTAATTTTCTGAAAAGCACTAACTCAGATGTAATCAACATTCAGATAGTAAGTTTTTAAATGCAAATAGAAGCTCATTCGAATGAATGGGAAAAGATTTTATAAATGCACTAGGAATATTTGTTTAAATGGCTGAGCAATTACATGTTTTGAAAGATTTTTCTGACCCAACACGCAATAAAAGTTGTTCTATATTCATTAAGAACACAGCAAAAGACGAAAATTTCTTCATGACTAAAAGGAAAATGTAATAAGTGAATGCACTTTAATTGCTTCTTTGCAATATGATCATCTAAGCTGCTTACTACTTTACTGCATACAAAGAAGCAAATAAAAACTGCATCAAATGGTTTGAGAAAACCATATCCACAATTAACCATCCGAGTCAAAATCATAAGAAGACGTCACTTATCAAGCATTGTAACAACCCGACTTTTGTCCAATAAATACCTCGAGTTAGGCTCTTGAGCCGTGATGAATCCAGAAATAATTTTTAGGGTGAGCATATATATATATATATATATATATATATATATATATATATATATATATATATATTAACAACACAAAATTTATGTATGTAAATGGACAAAAATAAAATTGTAAGGATAAAATAGATAATTAACATTAAAAAAAATTGGATTTCAATACCATCCTAAACCATACTTTAATCCGCCACGACTGCTCTGGATTTATGAAACTTAACATGCACGGGTGCAAATATGAAAAGTACATCTTATCTTAGCAGCCCTAAACCATTTTGATGCATAAGAGAAAAAAGGTATAATACCCTGGTATTTCGGAAACGTTCGACAAGCAAGGCGATGGCGGATGCCGCCCTGGTAAAGGGATCCGAATTGACTTAAGAGCAAACATTTGATGATCCGTAACCAGACTATTCATCTTTTTTATGTCAGCTACCTGATTAATTCACAAGCACACATGGCAACACCAATTTATCAAATACATAAACAAACCATAAATAGGAAACTATAATAATAAAGAAGAAGAGCAATAAACAATTCGAGTTAATTCCTACATTACCCATTGGTGAGTTTCCCCACTTTCAATAATATACAAACATGCACGTTTACGAAAAAAGAAATCACGGAACGATTGGAATCGTAAATTGTTACCTCAACGCCGTATTTGATGGCGACGCCGGCCAGAGTATCGAAACGGGAAACGGGATGTTGAATGAAACCGTCACGTCGTGATGATGAATCCGGCAAACCTCGATTCCTCTCTTTCTCAAAAACACTGTTCTCGTCGCAAAATTTACTATAACTCTCATCCGTGTTGTAACTGTAATCTCCATTTATGATGCTGTTCCCCCGCTCTCTTCCCATCAGCAGATCCAACGAGAGAGGGGAAAATGGTGAAATGGAATTAAGTTAGAAATTAAACGGATAAGGAGTTCCCTCCAGATAGTTTTCTCTGCTTCCAGGGAAAAGATGACAAAAAACAATAGCAATATAAATAGTGGAAATCAAAATAATATAGATACATATAAATAATTACAGCGTGGAAAATATTAAAAAATAAACTAAACTGAAACTTTTTAGGTTTAAATAATTTTTTCTGTTATTTATTCAACCCTAACACGTTTTGAAGTTATTTTTAAATAATTTTAGTTTTTATATTAATTTTTTAAAAATTAGAACTTTAACCGACTAAATTTGAAAATTATGACTTATATATAATATATGAACTAATGTAAATTTTGATTTAATAAAATTTACGATTACTGATTAAGTTATGGATGAAACAATATTTGTTAAGTCTAAATCTTTGACTGCACACATATTTGTTTACCAGGAGGTTTGTTGTATGTGAACGAATGGAACAGATTTCAATATACCTCAGCAGCTGCATTTCTTCTTGCTGTTTATTCTGGTTCTCTCTCTGCCGCCATTGCCAAGCTCGCTTGTCCCGACTGCGAAGTTCAACCTCACAGAATTCTCGGTTCCATCAGGTCACAGGTAAGTCTAAAACCGAGATTTAATTGATTCATGCAGATTTTCTTAGAACATGATCGAATATGCATGTGTCCGACACTTGCATACGAATCCAAGTAAATACATGTTTCGCTGAAAAACAACATTGGTTCTACTATTGCTTGTATTTGTTGCACAGACTAATTACATCTTGGGGGGGAAATCCCATGTCATTTATACGACTAGAAATTAAAATTTTTATTTACTAGGTCCACGTCTACCACCATCGAATCAGCCTCCTCCGATCGCACCATCTCTTCCTCCACGACCACCACTATCCCTACCCCAACTCCTCCCGCCACCTCTTCCACGGCCGGAATTCAGCTTTCGGTTTTGTTTCATCCACAGACAAGGAACAATTATGAAGCTCTGATCCATTAAGTTCTAGATCTTTGTTCAAACTATCCTCATCTTTGAAATCCAAGTAAGCGAAGCTGGACTCGATTCCATATTGTTACGAAATTGGATAAGACGATGACAATAAATTACAAATCAATTGGAAAAAAAACAGAATGAACACCAAGATTTTACTTGGCATCATCACCCGAGCCAAATGATATTTAGGTCACGATCTTTAAACACATGTGATCAGATGTGGAGTACAACTTGAAATCACAAGACTACTAGCAAGATATTACTCAGACTTGGGTGCTTAGGATATGAACATGTGCAGTTTTACACCTAAGATTTCCATGTATTTGAAGGATCCTTCAACAGACATATCCCTATACCCGCAAAACCGGAAAAGAGGGACATGGGTGTCATACTACAACAAGAAAAATGAACTCACAGCAGCATATATTCAATTAACAACAAAATTCTCGATGACGATATAAACAAACCCTTTCACAGCACTGGTACCCCAATCTACTGGTATCAACACCCTCGTAATCTCTGCACAATAACCAAAGTGCTCTTCCAAGGAATTATTAATCTGGAAATGGTTCAGACAAGGCGGATATATACGGATAAATTTCAAAGAGGAAAGGAGAGAGCAACAGAAACTAATATTTATACCAAAACACTAACCTCATCCTGACCAAAAGATTGATCAAACCGTTTGACCAATATTGTTCAAGACTCACCTTTTCCACCTTTCTGGAAAGAATTGTTCTCATTGCTGCAAAGACAGTGCAGGAAAAAAATACATTAATCCAATCAAATACTATGTCTAGATCAAGGGTCCGAAAGATAAAAACATATCTAAGTACCAATTTATGTATCTGAGACAAGGAAAATTACCTGCTGTACAGTGTATATTCACCGCTTTCGTGAGTGAAATCAAGTCTAACAGCAGGATTCCGACCAGATTGAAGAGATGAATGAAAACAAGCAATTGCCTTCTTTACATCCTAGTGTGATGCAAACATGGTTGATAAAAATATGTGCAGGAAAAATAAGAGAAAGTGGGACTATACGAATGGGACATCATACCTCTTCATCGGATTCCTCCTCCGAGCTGCTACCACTGGAAGCAGTTTTAGCCTTTGCACTCTCTGAAGGTACATTCTTTGCAACACAACTTGGCAAAGTAACCTTTTGAGGAGGTTTCTATACAAGTATACATACAGTTGGTGGAATTTTATAAATATCTAAATACCAATAGAAAAGGCAGGACTTATAAGAACCCTAGTCTATTATTAAATGAAATTCTCAGGACTCAAAAGCTTTGCAACACATTCCAAATATTCAATATTGCAACATAGCTGGCATCTCGACACTCACATGTTCATCCGAAGAGCTATCACTAGACTCCTTTTTGGCAACAGGGGTGGGTCCTTTCTTAGAAGAAGGCTTTGATTTTTCCTGCATGTGCAAAGATATTACATTTATCATTATAATAAAAAAAAGCTCCCAATCAAATCGAAAAGAAACATCTAGCACTTGCTTCGTCTTCATCCGAGCTGCTATCGTCGTCATATCTAGTAAGTCTTGCGCTATATCTAGTAATAGTCCCAATACTCACATCATTGTCAGAAGAAGAATCTGAACTGTTATCAGCTCTCACTGTCTTAGCAGCTGGAACAGAGGCTTTTGTAGCAACTGCAGGTTTTTTATTCCGAGCAGGAGCTTCCTGCGGGAAAGTCAAAACATTGAACGATAAAAAATCATAAAAATAACATCTGCAACCATATAAAATAGTTACAAGAATGAGCGAAATATTCACTACATTGGAGGATAAATATCTGTCACTACTACTCTGAAGAACCCGAATTGCTAGCTTGTTTTGCTTTCTTTGCAGGTACAGAGCCATTCTTCGCAACAATGGGGCATTTCTTCACAGGACGTGGTTCCTGGACCAAAACAATTACCATAAAGTGGGCGAAACAGATACAAACATGGCTTCATCTGCTTCATTTTTACAATCACACAAATGTACTGACTAGTTACTTAAAGAGAACTTAGAGCTTAAATCATGTAAGGAACCTATTCAAAGCAAAACATATAATGAAAAGTGAATTATCAGCAGGCATCGGTAGAGCAACAAATTTAGCATATAAGTAAACCAATAGTAGGTTGTCACATACATAATCAGAATCAGAAGAATCATCAACCAGTGCTGAGCTTTCACATATGTAATCGAAATCAGAAGAGTCATCAGAAGAACTACTAGTTCCGTATTTATTCGTCTTCGTCGTCGTCTTAGCTTCAACCTTCATCTTTACAATAGCCTGTGCTACACCACCGTTTTTCATCTGCCTTTTTGCAGCCACTTGTTTCTCAGGAGTCTCAAAACACACATAATTGTCAGAAGAAGAATCTGAACTGCTATCAGATTTCACTGTCTTTGCAGCTGGATCAGAGGCTTTTGTAGCTACTGTAGGTTTTTTATTCCGAGCAGGAGCTTCCTGGAAAGCCAAAAACATTGAACATTAACAATCATAAAATTAACATCTGCAACCATACAATGTTACAAGCATAAGAGTAATATTCATTTCATCGGAGGATAAATCTTCGTCACTGCTAGAGTCTGAAGAATCTGAATATCTAGCTTGTTTTGCTTTCTTTGCAGGTACAGAACCATTCTTCACAACGGCCGGCTGTTGCTTCACAGGAGCAGGTTTCTGGATGAAAAACAAATAACCATAAAGAAGCAAAACATATACAAACATGCGTTCATCTACTCCATTTTTACAATCACACGAATGTATTGCCTCGATACTTAAAGAGTACTAAGAGCTTAAATGATATAAGGAACCCATTCAAAGCAGAACATGTAATGAAAAGTGAACTATCAGCATACATGGATGTCGAGAGCAACAAATGTAGCATCATAAGTAAACCAGTAGTGGGTTTGTGAATACATAATCGGAGTTAGAAGAGTCATCAACCAGTAGTGGGCTTTCGCATATGTAATCGGAATCAGAAAAGTCATTAGATGAACTACTAGTTTCATATTTCCTCTTCGTCTTAGCTTCAACCTTCTTCTTTACAATAGCCTGTGCAACATCGTCGCTTTTCTTCTGCCTTTTGGCAGCCACTTGTTTCTCATGAGTTTCTTTAGCCTTTCTCTTACCTATATATAATCATATAAAAAGGATGTCAAATAAAAACCCACAGTTTCATAAACACAATAAACAAATAAAACCATAAAACAAGCAGTAATTTCAAATTATACCTATATATTTAAATTTCAAAACCCAAAAAGACTTATATCACAAATGTGCATAAAGTATGTCAGATTTTTCATCTAGGTACCAAAAGTTTTTTTGTTAAACTATGTGCCTAAAATATATCATCTGTTTCATCTAGATACTACGATGGTAAACTAAAATATGGTAAGTTTAGGTATTTAATTTGACAAAAAAAATTAGTTAAATAAAAAAGATGGCATGGTTTAGGTATCTACTATTTTTTATCAGTTAGGTGTCTACTGTTGAATTAAGCCAACAGAATTTTACCTTTCTTTCCAGATCGAGGAGCTAGAGCAGGAGCTGCTTCAACCTACAAGAAAAACAGCAACTATCCTTTATTCTAGTTTTTGGCTAATTTTGCGAGACTGAAGTAATTTTAAATGTCCCGTAATTGAATCTGATCTATCAACTTTTCTCATCTAAAAGGAGAGGAAGCTGGAAAAAGCACACACACAACGACTCAAAGAAGTTGCAAGACCCTAGTGTGAAGGTATTTATGGAGATGGGTCTTGGGTTTGGAGTGAAAAAAAAATAAACAGTCAAGGAACTGAGGAATTTACTTCTTTGTTTTCTCATGCGGAGGAACGACGATCGTGAGAAAGGGGATTCCTTCGATTATCTCACCAGGCTTTACTTCTTTGTTTTATTTCTCGTTTAATTTATAGTTCTTTGCTTTGTTCGTTTACATTGGTATTTGTATAAAAAATTTCTCCCTCGTTATTAATAATTACCAGCTTAATTTAAAAATGAATTATGTTTTTCCATAATGTTAATTTTATGTTTTAATAATTATAATTAAAAAGTAATTCTGACAATAAACAAATACGATATGTAATTAAATCATCCAATCCATCACTAAGAGTATCAAGCTCTCTTAATCTTGCAAATGATGAGAGTTTTCAGCTGGAGAACTAGCAAGGTATTTTAAAGGGCATGAGGCAGGGAGATCTGATTGGGGCAAGGATATGGAATCATTTGGATACTTGTGCACATTGATGGTAATTACTAATGATTATGTCAAGATGCATCTGAAACCAGACATCACCTTTGCAGCTTTTACTTGGGCAAATGTGTGGTAAGATGATGCATATTTATCTGGCAGCAGGAGATGCTGTAGTTGTGCTAAAAGTAAATATAAATATAGACACAGAATTGCAAAAAATATCAAAATGGTAGGATAATTTTCTGGTTACTTAACAAACAAGACATTTAAAATTGTAGCAACAAATTCGACATAATAGTTGAAGAAAAACAAAACTGAGTTTAATCCTAAACCAAAACATTTCCATTTGAAACTACTCCACGCTTCATTAATCCTCATCATTGAAAGTAGTCTTCTTTCCTGCATTTCATATTAATTAATTAATTAAATTATTAGATAAGAAAATAAATAAATTAGCAATAAATAATGAAAAAAGGAGAAAAAAAAGGCAGCAGCAGTAGGAAAAAAAACCAGTGCCAGCAGCAGCAAGATTTGGTTTATTAGGTGTTCCACGTCCACCTCTACCACCACCAAATCGGCCACCTCCACGCCTACCGCCTCGGCCACCATCCCTTCCGCCACGACCTCCACGTCCACCACCATCCCTTCCGCCACTCCATCCACCACTCCTTCCACCTCTTCCACTACCCGGACCACCACCAAAATCACCTTTCGGTTTCGCCTCATCGACAGTCAAGTAATAATTATTAAGTTTCGACCCATTAAGTTCCAGAGCTTTGTTAAAACTATCATCATCCGCGAAATCCATGTAAGCAAAACTGCAAAGTGTTTCATATGATCAGATATACCACTAAAAATCACAAGAATACTAGAGTAAAAAACTTTAAGAATACTAAAAACTACAGCAACAAGATACTAACCCTTTCACAGAACCAGTTTCCCGATCTGTTGGTATCGCCACCCTAGAAATCTCACCACAAGAACCAAAATGCTCTTGCAAGGAATTCTTGATCTGGAAATGTTTTAGACACAAATAAATTTCAAAACCCATGAGGAAAGGAGAGAGCCACAAAAACTGATACTTAAAAGCAAACCACTAACCTCATCCTGGTCAAGAGATTGATCTAATCCTTTGACAAATATTGTTCGAGATTGACCTCTTCCTCCTTTCTGGAATGAACTGTTCCCATCGCTGCAAATGTGCAGGAATCAGTTGGAAGCATCAATGTAATTAAATAGCAACATCTAGATAGAGAGTCCAAAAGATATAATATACACACACACGGAAACAAACTCTCATAACAAGATAGGGAGAGATTACCCGCTGTGTGGTGTATATGCGCCCCTTTCACGAGCCAAATCAAGTCTAACTGCACGATTCAGCAAATATTCACCATTCAACTCTAGTGCCTGCAAAAAGGAGGATGTAGACTAATAACTTCAAAACAGTCTCCAAATTAATTATATACAAAAAAGTCAAAGGGAAAACATTTAACTGGTCACTTGCAGATTACACAAACAAAACATAGCTTATACACCAGATATCCATGTACGATCCAACATTGAAAATCGAGAAAACCTACCTTTTGTGCAGCCTCTGCTGTAGAAAATTCAACATGTCCATAGCCCTTAAAGTTCCCTTCAGGGTCAGAGGAAAAACGGACTTCCACAATTTCACCAGCATCTTTGAAGAAATTCTTTCTACAATATAAGAATAAGAAAAATGAAAATATTTCATTTAAAAAACCAATTAAGTGGTATCAGATAACCTAAACATACACATCAGCTTCTTCAACTTGAAAAGATAAGTTTCCAACAAACAGAGTCTTTGATCCAGCAGCTTGAGGGGTTGCAGGAGTTTGGGGCTACAAAAAAACCTCCAATCAGATTTTGACCGGCTTGACAAAATTATGAATAACAAGCAATCGGGGTACACTTGAAGGAAACAAAGGGATATTTGTAATTACAGCTTTCTTCTCAGACTTAAAATCCTGCTTGGCAGGTGTTGAAGCATCAATCATTTCAACATCTGTATCCTGATTCCAATATAAAAGCACAACACTACATTAGGCAATCATCACATCAACTTTCAAAAATTAAAATAAAAAACAGTTCTAAAGATGCTGTACTTTTTTCTTTGGGGCTTCATCTTCATCACTTTCCTCATCATCTGATGATTCCTCAGAATCTTCCTCTTCACTACTGCTTGCTTTTTTAACAGCTTTAGCATTTGAAGCAACCTTTGGCTACAAAATATAGATATACAACTCAGTAAATTGATCTGAGAAAAACAAAAGCATCTGAAGAAGTAATAACAAAAAATAAAGAGCCATGAGCAAACTGAAACTGCCATTTTATCAAGTTCAAAAATTTAAGCACACCTTTTCGTCATCAGAGTCATTACTGCTGGATTCCTCGACCTTCTTGGCAGGAGGAGCAGAAGCTTTCTTCACAGTAGTTGCTTTCTTGGCATCCTAGTGCAGTGCAATACAATCATTAACAAATATGAACAGGGGGAAATACAATGCAATAACTAGATGAATGAGATATCACACCACATCAGAATCCTCGTCGGAATCCTCCTCAGAGCTGCTCTCACTGGATGATGATTTAGTCTTCACAGAAGATGCAGGCAAAGCAGCCTTTTGAGGAGGTTTCTATACAAGTACAAATTCAGTTAGTGGAATAAATAAACATCAATATCAATTCAATACCAATAGAAAAGGCAGGTCTTATTGGGACCCCTAGTCTATTATTAAAACCAAATTTCTACATGCATATTCAGAAGACTTGAATGCTTTGCTACAAAATCAAAAGTTCCATTTATTTTAAACATTGCTGGCATCCCAACACTCACATCATCTTCATCCGAAGAGCTCTCGCTTTCTGAACTATCACTTGATTCCTTCTTAGTAACAGAAGTAGGTCCTTTCTTAGCAGCAGGCTTCAGTTTTTCCTGTATTTGCAAAATATTACATTCATAAATTAACATCACAAAAGCTCCCAACCAAACTGAAAATAAACAGGCATTCAACAATCAAGCACTTACTTCCTCTTCATCTGAGCTGCTATCTTCATCTGAACTGCCAGAATCCTTATCTTTCTTAACAGGTGCAGCTCCATTTTTAGCAGCTACTGCTACGTTTGTTTTTGAGGCAGGCTCCTAAACCAAATTTCAAAATAAATTCAAGAGATTAATAATAATTCCGGCAATATATATCTAGTAATTGCCTCAACACTCACATCATCCCCGTCAGAATCATCATCAGAAGAAGAATCTGAACTGCTATCAGCTTTCACTTTCTTAGCAGCTGGAACAGAGGGTTTTGTAGTAGCAACTGCGGGTTTTTTATTCTGGGCAGGAGCTTCCTGGCAAACCAATACATTGAACACTAACGATCAAATATCATTATACATATCTGCAACCATACAAAAGTTACAAGCATGAGCATGATAGTCACTTCATCAGATGATTCTTCCTCGCTGCTAGAGTCTGAAGAACCTGAACTGCTAGCTTGTTTTGCTTTCTTTGTAGGTATAGAACCATTCTTGGCAATAGTCGGCTGTTTCTTCACAGGTGCAGGTTCCTGAACGATAAAAAAACAATAAAAAAAGGCAGAACAGATACAAACATGCTTCCATATGCCTCAGTTTACTATCATGCGAATGATTGTCTACGTGCTTAAAAAAGAGAGTTAAATGTTCAAAACATTACAAGGAATCTACACAAAACAGAACATATAATGAAAAGTGAACTATCAGCATAAATCAACACCAAAATATCAAATGTTACAGTAGTGGGTATTCTCATACATCTTCGGATTCAGAAGAGTCATCAGACGAGCTACTGGTTTCATCTTTCTTCTTCTTCTGAGTCTTAGCTTCAACCTTCTTCTGTACAACAGCCTGCGCTACGCCATCGTTTTTCTTCTGCTTTTTGGTAGTCACTTGTTTCTCAGGAGTCTCTTCAGCTTCTCTCTTACCTATATATATAATCATAAAAAATGATCAAAAACAAAAACACATAATCTCATAAACACGGAAACCCATAAAAAGCAGCATTCACACGATGAATATCAACCTGAAAAATATTGAAGATTTATAACACATAATTGATGCTACACCATAAAGAAAAAGATTTCAAATTTAAAACCCAAAATAAAAAAGAATACCTTTCTTTCCAGGCAGAGGAACTGCAGCAGGAGCTACTTCAACCTATAAAAGACAGAAAAGGAAACAAAATTAAACCAAGGCAAAGGGCTTAAAAGAAAAAGAAAACCCATAAAAATCAACTGTGTATAATTTCTTTTAAAATAATGAAAGAAAGAGGCGTACTTTTGGGGTTGATTTCTTGCTTGATTTCCCCATTGTTGAGAGTGAAGAGATTTGAAATGGGAGTTGAGATCTTTTATGGGGTTTGAGATAGATTAAAAGAAAGAGCGGCTCGATGCAGAAGAGTTGCAAAACCCTACTTTGAATATTTTTTTGAGCTTGTGTTTAGGGTTTTGAGTGAGGGACGCAGCCGAGCAAATGAGGAATATATATATAACGTTTTGATTTTAGTTAGTACGCTAAACGCTTTCAACTATTTGCCAAAGAGCGCGCATTAGGGTTTTTGCATGTCCGCAAAACTATAACGGATGAATTTGCACGTGTGACATCCTCGACCGTCGATCCCATCTTCAAAGGACCCTGATGGTTGATTGGATATTCTGGTATCTTTTAATTTCCGTTTTTAACTCGTCTAAAAGTCGAATTATTTATAAGTACATAATTATAGTTCTATATTTATGTGACTTTAAATAAGAATTCAATGGACCGGCCGACCGGCAGTAATAAGAAATATTATTTTTTTAAAGATTTAAATTTAAACATTTATATTCGCAATAGGTGTTATAAATTAATAAAAAAAATATTGAAAAGATATTACGTTATCTGAGTCAGTTATTAAGGGAACACTTAAGGGTGCGTTTAGTTCACGGAATGTAAGATTACCAGTGGGAATAAAAGATTACCATTGCTGGGAATGTTGTATTTTGTGTTTGGTTGGTTTAGCAAGAATGTAAAATTATTGTATTTGATTAAAAGAATACAAGATTATTGGAATGTATATTTGATCAAAATGTCCTTATTATATATTTGTATAATATTACAAATTGTAAAATATTTATATATTTTCTTTAAAAAATTAAATTCATAATATTTATATAATTTTTTTACAAAAATAAAAATATAAAAAATGTTTAATGAAAGGGTAAAAAAAATTAACCCCTGAACTTCATATAAAATTTTAATTATAAACTTTTTTTTTGTAAATCTAAAATAATTTAAGGATAAATTTGTAATTTAACATTCGTAGAATTTTTATTATTCAATGACAGAAAATGATATTTTTGGGGAAAAAATAAAAATTTAAGGGTATTTTAGTCCAAAACACCAATAATGTTACAATACCTAAGGGAAGGGAGGTAATGACATTCATGGTAATATACCCCAAAAAATCTACTATTGGTAATAAAACATTACCAGGAATGAGATTCTCGGCCAACCAAACATGGAAATCCCACAATCCTTAAACCAAACACCCCCTAAGAGATTGCTTGGGACCCTAATTTTTACATGACGTTATTTTAATCTTGTTTTTTTATTTTTAAAATTGAGATTTCTAATTTTTAAAATTTATTTTTTATCTTTATAATTAAAGACTCAAATTTACTTTTGTAAAAAAGTGAGATTAAAAAAATTGGGGCATCATTTTTTATCTTTATAATAAAAAATCATAATTTTATTCATCTCACTTTTTACCTTTATAAATAAGATCCTTAATTTTTTTAATTTTATTTTCTACCTTTATAATTGTGAGTTCTAGTTTCTTCTAATTTCACATTTTGTTTTTATAATTGGGGCTCTTAATTTTTTTTAATTTCACTTTTTACATTTATAATTGAGACCTCTAGTTTTTTAATATCAATTTTTAGCTTTATAATTGAGGCCCATAATTTCTCGATTTTCTATTCCTTTCTTCATCCTCTCATTAATTCATTTAATTTTAAATTAAATATAATCATATTTTTTCCTTTCTTTTTTTAAAATTGTATTCTTTAATTTATCAAATATTTTTTTAACTCTTAGTATTCTCTAGTCTCAATCTAATGATAAAATGTCAAAATATTTTTTATTTTTTCATTTGTTGTTAAAAATCAAGATCAGTATCATACCCAAATTCATTTTTTTTATCTTAGTTGTATTTAAGGTGTTTTCTTATAAAAATAATAAAAATAATATTTGATAATATTTAATTGTTTTTATACGGCTTGTTAATATAATATTAAATTAATTATTCAAAGTAATAAAATATACTTTCATTCTATAAAGATTTATTTTTTAATTTCGGGCCCGAAAATATGGGAGTTGACTTTGTACCTTATTATCAATTCAAGTCGGTAAGGCAGGTTTTAGATCTCGATAAAGCAACTAAAGACTTCCAGCGCATATAGGTAACTAGCCGCCTCTCGGAAAGTGGAATCGTAGGTCAACGGGTGACAACGGTAATTATGGCAAGCTAACTACTAGGAGAACGGTTAGTGTACCAACAAATGAGGAAGGCGATCCAGGCGTCGACGTTCATTCAAGAGGCTCGAGAGACTTTGAGAGGACATTCTCTTTCTCAAGCAGATCGTTGGATCTGCGACCTATCATACAACTCTTGCATGTTTTCGTGGTTAGGTGGCTTGGCCCGTCCAAAGATAGATATAGATCGGTTGGCACTAGATCCACTAGATAGGGTAGCGGTACAGACAACTATGGATAAAATTACGTTTGTTTCGTCGGGTCAGTAAATATACCCAACATCTATTTTGACTATAAATGATACATAGAAGTGTAGAGAGTGGTAGCGGCCATTGACTACTTGGGTCGGGCCTTGCAACCAATTTTTACATGGTCCAAGAAAATCAAAGGTCCACTTCCACGAGTTCATTTATATCAAATCTTAATATCATAATAGCTTATATAGTTATGATTTTTTAGGTCTATTGACTTTTAGGGTTTGTAAACGAGAAGAGACAGATCGCGAGCTATTTAAGTTTATCTTGGTTAAAACTCGATCAATACTTGAATTGAATTGACTCGAAATCAAGTTTTTAAAAAGTTGAAACGAGTTATTTAATACTCAGCTCAAAAAACTTGTAAGCAACTTGAAAAAAAAATATATTAACATTTAATGATGTATTTTTTATGCAATGTTTTCATGTACTTAAAGTTCATGTTTAAGTTCGAGCTCAAGTTTGAATTGAATTCAAATTTTAGTTCCAATCGAACTAAGTCTGAGAATGTTTTGAGTTTAATTTTTTGAGCTCAAGTTGAGCTTTATTTTTTAATTTTGAATTTGAGTTGAACATAATAATTTTAAACTTACGAATTTTTTAATCGAGATTAACTTAGCTTTAATCATCTCGAACCGAGTCGAGTTCAATAATACTTGAACTTAACTTGACTTATTTACAGCCCCATTAATCCCTTCAAATTATTAAAAATTGAATTTAAATAAAAATAGACTCGGTCACGTTATGAATGAAAATATTTTCTTGTCGGTGAACTTGGAAACTCGTAAAGGACCTAAACAATTTGAAGGCTTCGATATTTGTTAAAAGTCAATATCCTCATCTAGGAGGCCATTTGTACTATTTATCTTTTATTTTACCGTCGTAATGGGTATATCGTAACACTTTATCAATACGATATGATTCAAATATTAAGTATCATTCTATTTATCAAAATATTCAATATAGATTTATATTTAGGAATTATTATTGAACGTGATTACAATTAAATGTTTTCATACATCCTACAAATTAATGTCAAAATTAAAACCTTAAGTTATCAACTTCAATTTAACATGTTTATAGATTACATGTGAAATTACAATTCAGTTGAACTTTAAATCAGATTTCAATTGCATAGACATTATAATTTAAAGACTAAATTATAAAGTCTTACTTAATTTATTTATTATCATACAATTTTTAAGTTAATGATTCAAATGTCACACCTTAAGTTAGGGGTTAAAATTCTTATGACTTTTGAAATAGCTTCCTAATTAAAAATGGTGGGTTCATAAGAAATATGGAGAATATTTAGAGACTTTATATATAAATTTCCATTTCTTGGTTACTATGAAATTGAGAGATTTATAGAATATGTGAGATTGATATTGTTTATGAATAGATTTGAAGTTTGATTGACAAATATTATTACAATTATTTTATTAAAAATAACGAGGGCCACACAATACATAGATGTTTTTTAAGTATGGGGTAGTTCGGTTTTAAAACCAAGAATAGGGATGACGATGAGGAAATCGAAACACAAGTTCCATACTTATCAATGGAAGATTCCAAAGTCAAGGCTCGTTTGGCTGTGCTTGCTAGTCACTTGTCAGCTCTTCATTGCTCCTCCACCAACCTGAATTCCTCCCTCCTCGACCAATGTTGTGTGTCGGCTCAGGCCGCCCCTTGCTCTGTTGGCGGTTCTTTAACCGTCGTCGACGAGCGAACCGGGAAGAAGTACCATGTCCTTCTCTCCTCTGAAGGCACCGTCAAAGCTACTGATTTAAAAAAAAAACGATCTGAAAATTTACGATCCGGGTTACTTGAATATTGCTCCCGTTCGGTCGTCGGTTTTTTTATATAGATGGAGATGAAAGAATTCTTAGATACAAAGGGTACCCAATTGAAGAATTGGCTGAGAGTTCCTCATTCTCGGAAGTTGTTTGGAAGATCTCAACGGTGGAGATGTCCCACTTGGCAGCGAGAATTTCATATAGAAAATCTAGCTTCATCGGAAGGTGACCGACGACGATATAGATGTTTTTAATTCATGGAAGTCGAATGGTAACTTGTAGATCTACGATCATTGGAGAGGAATCTTGTTGATTTGATGCCATAACAGTGACGAGGAGATCAAGGCGCTTCGAACAATATAAATTAGATTTTGAACGGTGATTAGAGTCGGCGACCGACGAGATGGTCACCGACGTTTGATTTCCGGCCGGTGAAGCTTTCTTGCTTCACTTACAGAACTCAAGGAGAAGGTTTAATGGGGAAGAAAGTCGCATGAAATAAGAAATTCCAGCACGTGGAATTGTGAAATTGTTATGGAAGTTAGAAAGGGATAATTACAAGGTAAGTCATCCAATTTATTAAAAGCTCAACCTTGTCTCTTAGCTTTCATATTATTATGATTATGGCATAATGTTTTATTAAGATTGATTTAGTCCCTAATTTTAGTAATTAAAAATTATATTGACTCTTAAAGTTTTTAGTTTTAACAATGGGTCCCCAAATTATTAATTATATTCTAATAAATTATTTTTATGGCGAGAAAAATTATTTGAAGTCGTATTTGTACGATAAATTGTCTGTGTTCTTTAGAAAAGGATTGGAAGTTATAAATCAAGTCGGTGAGCTGGAATTCAAGAGTAATATTTTGGGTTTAGTTGACGTACTGAGTCCGATTTCGAAGTCTGTTTCGTCAAATTTGAACCTGATAAATTGTTTTTCACTGATTAATTACCCGATTCGATCCCTATTTCGTAATTAAGCTCCATTTTTTATGAAATTTATGTTGTTATGTATTTGATGAATTATTGGAAGTTGAATTCAAGATCGAGAGCGTTCAAATGAAATTTATATGGTCGATCATTATGACACAAAAATTGAGGTAATACATTATTACATTTTCATGCTTTATGGAACATGTTGGTATTGGTCAATGCATGAATGAAAATGTTTGGTATCGTCTATGTAGTTTATTAATTTCTACACTCGATTCGAATATGATAAAAATTCGGTATCTGAATATGACTCAGATGACTAATATAAGAAATTGGAGTATAGTTGAAATTAAATTAAGCTATGAGATTAAGTGATTCAGGAATCAGCCATGGATATGTAAACTATAATTATTCTTGTTAGGAGTTTTAATACTGAAATTATCTGGTTAAGAAATTACGAAAATGCACTTGAGAGATAAAAATAGTATGAGTTGACCCTAAATGAAAAAGTATCCTGAGAATTCGTACGTAAACCTATGAATTACAGTTTTAATTGTTAAGATCATGTATTTGTATAGAAATTTTTTGATATTCCGTTTGTAAAATCTAAGAAGGTACTTGACCCGAAAATTTCTGAGTTATGAGTAAATACATGAAGAATAATTTATCGATCGTGTTTTTTTGTCAGAATTGTTCAAAATGGCTGAAGTAAAATATAAGTTTGAATTAAATAATAATACTAAACATAATGAAAGGATTGAAATACCCTAGATCTATAAAATGACCAAAATACTCCTGAAATGCAAATAACCCAAGAATATCACTAAGCTCATGAATGATTGAATACCCTAGAAGTGAAATAAATTGATTAGTCGACAAGTATCAGTTCTGGAAGTAATTCAGCTCGAGTTGTTCGAAAATCCGATTGATCGACATAGATGGTAAAAGTCCGGAATATTTGTTCTCCCTTATCATCTCAAACCACTCTGGTCATATATGGAAAACAAGTAACCCATATACAAAGGATTCTGAAAAACTTTATGAATACTTGTGCCTTCGAAAACTGTCTAAATACTAAATGATCCTGATAAGTCACGTTATGAATAATCGATGTTCCCATCAGCTAATAAACTCTTCCGATAGTGATTTTAATTTTTGACATTCTATCAGTATACTAAAGATCCTCGTTTCTATGTCCAATAAGATTATTCAATACCTCCGAACCATATTTGTAATCTCTAGTGTGTTCTCTGATCATATTAATATTTTATCTGATTTCTGTTCTAAATTCTTCTTTGATTTATGGTCTAAATTCTGTTGTGATTTCTGTTCTGATTTATGCTTTGATTTCTGTTCTGAGTTCTGTTCAGATTTTTTATATATCCGTTACTAAAGGAAAATGTTTTATTTGGGGCATTATGGGTTCTGGTATTAAGACTCTGACAGGTTCAGTCGTTGCGGTTAATTCCTTTTATAGGTTTTGCACTACTGATAATTCCTTATGGACCTAAGGCGACCCTTGGGTAGGCTCTGCGGCCCTGAGATTTTTCTTGGGTAGGCCAGGAAGGCCCTGAGAATATTCTTGGGTAGGCTTACAGGCCCCAAGGTACTCCTTTAGGTTGTGCAGTTCTGGGATCTGCACATGATGTTCCGTTGGAGGACGATTCAGAGTTTTTAAATTAAAAACTCCTATGATGTTTTAATAACCGTGATCTGCACTGATTTAAAAAAACAGAATTGTTTTAAATGTTTTGTGGGAACACACTAGACAAACTATTATGATCTCCTGAACCCAGACATCCGAAATATTTATAAGTTTATTGTCTGTTACTACCTGAAATATCCGTAGGATCTCCGCTCAGCATAAAAAAAATTGTAAATGTCTAAACCAATAAGGAAACATACGATTATTTGTTCTTTGCATGTCCTATAGCATCATCTGGTAGTATTGTATTACTGAGCTTTCCAAAGTTCACTTTGTTACTCACCTTTTCAGATTAAAAGAATTATACCGGTGCATCTATCGACATTAATAAGGGAGTTCTTCCCTTGTAGAATATGGTACATGTGATTAGGGGGCATGTAGGTTGTATTTTGTTTAATATTCGAGTCTGAAAATTTGTTTTATTTCTGAATACTGATAAATTTTATTATGTATTCATAAATCATTTTATGAGTTTACATGTTCTAATAAAAGTTTTAAATTTTTCGATATTTTTACAGTGGGTCGATCTGGTGGCCCTAATGTGACACCCCAGATTAAATCGGGTTACCTGCATCGATTTGAGGGGTTATATCAAACATGTAATTGTAGTCATAAAAAATCTAGCTTGATTTGAACAAAAATCCATCCTTATTTTAAATTCAAAATTTAAAGAGCAATTTATAAATTATTGTTCATTTGAAAGCAAAAGGCTAAAAATAAACTATAAAGATTTAAAAGGATAATATAAAAGAAGTTTTCACAAATTCATATTTTAGAGGATTGACCTATTTTACAAAGAGATCGATCACTCGAGAAAATTTGGTATCTCAAATTTGAATTCGTGAAAATTATCTTGCATCTTATATGTCAAATCTCTATTAGGAGTAATGAAACTGCTTAATTAAAACTTCGATGAACACAAAAGCTCTTACATAGTTTGAAGGTTTTGACACTTACTAAAAATCATTTCTCATCTAGATGGTCATTTGTGTTACTTATCTTGAAATTTATCTCAATCGACATATATTGTGATGTTATTTAGATGATATTCGATAACTTCAATAATTTATTATTTTTTATATAATAAAAATAGTAGCATTTGCAAATTTAAAATCTGAAAAATTCTAAACACTCTATCAGGATTGATTCAAGTGGTAAGCAGCTTGATATCGCTTAAACAATGTCTTGAGTTCAAGCCCTTGTGTATGCAGAAAATTCTTGCTTGGAGACTCATCTGCCAAAACCAAGTGTGCGACGTGGGTCGGTCCAGATTAGTCAATATGAAACCTTGGAACTGGGAAGGCAAAAAAAATCTAAATACACAAATTAAATTAAAATAAAATATTTAAAATGAAATAAATAATACTATGGATTGATATCAATTATCATAATTTAAATTTTAACATTCACATTTATCAAAATCTAAAATAATAACATTTTTAAAATTTCTCTGATATATAATAAATTTAACATTATTTTAAAATAATATGGATGGATATTATAATTTAAATTTTTTTAATTTAATATTAAAAACTCAAAACAATTTCATTTGTGTCAATTCATTCTTTTTATTTTTTGTATAATAATTAAATGGCAAGTAAAAGACTTGTGTTGTACAAATCTCACTATCAGTGTCTATTTATAGATAACCTTAACCACCCTAAAAACAATGCATTTCCTTAGTGAAAATCTGTTAAAATTTCCCTTTTAAAATCACCGATCAAAACCCTGTTCTCAATTCTTTTTCCCAAACAACAATGTCTCTCCTCAATGATCTCATTAATCTCAATCTAAGTGAAACCACTAAAAGAATCATCGCTGAATACATATGGTCGATCTCTCTATCTTTCAATCCCCATTCCGTTTTCTTATTATCTACATAATTTTAGACTAATTTACTAATATTTTTTAATATATTTTTATATGTTATAATTTACAGGATCGGTGGATCTGGTATGGATATGAGGAGCAAAGCAAGGGTGTGTATTTTACCGTTAGAACTTTTTCATTTGGTTGAATTTTATGATCTGGTTTTTTATCAAAAGGGTGATATATTGGTTCCGATATAGACTTTGCCGGGACCGGAGCTTGATCCTTCGAAACTCCCGAAGTGGAACTACGATGGTTCCAGCACTGAACAGGCCACCGGAGACAACAGTGAAGTCATTATATGGTACGTCCTGTTCAAACTTTATTTTTCTTCTAAAATCTCTTGATAATCGGTGGTTAAATTGAATTTGATTATTTAAAGTTGATTCAAGTCGAACCCAAACAGAGAAAAAAAACCCTTGAAACAACTATTTTCAGCATTCACGAGACCGTGAAATCGTTTTCTGCATGGGAAAAATTGAATTGATGTAAAAGTGGTGTTTTAAATCTAATTCAAACACACACACAAAAAACTCAGACACATTTTTCGCATTCACAAGACTGAAATTGTGTTTTCTAGCTAACTTGAATTTTGTTTGTTGCATGGGAAAAAAATGAAATATGTTCGATTGTATAATGATTATTGTTGTTACGGTTAATAATATTGTATTGTGATCGTTATTTAAACTTATAATTTGATATCTATTTATTTTTTTCATGTCTTAATTAAGATTCTTATATGATTATTATGTATTTTGGCTAGATCAGTCCTCAAGCGATATACATGGATCCGTTCAGAAGGGGAAATAACATCTTGGTAACCAAGTTCATACACTTTTTATGTATTCATACATTTATTTCGAAAGCAATATTTTAGGGTATTTCACAAGAAAGTATATATATATATATATATATATATATATATATATAATTGCATAAGCAGGTGATGTGCGACACATATACACCGACCGGCGACCCAATTCCGACCAACAAGAGATTCAATGCCGCCAAGATCTTCAGCAACCCAGAGGTTGTTGAGGAGGAGCCATGGTAATATCATTATTTCAATCAATTGTTGGCTAGTTTTTTTTTTTAAATATCATTAAAGTTAGTGTTACTCTACTAATTTAGGTTTGGCATTGAGCAAGAGTACACTCTTTTTCAAAAGGATACTAAATGGCCTCTTGGATGGCCGGTCGGAGGGTATCCCGGGCCACAGGTAAGTATCACATTCGGAAACTCGAGAAATCTTGAAAATCGATTCAAACCCATCAGTTTTCGATCCTGTTACCAAGTTTTGTTATCCATACGCATGAAGGGTCCGTACTACTGCGGAGTTGGTGCGGACAAAGCATTCGGCCGAGACATTGTGGACGCACATTACAAGGCTTGCCTTTATGCTGGCATTAACATCAGTGGCATCAATGGTGAAGTCATGCCTGGTCAGGTATGTTTTGTTTCTTCCTAGTTAGAAGGCTGCTCTTACTTATTCGATCCATTTAGCTACCCGGATTTTCCGTTTTTTATTAAAATACATGTGCTTGATAAATATATGGACATAAATATCGGACATATTTATCCGATATCTAATATCGAATCATTTCAATAATAAAAATATGTCATCAGTTCTTACTCAATTTGAACGTTATCTCTTGATATTTACCATTAAATATCTTAGGATTTATCTCGTCATTTTGTTGTGTTAAACAGTGGGAATTCCAAGTTGGTCCAGTTTGTGGGATTTCTTCAGGGGATCAAGTATGGATGGCCCGATACATTCTCGAGGTATGATCTGTAAAGCCCGGTGTATCTAAATGAAAATTTGTAACACTTGTTGATTTAAAAGACAAGGAGATCAAAGTCTCTTTATTAAAGTTTTGAGTTTGAATCTCATATATTAAAAAAATAGTATTGTTAAAATGCTTGTATTAAAAAAAAAAAAAGATTTGCCTTGATGATTGTCTTCTTGTTTTCCAAAACAGCGAATCACCGAAATGGCAGGAGCTATTCTTTCGTTCGATCCGAAGCCAGTCTCGGTTTGTTTCGATGCTACAATCTTAATTCATTTCTCCCTTTATTTCTTTTAATTTGCTTCATATTTCCGTAAATTAGGGTGACTGGAACGGTGCTGGCGCTCATACTAATTACAGGTACGTACCAAATTAATCTACCTCGAACCTGAATTATTTTATTTAAATTTAACTATAAAATTATACAAATATTTATATAAAGGGATTTATAAATATTGATACAAAGCATATAATAACCCTATTTTAATATGGATAAGTTTACTTCCGTACAAACAACAATAAAGGTGTTCATCGGTTAGGTTGTGGTTTGAGAATTTTAGAATATTTTATCTGAGTTTGATTTGAATTTATACTATAAATCAGTTTGTTTGAAGCATCCAGCAAAATTAATTAATTTTGTTTTTTTTTTCTCAGCACAAAATCGATGAGAAATGACGATGGGATCCAAGTGATAAAGAAGGCGATAGAGAAGTTGAGTAAACGCCACAAGGAGCACATTGCAGCTTATGGCAAGGGTAACGAGAGACGCTTAACGGGTCTTCACGAAACTGCTGATATCAATACTTTCTCTTGGGTTAGTTTAACGCAATATTATCCAATCGGCACTGTGACTAAACTTGTTCGAACAACATTTTGTTCAGTTCCATCTCGATTTTAAATATTATTAAATTATATTTAATTATTTATTACATTTTATTCTATTTTTATTTGGTTTTTAACCTAATTTTCACGCACACGAAAAATAACAATGCGATGTCCGAACTCTAGGGTGTTGCAAACAGGGGAGCCTCGGTCCGTGTTGGTCGTGACACTGAGAAAGCTGGAAAAGGTAACTATCCTTTTGTTTATTTGTTATTAATCTTTTTTAAAAAAATCATTTTCCGAGTTATTGCATTAGATCTTATAAAATACTTTACTTAAAATGTTATCTACAGGTTATTTCGAAGATCGAAGGCCATCATCAAACATGGATCCTTACACTGTGACATCAATGATAGCTGAAACTACCATTCTATGGAAGCCTTAAAGAGCTTGAAATTGGAGGCATTGGATTGATTTAGAACTATATAGAATTTTATTTATTTTTTCATTGCCTTGAATGACAAAGTTGCTATTCGATTTTTTAAATAGTTTTTTTGTTTATTGATTGTTCGAAAACATGATCTAAATAGTTTATTAAATAAAAGGAGTAGTTTATTTTTTATTATAGTAAGTTCATCAACAATTATAGCAAGAATTGTTAGTTGGTATGATGCAGGAAAAAAATTGAGAATTGAATCCGTTTTAATAATGTTGATTTTGATTTTTATTGAATTTAGTTTGTCTACTTATTTTCGATTTAATTCAATTTGATTTTAATAATGAAATATATTTATCTTCTTTAATTCTAAATTTTATAAGATTAATTCTTTTAGAAGGGTTATCTTTATTATTATGTAAAACTATTAGAAAACTTTATTAGTGTAATTATTTGTCCTCAATTATTCACTTTTATGTAAAATTAAGCACTAATGGTCAATTGAATAAAAAAACACATTTTTTTATTCGAATGAGTTTCAGTTTTCTTGATTTTGAGTCGTATTCTTTAGACATGATATGAAATGTTGACAATATTGTTCCATAAAATATCTAATTAATTTTAATATAATATATGATTAATTTTATTGTAGCGAAAATTTTAAAATTCGACTATGAATGATTTTGATTTGATTTAAATAAATCAGTACATGTTTTATAATTGTCTTTGAGATTCTCATAAAAATAATTTTCAACTTTCTATCCTTAGAAGCTAAATTTATCATTAAATTTAATAAATACTTTGAATATGTATTATATACCCATAATTATAATACAGTACGGACAGTGGCCTTTGCATGTTTGGCTGTGATGTTTCTGTCTAGTGTTGCGGAGACGGTTTGGGTAATTGTTGTATTGTCGTGTTTGAGTCTCTTGGTGTGTGCTGCCGTTGATGTTGCTTCCTGTGTCTTCGGTTTGTAATGGGTCAGGTGTTTGTACACATGGTTGTGGCCTGGTCTTATCTTCTACTGGTTATGGCTGCTCGGGTTTGTGCGTTCATCCTCTGCGGTTCAGCATTGGCAGCTTGTTGTTCTGCAGAATTCTGGTGCCGTCAGCAACTACCAATTCGTGCCCGTTGTTTTGTGTGACCAGTGCACTGGTGTTTGTCATTTGTGGTTTCTTTAAGATCTTTTGTATTGACATCGACTTGTGTATTCTTTTTCTCTCATTTAGGTTTAGAAAAGTATTTTAATAAAATCTTATTTTATGTAATTTTATATTTGTGGTCCTCTTAAAAAAAGACAAAACACCCCCTTTCAAAAAAAGTAATTTTAATTAATTATTATATAATATATAACCAGATTGAAAATCTTAACATACACGGGAAATGTTTATATAAAATAGAATTCAAATCATAAAAGAATTTATATTAAAACACACAATATGATCTATATATCTATATCTATAGTGAGTCGGGGATGAGCATTGGATTTGATGGCTTTTAACCCGATTCGATAGTATATATATATTTAAATATTAAGCTCAGATCGAGTTGAATTTTAGAAAGGATAAAATTGAATTGAGTTTGAGTTTATGATAAAAAAATACATATTTAACTTAAGGATAATAGTGTAATTGAATTTTATAATTTTTTTAAATAGTTTGGGGTAATTACAATATAATATATGTTCATAGTATTTCTTAACCATTGAATATGCATTCACTCCCTACACACAATTACTCGAACCCAAGATATCAAGAAAGAAAAACAATCCCTTGAACCATTAAATTGACATGATAAATTTTAAAATAATTAAATTTTAAAATAATACCAACTAAATTTTAAAGCAATTGATATTATTATTGATTATACAAAAGAACATAAAATTAATTATTTTTATTCATTTAATATTTCCCAATTAATAAATAAGGAAGAGCCTAGATAATATAATCCTTGTAAAAGCAATTAAAATATAATATTATCATTACTTTTACTTATAGCTGATTAAACTAAAATCAAATCATTTTTGAGGGGTTAAAGAAATGCAATTTTACTATTTGGCTCCATTTTTGACGCCCCTGCCATGCCACCCTGTGAAATGATACAGTATTAGTAGGATCATAATTATCACCTCCAAACTCCAAATACGACATCGTATCATCAGTAATTATTCGGCCCACTTGGCGCCATTTTCCTCTCTCTTCCCTCGTTTTCTTTTCCTTTCCATTTCCTTCCTTTTTCCTTTCGTTTCCTTTTCTGCATTATGGAGTCTGGCCTCATCGCTGGATTTCTCCTTCGATCCTCAACACTGTCGTCAAAACATGGAGCATTTCTTCTAGTATTCCTTTAAGCAACGAGCGCCTGCTTTTCTTTCTCATTTCTGAAGAAAGAACGAAGAAGAAGGATACGAACATAGAGCAATGTCTCGCCAACCAGTTATTTCCCCTTTCCCCAAATCCAAAACTCTGGACAACAAATACGTAAGTCAATTTCCAGAATTCGATATTTTTTTCGAGGGTTTATACTTTTTTTTTTAATTTTCCTGTTATTATTTGTTCGTTCGTTTTAGAATCTCGAGAAAACGAACAGAAAATCGGAAATCAGAAATAAAATTTGAAATTGAAATTTGTGCTCTCAATTTTCTTTCTTTTTTTTCCAGGAAAACGCTAGTTTTTTTATTACATAATATGATTCGGATGCAAATGACTTTTCAATTTGTTGAAGGAAAAAGTTATTTTTGTTTTTTTATTTCTTCGAAAATTGGAAGTTAAGTGTCTTCCCGCGATCATTTTTCTTCCTTAAATTTTGTTAATTATTTACTGTAATCTTTAATTTTCCATGTTGTGTTCTCTTTTTGAATAGATGCTTGGAGATGAAATTGGGAAAGGTGCATATGGACGTGTTTATAAAGGCTTGGATTTGGAGAATGGGGACTTTGTTGCAATTAAACAAGTTTCTTTGGAGAATATTGTTCAGGAGGACCTCAATGTCATAATGGTTTGATTTTATATTTCTTTTATTTCTGAATTTAACTGCTTAAATCAATATATGGTTTTGCTAGTTCACTAGTATTGCCGGATAGATAGAATTTAGCCATGTTGGTCAGCACATTAGTATTTATGTCCATCCGTTAAACTGCTGTCAGGTTCTGTCACTTTTTAATACTTTATTTTGTTATAGGTTATTCTATGTTTTCAGGGCATTATGATGGATGAAAGATTGTCTGAATATATATTTTTGGGTTGATCTGTTTTTTGGTTTTTATAATGTTTTCCATTAATTTTTGTTGACAAAAAGAAGAAATTTAACTTTGTTTTTCATGATAATCTGTAGTCTGTTCCCTGAATATATAAATCTTGATTTATTTTGATACGCATGTTTTGTTTCAAAGTTACTTATGACTTGGTACACTTAAAAATGTATTTGTCTTGACCACTTTCAAAGACCTGCTCATGTAACATCAGTTGCATCTTATTAACAGAAAATCTTAACTGTAAGCCGTTGGGAGTCTGGATTTTAGTATTTGAACATCTTCTCTGTACTTATTAATTGCTTTTAATGAATATGTAAATGTTTTATGGGAGTCAATAAAATTGCCTTGTTCCTATGAAATGTGCATCTTTTTATTCAGAGGGCATTTATCATTCTAGTCCTTGATTACTTTGTATTTAACTTATATCTCCAATGTTTTCAAAAGTTAGGTGATAGACATGCACAATTGAAACAATTTTTATTTATTTTGTTTTCATATTTACTCCATAGGAATGCTACATTTGAAGCATGCATTTCTATTTCTAGTTTCTGTAGCGTTAGTAAGGCTGACAAGTTGCTTTTCTCTTTTGAATGCTCTTTGCTGGTGGAATGGCTTAACATTGCAGCAAGAGATCGATTTATTGAAGGTAACTTTTTTAAGTATTGGTGCTTTTTGGACTTTTCCTTTGTATTGCTACCTCAAATTGCTCACATGCATATCTAATGGACATAAGTTTTCTGTATGTGCACTAAAGGTGTCTCACTGTCTGCTGGCTGTTTGCAACTGTCTTGCCCAATCCCTTTTTTTTTTGAAGGATGTCTTGCCCAATCCCTTATTTGTTGTTTACCGGTCATCTTCCATTCTCCATGGTAGTTGTCTGCTGCCGGCTGGATAATGCTAATTAAAATTTGAAACTCTTTGCAGAATCTGAACCATAAGAACATTGTGAAGTATCTTGGGTCATCAAAGACAAAGACTCACCTGCATATAATTCTTGAGTAAGAAATCTTACATTGTGATTGGAGTATTCTCTGAGCTGTTAGGAGCTTGTAGTTATTGCTTTTACATTTCTATAGGTTTGTGGAAAATGGTTCACTTGCAAACATTATCAAGCCAAATAAATTTGGGCCTTTTCCAGAATCTTTGGTGGCTGTCTATATTGCTCAGGTTTGTTTGTATTTCTGCATTTATTGCTTCATTTTGCCGTAAAGCATCATTGAATATGCTACTTGTTAATCAGGTTTTGGAAGGCTTGGTTTATCTACATGAACAAGGTGTTATTCATCGGGATATTAAAGGTGCTAATATTCTGACTACTAAAGAGGTAACCTAGCAACTATTTCTCTATCCTTAGTGAGTTTTAGAACTATTTCAGTGTCATTTTTAAGTGATTATATTGTGATAAATTTGATCATGGAGACAGAGATAACGTTTGGTGTAACACCCCCAACCCGTATCCGATCCGGATACGAGTCCGAAGTGTCACATTGACTTTTCAAACATTTATTCGTATAAAATAATGAGTAATTTAAAAACTTTGATAACATTTAACTTATTCAAAACGTTTACAAAATATATATCAGAGTTCATATAATTTATGTCTTTAGACTACATGCCAACTACACTCTATATACAGTACCTATATTTTCTGATCTGACATTTGGTAAGGAAAACTGACCTGTCTTGCTCCGCATTACTCTTTACTCTTCTCGAAACCTACGTGTGAAACAATCACACGCTAAGTCGAAGACTTAGTGAGGCATAACAACTTATAATGCACTTTATAACATATATCAATACATGCATGTTCTGTTCTATCATGTTATATCAATTCCATGCATTCTTCGTATCATATAAAATCATATCAGATCAATTGCAGTAAATCCATACATACACATAATTCATCATTAAAAGTTTATCATGTAATCACATACTTTTATGGTTAACCTTTTCGATCAAACACTATACACACACAACATCATATCATTTCTATAACATTTATCATACCATTAACATATATTTGTTCATATCTCTGGATTAGCCCATGTACATATGTGAGAACTATCAATATGTGAGTCTATAGAGGTTGTGCACTAATGCTGTCACCACAGCTCGTATAATTGCACCGAAGTGCCGCGTAGAATTGTACCGTAGTGCCATATAAAAATGTCCATAAGGACCACATATTATTCCTTAAGAATCATATACATATACTAGGGATCAAATATGTGTCTTTCAAGACTTCACACATGTTCCAAAGAATATACATATGTCCCGAAAGACCGCGTAGAATTGCACCGTAGTGCCATATAATGATGTCCATAAGGACCACATATTATTCCTTAAGAATCATATACATATACTAGGGATCAAGTATGTGTCTTTCAAGACTTCACACATGTTCCAAAGAATATACATATGTCCCGAAGGACCGCGTAGACCCTCGACTCTTGGCATGCCAACTATACTCCTAGCTCTCATGACACATAACATAGGCGTTATTATTTATTTCATTTCAAATATTCACATAAACTTGTAATTCACGTATCACATATCACGTATCACATAGCTTCTTTTCATATTATCACATAGTCACGTAGTTCACTTACACGTAGATTATTTCCATATAATTCACATGTCATATATATCATGTTATCATATAATTTCTATCATTTCTCACCCAATCACATTTATTCATGTAAACATACTTATCATATCTTGTTCACATAAGATCATATACTTCATATAACATATAAAAACACCTTCACGTAGCTTATAGTCATAGGTTTATCTCATAACATATACTTGTTTTCACATATATTTCATATCATTCTTATACCCTCACATAATTCATTTAACATACATAACATATCATGTAACATTATAATAGAAATACCTATAAGTCATATCACTTAGAGCACATAACTTATAGTCACATTGCTTATATCTTAATCTTATGCCTTCCCTTAGACATATATATATATATATATTCACATGTTCAGGTAATCCACCATTCATCACATAATTATGTATTCATATAACTCATTTCATTTCATATCTATCTATATATATATATTCTCAAGATTTATCCTAATATAAATCATATAGCACTCTTATAATTCATATTCATATTCATCTATGTCAGACTTACAAACACATCTCACTTCTATTATTTCTTTATATATATATAATCTAATCTGTTTACTTAATTCAATTCCATATAACTCTTATAATCTTCTCATATAGCTTCATAAATTTCTATCATACAACCCCTGTGTTATAGTTTTATTTAAACATATGAATCTTTCCCATCTAGCTTATCTTATATGCTCATATTATCATTTATGTTCAAATCTCCTAGTTAGTGTACTATTCTCACATTATCCTATAGATCAATATTATCTAGCTTATTTCACTTATCATTTAATAATATAATTATATTTTACTATGATCACATAGTTTATATCTCATATAATTCATAACCTTTCTTATGTAATCACTTATACTTTATCACCTAACACATAAAAGAACAGATCAATCCATATAATCAAGCATACATACATGCATATTCAACTCATGCCTTTAATCATGAATTCATGTGTAGCACTTCAGGAAATAGACTCATCGCAAGTCTTATTCCCATCGCACATCATATATTATTGAATATGCACTCACCTGGCCTCACTAGTCAAATTCCAATCTCTTATCTTTCCCTTGATCGATCTTACTTGTCAATGACTCCGGAACTGCTTTTCGCGCAGAATCTTTTGTAGCTAGCCCCACGTGAAGAAGAGAAAGCAAGAAGAAGAAAGCTTCCAGATAGCTCTCTTCCCACGTTTTTCACTCTTATAAAAGGGGGAAGAATATCTTTTAAAAGAAAAGACCATAATACCCTTAATTTCCTTTAATAATTACTAAATAACCTTCAATATATATTCAAATAATCATTGAATTATTTCATTCTTATACTTTAGTCACCAAATTCTGAAACTTTACAATTTGGTCACTAACCTGGTATTGCGGATGTTACATTTGGTCTCCTTGATATTGGGCTATTTAGATAAATTGAATTTGAATTTATACGTTTCCTTTTACTTTGACTACATATATGCTGAAATATATGCTAAGATAAATGAAGTTGATTTGCTTAAGTTTACTTGAGTGAAATACCTGCAGGCTGCTGAATTCTGGGCCATATTTTATTGCCTCACCTCAGGGTCCTCGGTTGTGCAGATTCATTACAGTCACCATAATGTTTTATCTTCACTTTCGTGTTCAAATGGTTTTGATGGTGTGTCATTAGGTGTGGAGTGTGGACTCTCTTGGTTTTCCCCCCAACTTATCCTTGACTTAATTTCTCTTTTCAGGGTCTAGTGAAACTTGCAGATTTTGGTGTTGCAACGAAACTAACTGAGGCTGATGTTAACACACACTCAGTTGTTGGAACACCATATTGGATGGCCCCAGAGGTAATGATAATTGGAATGTGGCTATTAATTGTCTATCCTGTTACTTTTCTCCATGTTTTCATGTTTGTTATTTTAGGATGCTTTTCTTACAGGTTAAAT
The DNA here is from genome assembly GCF_006381635.1 of Hibiscus syriacus. NCBI lineage: Eukaryota > Viridiplantae > Streptophyta > Magnoliopsida > Malvales > Malvaceae > Hibiscus > Hibiscus syriacus. The sequence goes on along the minus strand of NW_024062753.1, from coordinate 642,739 downwards.
TATATTTCAGGTGATTGAAATGTCAGGGGTTTGTGCGGCTTCTGACATTTAGAGTGTTGGCTGTACTGTGATTGAACTCCTTACATGTGTGCCTCCATACTATGATCTGCAGCCTATGCCGGCTCTCTTTCGGATTGTGCAGGTTTGTCTATATCTGTGCAGTTTACTTTGGTCAGCATATAACCATAAGAGTAAATTCTTCGTATCAGAGTTTCTCTGTTTCTTTCTATCCTTTATCTACCCTCCCTATTGTTTTACACTCCATATTTGCATATTGTTTTCACTGCTGGAGAAAGCTTTAGCAAGGTCATTTTTTGCCTTGTCTTAAATTGTTCTTCTTTATACATATATATGTGTGTGTTTTCAATATGCGTATCTTCCTCTCAGGATGAGCATCCACCAATACCTGATAGCCTATCTCCAGACATTACTGATTTTCTGCGCCAGTGCTTTAAGAAGGTATGTAAGATAAATGAAGCTCCAATTTTGTATTTTAATTATTGTCGGATCTTTCTAAAGTGTTGAGGCATGATTTTTTTTGCAACAGATAGAATACTCTTAGTTATTAGTCAGGAAAGATCTATTTTTGATGGGAATGAGACTTCTTTTGATCTTATAACTTTGGAATCCATGAAGACCAAAAGCTGTCAGTGACACTCTTGAAGTTATACAATGAGTAGTAAACATTCTTCTAGCCATAAAATCTTGAGGTGTGAGCCACCATCAAGATGAAATGAAATTAACAAAATTGAAGTAAAACGTAATATCTTGATAAATTTCATAGACTCATTGAAAGTCATGTGGCTAATAGAATATATGGCATTCTATCTTTGTCCTTAGTTTATATGATAACTACTGGAGCTCAATAGACGTCAACCAATGTGATGATTGTTACTGATCAGACCATCACAAATCTTCACTTGACCCCGTTAAAGTCATTGATAATTTGTTAACTTGTTGAATGAGGCTTCATTGATTTTTCAGGATGCCAGACAGAGGCCTGATGCAAAAACGCTCCTTTCTCACCCTTGGATACGGAATTGCAGACGCGCTTTGCAGTCTTCTTTGCGTCGTGGAACCATTAGGTATATATGCTACAGTAGGCATGTGTAATGCATTTTGGGAGTTTCCTTGGGATTTTGTCAGCCTTCTCCATCCATGAATTAATGTGTTATGTGGTCTCCCTTATCACCTAGACACCTACAATCACTGATCTGATCTAATAATCAGAGTTCTGATGATTTAATCTAATTACTTTTCACATCTAGTTGTGTGCTTAGGATTTTTGTTTTACAAGATATCTACAATTGTTTTGGTTTTTATTCTTTATTTTAATCATGCAAACAATATTGGTCGATGGATCTAAATTTATTGTACGTATACATGTGCTTTGTTTTCAGCCTTACATCTTGTTTTACTCTTGCACTCTTCTCTGAGGTAATTTGTTTATGTTGCCATATTTTGTTCTGAAAGCCAGAATGTAGTTTCATTTTCGTACTAAATTATGAGGACATATCTGCTTATAAATATTTCTACTAAAAACTTTCTACGCATGCTACAAGTGGCTTTAGCATTATATTCATTTCTATGTTACATTCCTTTTTTCTGGCTTGCCGTTAATATTGATTTTTTTCCCTTCATATTTTAAGCAGCTCATAAAAGATATCAAAACCTTACATTTTGCTGCTTTGCAGGGTTGACAACCAAGTACTTTTTAACCATTTCACTTTGTGTTCTATTTACTCCTATTTTATTTCATGATCATTTATTCCCTGGTTGTCTGTTCCTTGGCAGAAACATCACAGAAGATGTTTCAGCAGATGTAGAAACCTCTAATGCAGATAATAAGAGTGCTGAAGAGAATCTTCCTGCGGAGAAAGTAGAGGCATCTGAATCAGTGAGAACTTTTTCAGCCTTTACCTTTTCTTTGGAAGCAAGCCTTAGCTAAAGTTAAAAGCTACAAGAGAAACAACTTATTAAAGAAAATTTAAAATTGTTAATGTTTTAAGTGTTTTGAAGACCAATGTTTAGTTTTTCAGACAGACTGCAAGTGGATGTTGATTTTCTCACATTTAGTGAATTAATCTTTTGATTGTCAGAGCTCTAGGAAAGAGGTATCGTCAACCAAGGCCACTGATCGAAGCAAGTATGATCATGATCATTCTGCAGATAATACTCCGATTGAAGGAAGGATGAATAATTTAGACGATGATCTACAATCAGATCAGGTTCCAACCTTAGCCATTCATGAGAAACCACCATTACAGAGTAGTCCTGGTGGACTTTCTTTTAAGAATGTAGTGGCTGCCCTCAGTTCTGGTCAGCATAATGAGATATCCCATCAAGATGATGCGATGATGAATGGTAATGTCGGCTCACCATCAAGAAGGAAACACATGGAAAAAGGACAGGGAGGCAACAGGGATCAAATTGATAACGAGAATAAATCATTTGGTTTTGTACCTATAACTCAGAATGCTGGTCTTCAAAAGGTAGTGCTTGATGCAATGGTGCTAGTTTCTGAAATAATGAAATTGTTAGATTTATAATAATAATAATAATAATAATATTTGTTTACCTTTGAAGTTTCTGTCATGCATTGCTCAGACATTTCTATGCATGTCTTCATGTTGATTCTAGGTTGCATGTTTGTATACAGGGGCGAAACTAGGAATTTATTATAGGTTAAAGTATTTTTTTATTTTCCATAAATACATTTTTTTAATTGAAGGGGGCCTGATAAATTTTTCTTTATTTATTTTTAAAAAAAATATATTTTTTCAATATTAATTAATAATTACAACCTTGGCCCCCACGATGTTCCGCCAGTGCTTGTATACTTGTATTGGGTGAAAGAACTTATCTTGGTTTCTATTACATCATGAACCATATATCTCTATGAAATATCTTCTCCGCTTGTATGGTTTGGTTAAAGAAAAAAAACTGCTCTTCTAGATTTTAAAGATGTACAAGGAACTTACCAGCAAATGCATATATTTTTGCATGTTTCCTTGTTGTTGCTTAGGTCATATTTATAGTGATGGTTACAATGGTGAGTTTTCTTAGGTCATATTTATAGTGATGGTTACAATGGTGAGTTTTCTTTTATGTCCTGGTCCTCTTTTTCCTCTGGAGAATGTTTATTAGTGGTCCTTAAATTTCTGGATTCTTTGAAATATCATCTATGATTCTCTTTTGTAAATTCTCTATTAATTCTATGCACTCCTTGTCACATTTTACCATTCACCTTTGTGAACTTTCTTGGTTTCCTTACACAAGTAAAAGTGGAATCTTACAATTTGACTCCAAAATTTTAAGGCTGTAAAACCTTCAGTGACCTCAACTGGAAATGAGCTAATTAGATTTAGTGATCCTCCTGGAGATGCTTCTTTGGATGACTTATTTCATCCATTGGATAAAAACGTGGAGAGAAGATCAACTGAAGCTTCAACGTCTTCATCTGCATCAAATATGAACCAAGGTATTGTGCCTGATGCTGGAAAAAATGACCTGGCTAAGAAGTTAAGAGATACAATTGCTAAGAAACAAATGGAAGAGGAAATGGGTCAGTCAAATGGTGGTGGTAACCTGCTTCGCTTAATGATGGGTGTTTTGAAGGATGATGTAATTGACATTGATGGTTTGGTATGTTAAAAATAATACTTGGTCTGATATGTTTTGAGTGCCATGTTTATGTGATGCCTTAAGACATGAACCTAATGATGTTTTCTATTGTTTATTGTGGCCAGGATTTTGATGATAAATTACCCGCTCAGAACCTATTTCCGTTACAGGTACCTATCATCACTATCAAATAGCGGGCTTAAATTCTTTTATCTGTAATGGAATCCTCATACGTAACCTGTTTTTTCTTCTTCCAGTTGTGCAATACACCTTTTATTTCAAAGTATATTGAGGCTTTCTAATCTATTATTGTTATGATGCTGACTGTAGTTTGGCAACCTGATTCTAATATGTTATTAAAACTTTTATACTGCTCAGTATGTGCAGCATCTTGTTAGAGTTTTACAATTATATATATATATATATATATATATATATATTGATAGTTGAATTTTCAAAATTTCCGACTACAACAGGATTTCAGTTCAACCTGGGAGGTTGCTATCATGATTTTTAATGCATACACGTGTCAAATTTTGTATTTGAATCTTTCTTCATATTTCATCTCCAAAACACTACAAATTAAAAATTTTACTTCCTGCTATTCTTAAGTGAAGGTTTAGTTGTTCGAGTTTTAAATTTCTTTTCGGTTGCTTTTATTTATCCATTATTAATGGATGCCACCCATGTGTCTTGCTGTTAAGTTCAATCTCGTAAATTCAAATTTTAAAATCTTGTATTGAAAATTATAATATACTGCCACTTTTTGCTATGCGTGCTGCATTCTTTTCTTTGTCTTCTTTGCTATACAATTTTGTTTAATTGCCTGTCTCATGGTGAGTGGATACTCAAGCCTATTATTATTTTTCCATTGCTGATACTCCTAGGCTTTGTGAATACTAAGTAGGTTATTTTAGGTTCCGCCCCCGCCTAAAAAAAAATGATTTATGACTGAAGTTATATTTCTGATATCATAAGGAAAAGATATGATTTTGTAACTAAAATAATAAATTTGTCCCAGTACTGATCTGATTCTTGCCATCCTCTCCATCTGTATGTTTTGAATTTCTTTCTGTTGAATTGTTTATTTGAAAATTTTATTTTGTTATTGTTGTTTCTGATGGTGGAGCTATTTAAAAGCTAATTTTCGTTGTGCTATAGGCAGTTGAGTTCAGCAGATTAGTTGGCTCACTAAGACCAGAGGAATCAGAGGATGCAATTGTTACTGCATGTCAGAAGCTCATAGCGATCTTCCGCCAGCGTCCTGAACAAAAAATTGTTTTTGTCAGCCAGCGTGGTTTACTGCCTCCAATGGAATTGCTTGATGTCCCAAAAACTCGTGTACGTCAATAATGAGGCTCTCTTCCTCTCTCCATCCAGACCCCCAGCCATATTTAAAAAAAAATCAAAAAGAAAAAGAAGAAAGAAGGAAAAAGGAAAAAGATTGGTAGCAATGGTTATTGGCTTGGCAAGTACCAACTGACAATGTTAATATTTATTGCAATTGCAGGTTACATGTTCAGTGCTTCAACTTATTAATCATATTGTGAAAGAAAACACTGATTTCCAGGATAATGCTTGTCTTATTGGCTTTGTAAGTTCTACGACCATTTAACTTTATTTATTCACATGTGTCTTTTTGGCTTTGTAAGTTCTACAGCGTTTAGCTTTATTTATTCACATGTCTTGTTGGTTTTCTGAGTTCTTCGACCATTTAGCTTTATTTATTCACATATAGAAATGTGGGCAAGGCGTGCAGTTGCTACATATTTGCTCATAGGCTAGGACCTAAAAGTGAGTTCTATTTCAATTTCCTCCCCTCTATGGGTAACAGTATCATGGAATTTTCAGGACATGTGCAGTCCTCTTGTTCCACACTAATGCCTATAAACTTTAGAACTCCTCAGGTGTTGGTGGAGAGAGTCAACTGTTAATGAGGCATCTCCATAGTTTTTGGAATCCTTTGGTTGTAATTTATGTGAATAAAGGTTCTTGTTTGTATATATATGTTTCAGTTGTGTTTTTGTCACTTTGGATTGATCTTTTGAACTGAAATGAGCTAGGGCGAGGGAGAGAGTAATTATATTGTAGTATTTATAACGTTTTATTCACTTTCAAGTTACATTATAGATCCCTTTGGTTACGAGTTTTGCGGGGCCTGATCGTCCTCGGGAAATTAGGATGGAGGCAGCTTATTTCTTGCAGGAGCTTTGTCAGTCAAGGTGTTGGGTCTTCTCCTCTATTTATTTCTGTTGCTTAATATCACTTTTAATTGAGATAAATGAATTATACTGACCATATTGATTCCTTCTCTATAGCTCATTGACTTTGCAGATGTTTGTAGCTTGTCGTGGAATCCCGGTTTTGGTTGGCTTTCTAGAAGCTGATTATGCAAAGTACAGGTTTGTGTGCATGTTTGTGCAAGTTTGTTGATGCAATCATAGATGATATGCATTGTAGTGTAAGACAGATGACTGTATACCATTTTGGAAGCTCTAAACCCAATTTCTGAAAATTATTATTCTCAACTTTATGATGTACTCTATCTCATTTTTTATTCTTCTACCCTTTTCTCCCTTTTGAATTTTTATGTTTTTAAATACTCCAGTGTGTTTGCTTTCTATAATTGAAAAAAATGCTAAGAATGGGATATTACTGAGGCTTATTAATACTCTTTACAGTTTAAATGAAGCAACTCGACTTGTAGATGGTTCAGTTCAACGACAACATTCTGGTCGATTAGATTCCGGTTATCCTATGTTTGCCCAGAATGAGATTCCAGTCTCGGTAACTGATCAATCTGATATCCATAAAGCTAGGCATGGATTGACTGAGCATTCCTTTCCAGCTGGAGCAATAGAACCTTCACGGGTTTCAACTTCCCATTCTCAGAGGTCGGATACTAATCTGCCAGATTCACGTTATCTTGCTGTTGATGGCGACAGACCTCAATCTAGCAATGGGACATCAAATGTTTCAGTTTCCAGAGAATCTTCAGCTTCCAAAGATCAATATAATTTGGATCACTGGAAACTTGATCCTGATAGAGCAGAGGACCTCAGACGGCAGAAGGTAAGTAACTCTGTGAACAAGACATCTTTGGACAGACCTTCAAATGGATTTCCAACTTCAGTAACTACCCCGGTAGAGCAAGTTCGACCTCTGCTTAGCTTATTAGAGAAGGAACCTCCTAAACAGCAACTAGAGTATGTGTGCCACCTGCCCAATTTGGAGAAACACGAAAGCATACTGCCTCTGCTACATGCTAATGACAGAAAAACCAATGGTGAACTGGATTTCTTGATGGCTGAGTTTGCAGGTGCCAGTTCATGCTTGATTGATCTTCTGCTCAATGCTTTCTCTAGATGTTAAAAATATGTAATGGGTGACTGTTTCCAAATCTGCATTATCATTGGTAATTGGTGAAATTCTTGAGAGATTATACCAGAAATACTAGCTTAACATGAGACATTTTGATTCATGCTGGCTTTAAATGAGAGTTATGCTTTTCCACTGAGCTTTTTATCCGTTAAGACAATATTTTGCTTACTGAAGACTGGGAGTTTCTTTATGGTTTCAGAGGTCTCCGGCCGTGGAAGAGAAACTGGAATTGTTGATTCTACCCCTAGATTTTCACAAAGAACATCGAGTAAGAAATTTGGGCAAGTGGCTGTTAATGAAGGAACAGCGTCGACATCCGGTATAACTTCTCAGACTGCATCAGGTGTATTATCTGGCTCAGGTGTTTTAAGTGCTAGAGCTGGAAGTGCAACATCATCAGGGTTGCTCTCCAACATGGTATCAACAATGAATGCAGATGTTGCCAAGGAGTATCTTGAAAAGGTGGCAGACCTACTTCTTGAGTTTGCTCAAGCTGATGCAACCGTTAAATCCTACATGTGAAGCCAAAGCTTGCTTAACCGTCTTTTTCAGATGTTTAATCGCATAGAACCACCTATTCTTTTAAAGGTACCTAAACTATATTGGCTTCCTGTTTCATATTTTATTGTGTTTAATCTTCACGCATGCTTTGGACTCACTGCCAATTATTATTTTTCTTAGATGCTGAAGTGTATTAATCATTTGTCCACGGATCCAAACTGCTTGGAGAATCTTCAGCTAGCAGATGCAATTAAGTATTTGATCCCAAATCTAGAACTCGAATGTGGAACACTTGTTGCATCATGAGGTTTGCCTTATTATCCTTGATCAGTATACCTTATGATGCATTTACTAGCAAATTTGGTATACCTGGTCTGCTCAAATTATCAACTGTGATTATTTGAGATTTTAAAGTCCTTATTCTTGTGATTACTTCCCTCTCTCTGTGTTCAGTAGTTATGTCATGGATTTAATTCTAAATAATGTTGACTGACTTCATTAAATGATATGCTGTGTTACCTAACTTAATAGGGAAGGATGTTTCATTATTAGGGAACAACTATTTTAAGAAAATATTATTTAGTTTCAAGTCAGATTTTATTCAAAGCCCTAAAATGATCTTGATCTCTCTTTTAACGAGTCCTTAGGTTTCAGTCTCCCTTTGATGAGCTGAAAGGTTTCAGCCCCCTTGGATGATCTGAACTATCAATCCGAAACACAAGATTGTAACATGCTGGCACCCACCTGATGGTTTAGAAAACCATGTGAAGTCATGTAATAGCTTATCTTCTTACCTAGATCTTCTTTAGAGTAAGTAACTGCTACCAAATTAAAGTTGGTTCACAAAATTAATGAACAATTGCTTTCTGGGTTTTGAAGTGCTGGTTTCTTGCCACTTTGCAAGTTATGTTCCTTTATTCTCACTCATGAGAGGATGAGACGTGGATTACTCTGTCCTATGCACAGCTCTGCTGCCCTCTTCCAACCCAAAGATCACATGCATACTATTTTTGTCATTAATTATATTATTTATTCTTGCTCTAAACACTTCTTATTTTCTGGAAACCAACATTTTACTTCCATTGTGTTGGAGTAAAATACTATAAATTAGTTTTTGTGCTATTGATCCTGTTAATTATATTATTTATTCTCCTTTTTTGTACTCATTTTCTTGGTGATTGACATATGAATGTGTAAACTGCAGCTTTATATCACTAGACATCTTTCTCTGTCTAAAGTTCTGTTATCCGATTATTAGTACATTAGATTGTGTTGAATTTTCACTCTTTGTGCTGGTGCCAGTGGGCAGTGAAATTATAATGATAATTTCTTTATCTTCTGAAGGTCCTCAATGCACTGTTCAACTTGTGCAAGATAAATAAGAGGAGACAGGAACAAGCAGCAGAAAACGGAATCATTCCACATTTGATGAAATTCATAATGTCAGACTCTCCCTTAAAACAACATGCATTGCCGCTACTGTGTGATATGGCTCATGCATCACGTAATTCAAGGGAACAGTTGAGGGTGCATGGTGGATTGGATGTGTACTTGAGTTTGCTTGACGACGAGCTTTGGTCTGTGACGGCGCTAGACTAGCTTGCTGTTTGCTTGGCTCATGAAAATGACAACCGCAAGGTGGAAAAAGCCTTGCTGAAGAAGGAAGCAATCCAGAAGTTGGTGAAGTTTTTCCAGTGTTGTCCGGAGCGACACTTTGTCCACATATTGGACCCGTTCTTGAAAATTATCACGTACGAGATGCTAAACCCTTTGGTTATTTTCTTGGCTCTTTTAAGACCATGCAGTATATTGATTACATTATTGATGGTTAAGGACCAATACGAGAACATCCTCAGCCATTTCACTGGTGTATATGGAAAATTGGGTTCTAAATGGACCCTATTTATTTATGTGAATGCAGGAAATCGTCCCGTATAAACACAACATTAGCTGTTAACGGTTTGACCCCGCTTCTGGTCTCAAGGTTGGATCACCAGGACGCTATTGCTCGCCTTAATCTACTTAAACTAATTAAGGTCAGTACAATCATGTCCCTTGTCAGAATCTGTGTGCTATCGATTTTGTTTACAGATCACTCGACTCTATTCCAGATCCTTAAATCAAAATTTGTTTCTCTAGGTCCATTAAGGTGGTTCGTTTTCTTGTTTCCTACCATTAGGAAGCTCTTGAATCGAGCTAAACAAACAAACTCGTTTCCCTTTGTTAATAGTTTGAGTGGGAGAAGCCGTTGGGTGGGAAATGTACGCCATGATTGTTAGTTCCACCTTTAGTATGCCAGGCGACTCGGAAAACATATTTAGAAAGGAAAAATTAGGGATGGCAAAAAAAGCTCACGGATTCTGACCTGATCCGACCTAATAGGGTCGGATTTTTTTTATAATTGAATTCGAGTTTCGGGTCGGGTTAGTTTCTCCTTAAGCTTGACTGGGTTGGGTTGGGTTTAAGGAGAACCTTTACGAAAATAACCGTTTTATGTATTTATGTATTATTAGTTAGGTTTTGATAAAAAATATATGTAAAAATTAGCATATAACTAAAATTATGAGATTAAATTAAATTTTACTTTAATTTTATGTTATTAAATTGAATAAAATACTATTTTACTTGATTTTTTTTTCGTTTTGACAAAAAAGTATAAAAAAAAAGTAAAAATAATGTTAAATCAGGTTAGGTCGATTGGATTGAGATTTCCAGTTAAAATTTTAGGTCGGGCTTGGGGCGGGTGAAAATATTTTTAATCTTGAGTCGGGTCAGTTTTAGTGTTATAGTACCTGGTCGTGTTTGGGTCAGTCAAAAACTGTTCATGACTTGCCCATCGCCATCCCTAGGAGGGTAGTTACGAGTAGAGATGAACATTTGTCGGATTTCAATCCGATCCGGATCGGTTTTTATCCGATCCGGTTTTTTCTCATAGAAAAAAAACCGGTTTATAAAATAACCGGTTTGGTTTTTAACCGGTTTGGAGGGCCGGATATCCTAACCGGTGTAACCGGTTTCGGTTTTAAAAAAACCGGTTTTTTTAAAAAACCGGTTATAAAAAAACCGATTTTAATATTCCAGATTGCTCATAGGGAATCGATTCCCCCCCAAGGGGGTACCGATTCCTCACTGAATGGTTTGGCTCCGAGATTTCCAGAATGCTCGGAGGGAACCGATTCCCCCATAGGGGGTACCGATTCTCCCCTATTCAACGGTCGAAATATTTGAATTTTACACTTAGGGAACCGATTCCCTATGAGAGGGTACCGATTCCCTATGAGAGGGTACCGATTCCCTATGAGAGGGTACCGATTCCCCCACGCTCCAAGCATTTTTATTAAATGTTTTCACACTTAAACGGCTATATTATCTTCATTAATTATCACTAACGTTCAGAAGTGATTCAAGGTGTATTTAAGCAAGCTTAGAAGCCATTGATCAAAGACAAGAAACATCAAGCAACTAGAATCAAGAGAGAATCAAAGAGAAAGCATCAAACCTCAAGTTTGATAAATTCAAATACTTAATTGAAATACTTAATTAACTCAACATAATTGAAATACTTAAATACTTTCAAGTTTGATAAATTCAAATACTTAAAAACTTACAAGTTCGATAAATTCAAATACTTAAAAACTTCAAGTTCGATAATTGAAACAAAGTTTACGATAATTGAAATAAAGTTATAAAATAAATTACATTGCCATCTCTTCTTCATCATCTTCGCCTTCTTCGTTTGGAGGGGATATTCTAAGTTCGACTTCTTCAATGTGTAAGTTTGCTTCCAAATCGGTATCAATTGCATCTTCTAGGGTGGTGATATGTTGCTTACGAGCCGCTCCATCCAAATAATCCTTTAAACAAATGCATACTTCCACCGACTCGTGACTTAGTCTTGATCTCTGTTGCGATATAACCCTGCCACTAACAGAAAAAGCGGATTCCGAAGCTACCGTAGAAGCTTGGACGGTTAGTAAATCACGGGCCATGGCGGCTAGAATCGGAAATTGTGCTTCCTTTTCTTTCCACCAAGCCAAAATATCCAAACTTTCAAACTCTTCAAATGTCATTTTTGATAGAAAATCGCATGACATGTAATTTCCCAACTCGTTACTTGGGGTGGTAGTACGTGATCGTTTAGATTGGGAATTTACAAGAGTGTTAAAAAGATTCAAATTTATGTTACTTGGACGTCTACTAGATGATTCCGCATTCATTCTCATTTGATCGTGTATTACACTACTTGATTCGTATTTAGTTAAATAAATTGCAAACATGTCTCGAAAACATTTGTTAAAATAATTTATTTGGTTTTGGACAAAGTTGGGTTCATCATCGGTTAGATTAAAAGCAAACGCAATTTGTTCAATTAGTGTTTCAACCCCACCAACATTTAACGTTGGGTTTAAAGTGGCGGCACAAGTAAAAATTGGGGGAATCTCCTTAAAATATTTTAAAAGTTTTTCCTTCATTGCAAAGCCAATTTCTTGAAAAACTTCGGTTTCAAATTCAAAGTCATTTAGTCGGGTAGCCAACAAAAATATTTGATTAAGAACCAACGGGCTAGTAGGGTAATAAACACCGGATAAAAAGGTTGTTGAATTTTTAAAAACCTCAAGCAAATCGATTATTTTGGCTATAGTTTCCCAACTCGAATCCGGATAAATGTTTGGGACATGACCCCTCTCGAAAAGCCGATCGTGAAATGTTTGCAATGTTTCCCTTTGCCTTAAGGCAGTATGCATCATCATCCAAGCTGAGTTCCAACGAGTTGGACAATCCAAATTAGGACCCAAAGCTTTTTTATTAACGGACTTACAAAATCGTTTATAATCATTTAGTCTTTTGTTGTTGTTACAAAGAATCGATTTTATTATTGTTTTAAATTCTAATCTAATCGGCTCAATAACCTCCAAACCGGCTTGCACGAATAAATTAATTATGTGTGCAACGCAACGGGTATGAAAAAACGCACCGTCTAAAATCGGTGAAAGTAATATTTTCAATCTTGGAACCGCGTTTGTATTATTCGATGCATTATCAAAGGATATAGAAAAAACTTTATTTTCTAATTTATAAAGACAAATTACCCTTTTTAAAAGTGTAAATAAATTAGCACCGGTATGCGGCTCACCGAATAATTCAAACGCGATTGTTCTTTTCATCATTTGCCAAATATCTTGATCTAACCAATGTGACGTAACGGCTAAAAAAGAATTTCCGGTATTATGAGGGGAACTCCAAACGTCACATGTAAGCGACACACCATAACGGTGTTCTTGGAATCCTAAAATCATTTTTCCCTCGCCGTACGCCACATTTTTATAGCATCTCTTCTAAGGGTAGTACGACTTACTTGAGTATAACGTGGTTGCATTAGTTGTTGAATTGTTATCGTGAAATCTTCATCATCAAAGTGGTCGAACGTCAATGCTTTTGTAATCACGAACTTTGTAAACGCTTCTCGTAATTTTTCGTTGTCGTAAACAAAAACACCACCTTGCGGTGTAAGATTCGATTGAATATGATCTGATCTTGAGCGAAGTGCCTTGTATGATTTTGTCAAATGGTTCTTCAACGTTGTTGTAACACCCCCAACCCGTATCCGACCCGGATACGAGTCCGAAGTGTCACATTGACTTTTCAAACATTTATTCGTATAAAATAGTGAGTAATTCAAAAACTTGGATAACATTTAACTTATTCAAAACGTTTACAAAATATATCAGAGTTCATACAATTTATATCTTTAGACTACATGCCAACTACACTCTATATACCGTACATATATTTTCTGATCTGACAATTGGGTAAGGAGAACTGACCTGTCTTGCTCCTCTTAGCTCTTTACTCTTCTCACTTCTGTAACCTACGTGTGAAACAATCACACGCTAAGTCGTTGACTTAGTGAGACATAAAACATATAATAAAACTCTAACTCGTAATCATGCTTGAACAATTTCTACTAACATATCACATACAAGCACCATACCCACATATACATGTAATGATTCTTACTATACACCTTTCATATAGATATATATATACATATCCACACATACATATAATTATCTTCTTTCCTATCATTATCATATTATCACCTTTCATATTTCTATTCTCTTGTTCATATAATCCATTAAGCTCATATCATATATCTTATAGCATATACAATAATCACTAACACACATATATCATATACAGTACATTCCATGTTATCTCTTATTAGCCCATGTGCACCTCTGAGAACTGTAGATATGTGAGTCTATTGAGGTTGTGTACCACTATGCTGTCACCACAGCTCATATAAATGTCCCGAAGGACCTATCCAGAGGTCACACAGACCCCGGTAACTATCCAGAGGTCATAAAGAACCTCGTCAACTGTCCATAGGTCCCAAAGAACCTAGGTAAACTGTCCATATGTTCCTTAGAACATAGGTATACTGTCCATATGTCTCGAAAGACATAGGTAAAACTGTCCATATGTTCCGTAGAACATAGGTAAACCCTCGACTCTTGGCATGCCAACTATACCCCTAGCTCTCATATCACATAACATGGGCATTATCATTTATAACATTTCATATCACTTGTTCTTTCTCTTCTGTCACATACCACATGTATGTGTAACCATATACTTCATATCATATCACATGTATCACATATTGCATATTCATGTAATCATATAGATCATGTCACATGGCTTATATCATTTCTCATATTCATATATATATATATATATATATATATTTCACTTTCACATATCACATTTTCCTTTTCTCTTATTTTTCATATCATGTCTCTTATAACCACATATGTCTATCTTATCTCATATCCTATAATTCTTTAGCTTATATCTTATATCACATGTTTATATCATATAACTTATGTAATCACATATACTATTTATACTAGTTCACATAGCTTATTTCACTAACATGTATTCACACAATTCATGTAACATATGCAATAATATATATATCACATACACTCATTTATATAAGCTCTACTATGGAAAATAGACTTACCACTATTCCCATAGTATTCCCATACACATGTAACTTTTCATGCATGTTCATTTCAAGCATATCAAATAATGCATATGGTATGAATTCATATCATGTTTCATAATATTGAATGAATCATGTATCAAAATATTAAATCTAGACTTATCGCAAGTCTAGAACTGAATAAACTAACATAATCATGCTATGCATATGCACTCACCTGGCCTCACTAATCCATTTCAATATCTTATCTTCCCTTTTTATCGATCTTACTTGTCAATGATTCCGGAACTCGTTTAGGCTCTGAATCTACATAATCATACATTTTAAGACAATTATTAGATACCTACACCTTTTAATTGGATACTAGCAACTTAAACGAACTTATTAAACCAATATTAACATTTTCCTTTAGGGGGGAATCGGTTCCCTCCTGTGGGGGTATCGGTTCCCCTCTGGCATTCTGGAATTCTATGTTCGTTTGAGGGGGTATCGGTTCCCTTGAATGGGTACCGATTCCCTTTGCCCAGAAATCACATTTTTGAGCTCGAAATTCACTTCATTTCAGCTCCATACCTCATACTTCACTTCCATTAATATTCCTAACTTTCATCCACATAATTAAACTCGTTTCTACTCCATAATCACTTCCTTAAACTCAAAATCCTATCTTTTACATGATATTCAAGAATCATACTCAAATACCAACATGTTCTAACTTTAATTCTATCACCTTATACTTCTTAATTAGCTTGATAACAAGTCAAATCTAACTTCTAATTCTTATTATGACCTCTAATCCAATATTTCATTCAATGACTTCTAACCTTTAATCTCCCTTAACTTACAATTCTCTGAGTTTCTACAACTCTTTTTCCTTCTATAATCTTTCTTAAGGCTTCCATAATTAAAACCATGCTTGAATTTAAAGGATTAATCAAGAGAAATTAAACTCACCTTAGCTTGGGCTCTCCACGTTGAAGAAGAAAGAAGAGTCAAGAGTTATCTGGAAACTCTTGTTTCTTTCACTTGGATATTATAATGCCCAATATCTATTATTTAATTATTACCTTTGCTCAATGACCCTTTTACCCTTTTAGTTCTCATTCACTTAATAATTCATCCTACCCAACATCTTTAATTACTTCCTTCACTTTTCGATTAATTTAATTTGATTACTGACATTTTAAAATCTTACACTTTAATCACTAACCCCGTTATGGAGGATGTTACAGTTGTGTTTCCTTCCGATGCAAGAAACTTTAGACAAAGTTTACAACGCGCCCTCCTCGAGCCATTTGACATCTCACATAAATCGTAGTGATCCCAAATGTCTTTGTTTCGAGTGTGTTCGATCACTCTCACGATTTCAAGGTTTCCCCCGACGGAAGATTCAGTCGTGTTACTCATGATGAACAAAAAATTACAAAAGTAAGATTTGAGAGATGTTTAAGTGTTGTGTAATAAGATTTGAGAAATTTGTAATCAACCAAATACATCCCCAACCTATTTATACATGTTTAGGGTGATAAAATGGTAATTTTTTAAAGAAAAAAACGGTCACAAAACCCTCCCAACGGCTATATTAACGGCTAGTTTTTTAAACCCATACCGGTTTTTTTTTTCCGGATAAAAACCGGTTTTTTAACCGGTTTTTTTCAAACCGGTTTTTTATCCGGTAAAAAAACCGGTCTAGGTTTTTTTCTCCAAACCGGTTAAAATAACCGGTTTAAAAAAAATCCGATCCGGTTAAAAAAAAAACCGGTTTTTCCCAAATCCGGTTTCGGATATTTTTTTCGTAAAATCGGATATTCGGATTTTTTTGTGCACCCCTAGTTACGAGTAGAGAATGTGGTTTTAAGACCTTAGTCTCATGCTTTGTAGAAATTAGAGCTACTCCAACCCAGTAGTTTTACTATATTGTAGCATTGATGCAAGGATAAATTATTAACTCAAGCACTTGAAAAGAGACTAGCATTATTCTGCACTTGTGGTTCATAACTTGTTCCTTAGTGATGCATTAAGAGGAGGTTTATCTTGAACAATTTCGATCTGATTTCTTGTGGTGTTGGCAGTCCGTTTACGAGCACCACCCACGACCAAAACAATTGATCGTGGAGAACGATTTACCACAGAAGTTACAGAATCTAATCGAGGAACGGAGAGACGGGCTGCGTTCCAGAGGCAAGTGTTGGTGAAACAAATGGCGACTTCATTGCTCAAAGCCCTACATATTAACACCGTCTTGTAATAGTTATACAAAAACTTAACCGATTCCTCCCTCGTGTATATTCTTCGAGTAAGGCAATGGTTTGGTTTGCCCATTTCTTTTTTTTTTTTTTTCAATTTTTGTGTTTGGCCAAATAGATTGTCAGAGGGTATATTGTAAATGGTTTTCAATTGGCTTAAAATGTACTTTTTATTTAGATCTTCAAAGTATTTTTTATCAACGAAAAGTAGATCATATAAGTTTAAAGATCATACAAATATATCAAATAACATTCACATAGGGATATTGGTGAAATTTAAATTTTAGAATATGTATATCAAATGTTTCCCTTAAATTGATATGAAGAGAACGAAGAGAGATGAGACGGGCCAATTCCAAAAGCATTTCGTTTCAAAATTGAAACCTACGGCGTTTCTTCTTTATCTCCAAAGGCAAACCATTTGGTTGTGCATAAATCCACCACCTCTCACCTCCAACGTAGTGTTACACAAATCAAATGGAGAAGATATAATTGCAAAAGAACAGTTAGAGAAGCCAATTAAACAAACTGTATGAATCATGCTCTCGACAATCATGTATCATTCCATCCGATCCAAGCACTCGGAGAATTGTTATTTCTCTCATATAAGATCTACAACATTCATTGGCATTTCGTCGATCTGGGTACTGTAATACTGCTCTATATCTCTAAGAATCTTGATGTCATCACTTTTCACAAAATTGATGGCAACACCCTGCACCCACAACGGTATGATCAGAGGTGATTATTCTCAAATGCCCACGAGGTGGCCAATAATGCAAATAAAAGAACCCGGCGATGATAATCAAGAATATACAATTGATGGAATGAAAACTTGGTTAATAGGTTTCATCAGAAGTCAAATCAATTAGTAAAAGAAATACCTTCCGTCCAAAACGACCTGACCGACCAATCCTATGGATGTACAGCTCTCGACTGTTCGGTAGGTCATAATTGATCACCAAGGACACCTGAAGCAACCAAAGTAAATTTTAGTAATTCATGAAAGGAAAACAAATAAGCTTAGAGTTCTCCCAGTGTTTTCCCCCTTCAAAGCTAGCAACGCATGTCGGAATGAAAACATACAACCATAATATGCATTCAGTTCTAACATAATTTGTGCACATGCAACACAGTCTCGAACCATGCCTTCAGGTTCCACTACCACTACAATACACAAGTCGTCTCCAAGATAATATGTAACTATGTTTACTGTTATGAAGAAAATTAAAACATCTAGCCTACTAGAAAAAAAGACCAGAAAAAGGTGAAACCAATCAGCCCCCAAAGACTTGCCTGTTGAACATCAAGTCCCCTGGCCCAAACATCTGTTGTGATAAGAACACGGGTTGCCCCCATCCCGAAACTCAGCCATAATTGCATCTCTTTCCTTCTGAGGCATATCTCCATGCATTGAAGATACCGTAAAGTTATTGCTACGCATCTTCTCAGTTAGCCAATCAACCTATTTCAAAAGAAGAAATCACAATGATAAGCCACACGATCACACCAAGGAGTTCAAAACCTAGTATCAAAGAATTCTTAACATGGTTAAAGATGTTTCTGTTCCTTCTTTGAAAAGCATATGCATACCTATGATATGAGTCCCAAGAAGATACCTTTCGTTTTGTATTGCAGAAAATAACAGCTTGGGTGATTGTCAATGTATCATAAAGATCACATAGTGTATCGAACTTCCACTCCTCTCTTTCAACTGCCACAAAAAACTGCTTAATCCCCTGTAATCATGAAAAAAACAGAACAAAAGTTTGCGTCAAATGCCAAATTAGAAATTGTGGACATCTTTTAGCATAACTGCATTTACTTACCTCCAGTGTCAACTCATCTCGCTTCACGAGGATCCTTATAGGATCAGTCATAAATTTGCTTGTCATCTCCAAGATTTCATGAGGAAGGGTAGCAGATATCAAACAAACCTACAAAAATTGAATGATTTCAAATCAATTTCAGCAACATAAACAAACTAAGAAAAATGAGAAAGAGAAAACAAAGTGTTGTAACTATACAAGAAATGAAAGATAACAGCAACAAGTCGGAACAATAACATCATAACAACTCAGATTCAATTCATGAACATTAAAACCAAGTAAGAAAACAGTATGCAACACAACCTTACAGTGCCTAAGAACTTTACTTACAACTGTTATCGGACTTGCAATTTTTTTTTGGGGGGGGGGGGTTCTTACAACAAAAAAAGACACAATCTGAGGAAGGTACCTGAAGCTCTGGTGGAAGATGTCTGTAAACATCATAAATTTGATCTTTGAAGCCTCTGCTCAACATCTCATCAGACTCATCAAGAATCAATAGTTTAATAGCCCTCGTGCGTAGGGTTCTCCTCTTGATCATATCACAGACTCTACCTGGAGTTCCTGACACTAAATGAACTCCGTTTTCTAGTTTTCTTATATCTTCACCCACACTTTTGCCTCCAATACACGCGTGTGCTTGTATGTTCATGTAATCGCCCATTGTCCGTATCACTTTCTCAGTTTGAGATGCCAGTTCTCTCGTAGGTGACAATATCAATGCTTGAATCCTGAAATAAAACTACTTAGCATCGGCAATTCATGCTTCAAACTAGATGGAACAAATTTCTAGATTAATCCTAAACAATATTTACAGTATGCATCACGAGATTCGAAGCCTCAATGATCTACCCTAATTTACTAATTCACAAAATGAAATTAACATCACAGTAAATTCAAATCTGTAAAAAACAGCTAACTTTAATATATTTAAAAAGAATCAGAGTAAAAACATACTCTCTGCTAGCAGTGTCGACCACTTGGCAAACGGTGAGAGCAATCATGGAAGTTTTACCGGTACCAGACTGAGCTTGAGCAATCGCATCGCGACCATTGATTATCGGCATGACGGCTCTCTGCTGTATCGCCGACGGCTTTTCGAAACCGTAATTGTAGATTCCACGGAGGAGATCGTCTTTTAGCCCCATCTGATCGAAACTTAATATCGGCTCGACTCCTTCCGTCGTCTCGAAGACTAGCTTCTCGTCCTCGGCTCCCATCCGCCGAGCCGTTCTGTTCGTCGTCGCCGCCGCCGCCATCCCTCGTTTTTCGGGCTAAGCTAAGCTGTGGTTGCCTCGCAGGGAAAATTAACTAACAGGGTTTTCAAAAGACAAAAAAAAAAAAGAAAAAGAAAAAGCGAGGGAAGACGGGCAACCGTGGTGCGAATGCTGTTGCTAGGGTTTTATTTATATACGTTTACTACACCAAAAAGATGATACGAGGTTAAGTACTTATTGTACAAGTTTCGTATCCGAATTTGCTCTAAATTGTTATATGTATTCGAAATTTTTGGATTTTTAAAAAATATGTAATTTCAAATTTTTTATTTTAAATAAAACTTCCAAAATTATAACAAATGTAACATATGCTACTTAACGGAGCTTTTTAACGGTTGTTACAGACGAAACACTTAAAATGATAACGTTTGTAATGTTAGGTATCTGGTTGACCAAAAAAGTTTAAGCACCAATTAAAAACGATATAATTTGGACACTTATTTTTATATTAAACATATTTTAATAATAAAAATAATATTATAAAATAAAAATATTCTATATTAGAACTGGTACAATAAAATAACCTATTATTAATTTTATTTTTGATTAGTTTGAGGTGATTATAAGATAATATTTGTTTGAATTTTTTTTAAACATTTGACAATAAACTCTCAAACATCTTTATAAATGTCGTGCTTGAACCAAAATCTTTAAGAATAACAATTTATCTTTTAATTATTAAAATCGTATGATTAGTGCATTATCTTTAAATTTTAAAAGTAATTACAATTCAAATTATGTGTGATGTATCTTCAATTTTAATGCTAAAAATCTGAAATTTAATTAAAAAGTCTAAGATACATTCGTTAATGGGTTGTTCGAATAGAGAAATATCATTTTATTCGTTAATGGATTGATTGTAATCATATTTCGACGGTAGAAATCAGAGATAAAAACTTAAAGAGAAACTTTTTTATATGAAAAAATAGGAAAAGACCTTTTATTCTTGTGATTCCATTTAAAAGAGAAAATTGATTATTCTATGAATTTTTTTTTCATTTATTTATAATAATCATAAAAAATTATCATTTTTTGACGCCTTTTGTGATCACTGTACGTATGAATGAATTCATCTCCTTTACAAATATAGATTTTCTTAATATGATTGTATCTTGTTCAAAACTCAAGAAATATATGTTTCTCCAATTACATCTTTCAAAACCGTGTCAATTACATATTTTGCAAATTCTATGAAAAATTACATTTAGTGAGCCATGCCTTTCTTGAATTTAGATATGTGCACAAAAACACGTTCAGTCATCTGTAGTTTTCCTAGATTTCAGCCAAAATAATACTAGACTTTTTTTTTGTGTGGTCACAAAGGAGATAGAAGAAGGCTTAGCAGTGTGTTCCTCTCCAAGCTTGCATGTCAGCTTGAAGAAGCAAACGGATAGCAGCAGGCGGGTTCTGTCTTTCAGATAGCCCTACAGGCAACGTGTAGCCATAACGGCAAGGCCATCAACCACGCCGTTGGCTTCCCGGTGAATGAGAAAGAACTCGACCGTCCAGCTACGCTGCAGTATTTCCCGTATTCTCCGAATTAGAGTCGGTTCATAGCTTTGACTAGGAGTGATTAGCAGTCTAGTCTGATTGCTTCTGCGTTATCCATCTCCACCGTGATACATCTAACCCCATGCTTCCACGCCAGATGAAGTCCATCCAGCAAGCTGCATAACACAGCGTGAGGCACAGAGCAGCGTCCTATATTCTGAGAAGTTAATGAACCGGAATACTAGACTTCAATTCATATAGAATGAGCCGGAATTCTTCATTATTAGTGTTGTATCTTCTTAGACAAGAAGAATAAGAACTAAGATTAGAGAAGTTAATGACGGTTGAATTAGTTTTTGACTATGATAATGGTTTAGGGTTTAGTAATAATCTTTAACTAAATAATCACATAAATTGCAGGCATCAAACACCAAAAATGAAAGATTTCACGTAAACAATTTAACGTGTTGCATCCCTTTCGTGATCTCTCGAATCCATTTGCAGGATTGTTCCCATTAACTCACCTTACTTTTGCTGATGACCTGTTAATTTTCTGCAAATGTAACCTTGAATCTTTCATGGGAGTTGTTTTTGTTCTTGATTATTTCTATGAGATTTTTGGGCTTAAACTTAATGCTCTCAAGTGTGAGATCTTCATAGTTGGTATCTCTGTTCTCTCTACTCAAAATATCATTAACTTTTCTGGTTTTCAACATGGGCTTCTTCCTATCAGATACTTGGGAATTCTCTTGGTTACCAGGAAACTTTCTATAAAAGACTGTCAGCCTCTTATTGATAAGATTCAATCCAAACTTCACAAATGGTCTAGGATGAAATTGAGTTATGTGGGCAGGATTGAACTTGTTAAAACCGTCCTCTACAGCGTTGCCAATTACTGGTGCAGGCAGCTTGTACTGCCTCAATCCATCATCAGCAAAATTGAACAAGTTTGCTCAAGATATTTCTAGAAAGGGTTGGATATTCCAGCCACTGGAGCTCATGTTAGCTGGGACACCATTTGCACTCCTAAGTCTGAAGGAGGTTTAGGTCTCAAGGGCATTAAAACTTGGAATAGAGTGTGCATGATCCACCTTATCAAAAAAAATTTGGCCGAGGATGGCTCATTATGGGTCGCATGGATACACTGTTATCAAGCATTCTAACTTCTGGTTCATGGACGAACCTTCATCCTACAGCTGGAGTTTCAGGAAAATTATGAAACTTAGAAGTGTCGCTCATCCTCTTCTTTCTTCAGGAGTTTCTAGTACTAAAGATATTTGGGAGCAGGTTCGACTGAAAAGCAATAGAGTTCTCTGGCAGAAACTCATCTGGTTTCCCCTTCACATACCGAAGCACAACATTATTTCTTGGATGATTGTTTTGGATCGTCTTCCCACCAAAGAAATGCTGCAAAGGTTCGGTTTAGTTACAAATGATCACTGCATATTCTGCCTTGACGGTAGCGAAACTAGGAACCATCTCTTTGCAGAATGCAATTTCTCTTCTTCAATCTGGAATTCCATTCTGATTCTTTCTGGCATCAGGAAGCCTTCTTTAACTTGGATCAATCTTCTGGCTTGGGCGATAGCGAAATGGAAGGTTAAATCTTTTATTACTATCATTCTCAAACTTTCCTGGTGTGCTTTCAACTACACCATTTGGGAGTAAATGAATCGAAGAATTTTTAGAGGCACCAGCAGATTAGAGGAAGATATTATTACCTCAATTAAGCAGACTATAGGTTTTCATTTAAGCAATAGAAATATCTATAGATTAGATAGAACTAATTTAGATATTTGTAATCACTAGGGTATTATTTACTTTTTGTTGTACATAGGTTCCCCTTGTTTATGTTCCTTTCACTGGACTGATTTTTGTAGCAGCTTCCTGCTTCCTGCTTCCATTTAGATAATAAATCTTATTTATCCAAAAAAAAAAAGAAGAAGCAAAAACATTCCCCTGTTTGAACTTGAAATTCCCTTATCATTCCCTTGTTTTCCTTCCATCTCACCTTCTTCGTCGATTATTCCATCATTGCATTTTTCCTCGGATTCTTGCATTAAAACCGGAGTAAATTTTGATGATGATAATGAAGATGATGATGAAGAAGAAGATACCCTATTTTCAGATTCAACGATGATTTTTCTATCTCGAACCCTCTTAGCCTGTTCATATGATAGAACTAAAATCCATAAACATAAAAAAGAAAAAAAGGTAAAATATATAAATAGTCTCTAATCTATGCTAAAATAATTTTTGGGTCACTAAAGTTTTAGAAACTATAAAATGGTTATTAAACTTTCCAAATAATTATAAAATAATCATTAAATTTTATTAAACTATTATAAAATATCATTACACTTATCAAAGTATTACAAAATGATGATTATTTTATAACAGTTTGATAAGTTTAATGATAATTTTATAATTTTCATAACTTCAGTGACCAAAACAATCATCTAAGTGTAGTTCAACTACCTATGCTGTACTTTTACCCAGAAAATAACAATGGGAAAGATGAAAAACGAACAAATATGGTCTCGAAAACAACAGCTTTGATCGCTTGTGAAAACGTTTTCTTGATTTCAGTCCCGGGAACGGAGTTAGTTGTCGTCGAAGGCTTCAAATTCTCCTGGTTTTCGACGCCGGCGACGTACCTCAAGGCGTGATATGGATTTCAGGGACGATTAACGACGGCGGCGGCTTTGGGGTGGAGCATCAAGTCCACGCCGGGTCTAAAACAAAACAGGAACTTGTTCCGCGAAACGTTCTTCATTGCTTTGTTTTCTTCGGTGGAACTTCACTATGCGAACATTGTTATGGGGTTTTGGTTTAAACGTGGGAATATAAGAAGGAAATAGAACATGGGGAAATCATGTTTTATTTACAGGTTTCTGCTGTGTTTTTAGTACTAGTTTCGGCTTTACACAAGCTTTGTGTCTTGTTGGTTACATTTCCAATTCAAATTTAAATTCCATTCGTTTATTAATTATTTTATATATTTTCATTCGTTAACATGGGACAATATTCATATCAATTAATTTAATCATTTAATTTTTCTAATAAAAACCACTAATTTTATTTTAAAAAAATTAAAATTACGATGAAAGCTTATAGATGTAACAATAAAGTAAAACACATAATTAGAATATTTTATTATAACTATTAATACAATAAACTAGTCACTTGAAATCATATAAGTACCATATGAAAATTTTAAAAACTCAATCAAAATACTTGTACAAAGATAGATACAAATAGATCAGCCTGCATCGGTAAATGAACCACAAAATATGATCAAAATCTTTGAAAGACCATTGACAAATCGAATATCAAAGTCGAGCAGTGTGAGAAAACTATCCACGAATGCAATCGCATGTCCCAATCCAATATGATAGTTCAAACCAGAGAAAATCATCATGATAATAAATAAATGTCATCTTGATCAACTGAAGAATTGTGAAATCCAATCATGAGAAAAAAATAAAACGAAAATAACAACCAAATGATCCTATACGTACCCAAATGCAAAGAAAAATGTATCATAAAATATAAAAATTGTATCATACATATAGAATTATTAAAATCTAAAAATCAGATGGGGAAAATTGAATATAAAGAAATAAGTGAAAATTAGTGATGATTGTTACAGATATAATTTATTTTATATATGTGGTATTGTCTGAATGAATTTTTTGTGTTTGTTATCTTAAACTAAGTCTCTTTATTTTTTTTGTCATTGTACTTAAGTTCGATTGACCATTAAATTATGAGAAAATAACCTCTGTAACACCCCCAACCCGTATCCGACCTGGATACGAGTCCGAAGTGTCACATTGACTTTTCAAACATTTATTCGTATAAAATAGTGAGTAATTCAAAAACTTGGATAACATTTAACTTATTCAAAACGTTTACAAAATATATCAGAGTTCATACAATTTATATCTTTAGACTACATGCCAACTACACTCTATATACCGTACATATATTTTCTGATCTGACAATTGGGTAAGGAGAACTGACCTGTCCTGCTCCTCTTAGCTCTTTACTCTTCTCACTTCTGTAACCTACGTGTGAAACAATCACACGCTAAGTCGTTGACTTAGTGAGGCA
Organism: Hibiscus syriacus; assembly: GCF_006381635.1. NCBI lineage: Eukaryota > Viridiplantae > Streptophyta > Magnoliopsida > Malvales > Malvaceae > Hibiscus > Hibiscus syriacus. Next base: position 617,265 of record NW_024062753.1, on the reverse strand, counting down.
TAAAACATATAATAAAACTCTAACTCGTAATCATGCTTGAACAATTCCTACTAACATATCACATGTAAGCATCATACCCACATATACATGTAATGATTCCTACTATGCACCTTTCATATATATATATATATATATATATATATATATATATATATATACCTATCCACGCATACATATAATTATCTTCTTTCCTATCATTATCATATTATCACCTTTCATATTTCTATTCTCTTGTTCATATAATCAATTAAGCTCATATCATATATCTTATATAATAATCACTAACACACATATATCATCTACAGTACATTCCATGTTATCTCTTATTAGCCCATGTGCACCTGTGAGAACTGTAGATATGTGAGTCTATTGAGGTTGTGCACCACTATGCTGTCACCACAGCTCATATAAATATCCCGAAGGACCTATCCAGAGGTCACAAAGATCCTCGTTAACTGTCCAGAGGTCATAAAGATCCTCGGTAACTGTCCAGAGGTCATAAAGATCCTCGGTAACTGTCCAGAGGTCATAAAGATCCTCGATAACTGTCCAGAGGTCATAAAGATCCTCGGTAACTGTCCAGAGGTCACAAAGATCCTCGGTAACTGTCCAGAGGTCATAAAGATCCTCGGTAACTGTCCATAGGTCCCGAAGAACCTAGGTAAACTTTCCATATGTCTCGAAAGACATAGGTAAACCCTCAACTCTTGGCATACCAACTATACCCCTAGCTCTCATATCACATAACATGGGCATTATCATTTATAACATTTCATATCACTTGTATCACAAGTGCATGTATTCACGTAGATCGTTTCATATGACTTATACCATTTCTCATTTGTTCATGTAACTTGCATGTCATATCATGTAACATATAACACATAATCATATAGACTTACGGTTTTATCACCTATCATGTTATTTCACTTATACACTTTTATATCACATAAACTCATATATATAGATCATGTCACATAACTTATCTCATAACTTATTTGATATTCCTATATATTCTCATCTTATAACTTATATTACCTATGCATATAACCTTATGAGCTATTCTTATATTACCCTATATCAACCATACTTTGTTTATCTCAGTTTTCATATCATTCATTCAAAAGCATGTTAACACCCATAATCATGCATACATACAATTTATGTCATGCATATACATATAATCATATATTCATGCATTAAACATAGGAAATAGACTTGTCACAAGTCTTGTTTCCATTTAGCACCATAAATGAATTAATATGCACTCACCTGGCCTCACTAGTCATTTCAATCTCTTATCTTCCCTTTTTATCGATCTTACTTGTCAATGATTCCGGAACTCGTTTAGGCTTTGAATCTACATAATTATACATTTTAAGACAATTATTAGATACCTACACCTTTTAATTGGATACTAGCAACTTAAACAAACTTATTAAACCAATATTAACATTTCCTTTAGGGGGGAATCGGTTCCCTCCTGGGGGTATCGGTTCCCTCTGACATTCTGGAATTCTGTCGTTTGAAGGGGTATCGGTTCCCCTTGAATGGGTACCGATTCCCCTTGCCCAGAAATCATATTTTTAGCTCGAAAATCACTTCATTTTCTCTCAAACACTTCATATATCATCCCCTTTTCATTCTTAACTCTAGTACACATACTTAAACCAATCTATATTCATTTATTTCATCTTAAACCTCAAAATCCTATTATCCATATAAGATTCAAAAATCATACCAAATTTTCAATGTGTTCTAAATCAAATTCTATCACTCCAAATCTCTTAATTTAACCATTGACAAGTCAAATTTAACTTCAAATTCTACTTATCAATTCTTTTTCCAAAGTTTCATATAAAAACTCCAAATCTTTAATCTCTCTTAACTCCTCCATTCTTTGATTTTTTTTCTATAACCCAAGCTTTCCTTATGTTTATCCATCAACTAAAGATCAAAACCAAGCTTAAAATTCAAATAATAATCAACTAATAAAACTCTCACCTTTGCCTTGCTCTCCCACGCATGAAGAAGAAGAAAGGAGAAGAGAACTCTGGATATTCCTCCCATTTCCCACGTGTATATAATTCCTTAAATGATCAAAATGACCATTTTACCCTTTATTTCTTTTAACAATTACAAAATAACCTTCATCATATGTATCCAATAATCATTGAACTATTTCATTCTTATACTTTAGTCACCAAATTCTGAAACTTTACAATTTGGTCACTAACCCGATATTGAGGATGTTACAAATCTCCCCTCCTTTTAAGAAAATTCGTCCTCGAATTTTTCACTGAACTTAGTAATAACATATCTTCTAATGTTCTTATGTTGCTTCCCTGACTTATTCTTTCTTATCATCATAAGAAACTTACTTTTTAATCCTTTAGTTTTCCAACTATCTTTTTCGTTTATACACTCCTCTTCTGTTGCTTATCATATAAACAATAACCAGCAATACCAATCCATTGTTGTCTTTCTCTCATTCAACTATGCATTTTTTCCTTTGACCTTTCAAAAATTCCATATAATGTCACTCATCACGTTGACAGTACATCCATCTCATCACTCTATATCATAAATCCATCTATTTCTTCATAACTCTCTAATTACCTTATAACCATACCAAACTTGTATTTCGTCATCATTTGACCAAACACAACTTTAAATCTTCTTCAATGTGATTAAACATATACTTTAAGAAGTCAAACAATATTTTCACATTACCTTGCACACTTGTCTTATTGCTATATCAAAATTGTCCTCTGTACTCCCATATTTATCGTATCTGATCCTTTAAATCAATCCCTTTCATTTCTTTTGCTTAAACTCAACATTTTGACTTCCTGTGTCCTATAATCTGATCATCGATATACACATTCTCAAACTCTCTTATCAATCCTCAGCTTTACTTAAATATACAAATTCTTACTTCCTTTCCTTTACTATACCACATTACTATGATCAATATACAACTGTATCCAGATCCATTGCGGATTTGGTTATCATATCCTGACAATATCTTAAATCTTATAATTCCAGTACATTTTTATCACATACTCTAGTTAGCCAATGCTAACTCTTTCCATCTTAACTGCAAACCCTTATCATAAACATAATCTTGTTCATGCGCAATACTATCACTTCGTTTCAAACTCATAAGCTCTGACTTTATACATCTTATACACTTGTCACTGATGCACTTATCCTTGAGTTCTTCTATACATACTCATCACGTCATTAGATCTTTTTAACATTCTTATGGTGACACCTGTTCACCATATTCTATCTTATCCACATAATAACAAAACTACTTTATTTAATTTCTCCACTATGGAGAAATGAACATCTTCTAGCATTATCTTCATATCATATATCCAAAGGTCTGTAACAACAGAGCCTTCCTCAAATTCACCCTTGAGATCGGGTGCTCATAACTCTTTTAACTATTTCAATACATTCATTCTATGAATTAACGAAGTATACAATTAAAAACATATCGGAATATCATTCAACATCATGAATCATTCTTTAATCTTATACAGACATTCCCTGAGGTTTTCGCTCTTCTCCCTGCCTGGCCAGGGCAGGTGAATGCTATTACCTTCAGGTCTATCGTCTTGTATTTTACTTTGGAAACTCTCATATTTTCATGTGCTCATATCATTTCTTCTAGCAGATATCACATGTGCATATGCTTATCCAATTCATATTGTATAACATATGTCAATTGCATATGTTCACATGTCATCCATCATATCATATAAACATATATATAGATTTCATCAATCATTCTCAGTATTCACTTATCTTATATAACATAACAATTTAACTCTATTAACAAGACATCACACTCCTTATCCTATCAGATCAGAAATATTTTTTTTTCTCACTTTGTGTTGGCATGTACACTTTTTAAAACACTTTCGACTTCGTTTTTAGCCTAGAATCGGCTAAACCGTAGCTCTGATACCATTAAATGTAACACCCCCAACCCGTATCTGACCTGGATACGAGTCCGAAGTGTCACATTGACTTTTCAAACATTTATTCGTATAAAATAGTGAGTAATTCAAAAACTTGGATAACATTTAACTTATTCAAAACGTTTACAAAATATATCAGAGTTCATACAATTTATATCTTTAGGCTACATGCCAACTACACTCTATATACGTACATATATTTTCTGATCTGACAATTGGGTAAGGAGAACTGACCTGTCCTGCTCCTCTTAGCTCTTTACTCTTCTCACTTCTAACCTACGTGTGAAACAATCACACGCTAAGTCGTTGACTTAGTGAGGCATAAAACATAATAAAACTCTAACTCGTAATCATGCTTGAACAATTCCTACTAACATATCACATGTAAGCATCATACCCACATATCATGTAATGATTCCTACTATGCACATTTCATATATATATATATATATATATATATATATATATACCTATCCACGCATACATATAATTATCTTCTTTCCTATCATTATCATATTATCACCTTTCATATTCTATTCTCTTGTTCATATAATCAATTAAGCTTATATCATATATCTTATAACATATACAATAATCACTAACACACACATATCATCTACAGTACATTCCATGTTATCTCTTATTAGCCCATGTGCACCTGTGAGAACTGTAGATATGTGAGTCTATTGAGGTTGTGCACCACTATGCTGTCACCACAGCTCATATAAATGTCCCGAAGGACCTATCCAGAGGTCACAAAGATCCTCGGTAACTGTCTAGAGGTCATAAAGATCCTCGGTAACTGTCCAGAGGTCATAAAGATCCTCGGTAACTGTCCAGAGGTCATAAAGATCCTCGGTAACTGTCCAGAGGTCATAAGATCCTCGGTAACTGTCCAGAGGTCACAAAGATCCTCGGTAACTGTCCAGAGGTCATAAAGATCCTCGGTAACTGTCCATAGGTCCCGAAGAACCTAGGTAAACTTTCCATATGTCTCGAAAGACATAGGTAAACCCTCAACTCTTGGCATGCCAACTATACCCCTAGCTCTCATATCACATAACATGGGCATTATCATTTATAACATTTCATATCACTTGTATCACAAGTGCATGTATTCACGTAGATCGTTTCATATGACTTATACCATTTCTCATTTGTTCATGTACTTGCATGTCATATCATGTAACATATAACACATAACATATCGACTTACGGTTTTATCACCTATCATGTTATTTCACTTATACACTTTATTCATAAACTCATATATATAGATCATGTCACATAACTTATCTCATAACTTATTTGATATTCCTATATTCTCATCTTATAACTTATATTACCTATGCATATAACCTTATGAGCTATTCTTATATTACCCATATCAACCATACTTTGTTATCTCAGTTTTCATATCATTCATTCAAAAGCATGTTAACACCCATATCATGCATACATACAATTTATGTCATGCATATACAATATCATATATTCATGCATTAAACATAGGAAAGACTTGTCACACAGTCTTGTTTCCATTTAGCACCATAAATGAATTAATATGCACTCACTGGCCTCACTAGTCATTTCAATCTCTTATCTTCCCTTTTTATCGATCTTACTTGTCATGATTCCGGAACTCGTTAGGCTTGAGTCTACATAATTATACATTTTAAGACAATTATTAGATACCTACACATTTTAATTGGATACTAGCAACTTAAACGAACTTATTAAACCATATTAACATTTCCTTTAGGGGGGAATCAGTTTCCTCCTGTGGGGGTATCGGTTCCCTGGCATTCTGGAATTCTGTCGTTTGAAGGGGTATCGGTTCCCCTTGAATGGGTACCGATTCCCCTTGCCCAGAAATCATATTTTTAGCTCGAAAATCACTTCATTTTCTCTCAAACACTTCATATACATCCCCTTTTCATTCTTAACTCTAGTACACATACTTAAACCAATCTATATCATTTATTCATCTTAACCTCAAAATCCTATTATCATATAAGATTCAAAAATCATACCAAATTTTCAATGTGTTCTAAATCAAATTCTATCACTCCAAATCTCTTAATTTAACCATTGACAAGTCAAATTTAACTTCAAATTCTACTTATCAATTCTTTTCCAAAGTTTCATATAAAAACTCCAAATCTTTAATCTCTCTTAACTCCCATTCTTTGATTTTTTTTATAACCCAAGCTTTCCTTATGTTTATCCATCAACTAATATTTCTCCCATTTCCCACGTGTATATAATTCCTTAAATGATCAAATGACCATTTACCCTTTATTTCCTTTAACAATTACAAAATAACCTTCATCATATGTATCCAATAATCATTGAACTATTTCATTCTTATACTTTAGTCACCAAATTCTGAAACTTTACAATTTGGTCACTAACTCGATATTGAGGGTGTTACAACCTCAGTGACCAAAAATCCCATATAATATACGATTTTAACCAACTTTTTCCGGATTTGCCAAAATGACCAACAAAATCGCAATGCGATCTCCATTATCGCAAATTCGCGTTGCATTTCGCGTTGCGATAGTTGGAATCGCGTTGCGATGGTATACAGTGTCGTTGCGATTTTCCAATTCGCAATGCGAATAAGTAAATCGCAACGCGAATGGGAAAATCGCAATGCGATACTGACTATCGCAATGCGATACTTACTATCGCAATGCGATAATACAAAATCGCAACGAGATACTGACTTTCGCAACGCGATTCTGACTTTCGCAACGCGATTTACATAGCGCCATTCGTATTAACGCGTATTTTTTTTTCAAATTCCAAACACGAATTTTTTCTTAATAAATCGGAAACTGAACCGTCCACAGTAATCGCAAACTCATAACCTCAAACCCAAAATCACACACTCAGTCCCATCTCCATCTCTCACTTTCTACGGCGAAATCCGTCCCCATCTCCGAAGATTTCCGTCCCCATCGCCGGCGAAATCCCTCACAACCATTCACAGTCAAAACTCCCTCACAATCATTCAGAAATGGAAAATCAACCTCCGAGGGTTAGTTTTTTTTTATTTTTTTTTTGAAATTTTTGCATTATTTTAGGTTTTTCATATTGAGATTGATGATAAGTTTACTGGTAATTTCAATAATAGATTAACCATTTCACTTAGATTTCTTATTAAATTCATTCGATTGCGCCAATACTGCTAAACTGTTTAGCCTGTGAAGTTAGTATTTGTCTTTGTTTTGTCTTTGGTTGAAGTAATGCAGAAGAAGAATATTTCGAGAATGAAAATCGCAACGCGGAAATAACTATCGCAACGCGAAATAAAAAACGCAACGCGAAACAAAAATCGCATTGCGATTTTCATTTCGCGTTGCGATTTTTATTTCGCGGTTGCGATTTTCATTTCTCGTTGCGATTGTCTGGTCGCGTTGCGACTCTCATTATCTCGTTGCGATTTTCATTTCAACCAAAAGACAAAAACAGTGTTGCAAATTTTAGTTTCAAGAATAAACTACTATTTATGTTTATTGTTTTGTTTTTTGTATATTGACAGTGTAGTTTTGGTATATCTAACTTGGTATGTTTATTGTTTTTTTGTAGAAATTTTTTTCGGCTTCATTGACATTAAGGAATAAAGTTAGCCTAGCCACTACAATTGCTTCGAAGCTTTCACCTGCACAAAGAAAATTGTTTGAAGAAACCTGCTTCGGGCCATGGCTGAGAGTACAACATCCGGGTGGAGATGCTAGTTTGACCCATTTGTGGCTTCAGACCATGACTAGCGATCTACCCGACAGTATACAACGTGGTGAGGAAGAGATATGGTTTCATTTTCCACCGGCGTATACTTGTTTTGGGCGGAAGGAGTTCTACTTAATCACTGGTCTACGATTCGGACACGATGATGTAGGCCGGTACACTCCTCATATCACCCGCCCATCATGGTTATCCAGGGTTTTTCCTGATGAGTCATAGAGAAGCCGAACTTACACGTCGACGACATGAAGAAATTGTTTAATAAGAAAGATGGTTTTACTCGGATGAATGACGTCGATGTTGTCCGAGTATGCCTTCTACTACTTTTGTTTGCCGGCTTTTTAGGCAGAGAGGCCAGACAACCTATTCCTCAGGAGCTAATATTATTGGTAGAGGACCTAAATGCATGGAATCTGTTTCCGTGGGGTTCGTATATATGGAAAGCTACCTGGACTAAGTTGTCGTATGCCTTTGATCCCGCAAAAGTTTGCGGGGCGATGGGTCGAAATACACTTTGTCAGGCTTTGTTTGGGCCTTTAAGGTAAGAATTTCTATATAATGTTTTCAAAATTATAATTAATTATTTAACAATTACTAATGTTTGTTATTATATTGTTTGTAGATTTGGATATTCGAGGCCTTTCCCGCCATGAAGACATATGCAATAAAAACTTCAAATGATATTCCCAGGGCTATTTCCTGGAAGAGGAAACGTCTGTTGGATTGGGAAGACTTAATACCATATGCGACAATAAATAATGTAAGTTAACACAAATACTATCATATATAAACAAGTTATTAATAGTAGACGTTTAACTTTGTTTGAGTTTTTATATTTTTAGGAGGCCAACATTCCATTAATGAGACTGACACCCACGGAGGCTGAGCTTGCCACTGATTGGTGGCAAGCTAGTCAGCGTTTTCATGATGGCACGAATGATGAGGAGCCTTCACTTCCTCCACTTCGAGAGCCATCACCTCACCTAGAGCCATCACCTGATCGACCCAACTATACACCTCTACAACGAGAGCCATCACCTATCCCATCACATCATCGAGCCTCTTCTCCACCATCACCTCATGATAGGCGACCGGCAAAGATGCCACGACTTCTATCTCCCTATTCTCCACCTCCACGGGATGAGTCAAGGGAGTTGCGTGATGAGGTCAATGCCTTGTGTGAGGAGATCAGTACTCTACTTGATAACGATGGTGCATGGCGTGTGGAGGTGTCTACTTTATGTGGTGAGGTTGCCGCTCTACGTGAGATGGTAGTATCGTTGCAGAATGAGGTTCATACTCTACGCAACGAGGTAAGTTTAAGATTTTCCATATTTAACTTGATGATAAATTTACTCATAATTTCACTTAAATTAACCATTTCACTTAGATTGCTTAGTAAATTTATTCGGTTGCTGCCAAAACTGCTAAACTTTTTACTTTAACACTGTGAGTTAGTATTTGTCTTTGTTTTGTCTTTGGTTGAAAGTTTGAAATATATTTATCTTTGTTTTCACTGTTTAAATATCATGTCTGTTTATTTACTGATATTTGTATTTAATTATTTAGCGGACCGATAAGGTGGATGCTTTACGTCGGGTTTTTCTTGCACGACAGAGTTCACGCATTAGACGGCGTGCACGTGCTATTAAGTCTCCGTATACCCCAATAGTGCGAAGACACCGTAAGAAGAAGCCCGACTCGCCTGTCATCCCTCAAGAGTCCACTCCTATCGTTGAAGAGGCCCCTATCATTCCTCAAGAGTCCCCTCCCACCGTTCAAGAGGCCACTGTCATCGTTGAAGAGGTCCCTCCCACCATTCAAGAGCCCGATTCACATGGCGTCATATGTAGGATTCTTGAGAAACCCTCTGACGTGCCGGACATGATGGATTCAAGTTGGCTCTCGTATGAGTTACCGGCCAGTACCATACCGGTATCTGAAGAGGAGAGGAAACAACTACCAGACACAATTCTGGATAACACCCTTTGGGCTAAGACCGCAGTTGATTTTTATCTACATGAGCGAAGCCAGGGGTGTTTCACTGACATATGCAAGCTCAATGATGATATCTATTTGTTGCTTGATCGGTCTTGGTGGGGCGTATTATTAGGGGTCGAAGACAATGACTATTTCGATGGGGGTAAGTCTTATATTTTTTTTTATATTTTCATTTGATTATTTTTTGTAAATTTATGTAAGTTACTAATATATGTCTTTTTTTGTAAAACAAACATATCGATGCGTGGGTGTCACGTCTTCTAATAATAGGAAACTTAAGGAAAATAAAAGAAATACGATATACAATTATGCCGACGTCTTTTAACGCCGTTCACTTGAAGAATCAACGAGATGAATCATTTGCGTTGGGCAATGGACAAGCTAAACTTTATCCTGCATGGTGGAGGTCGATAAGGTTAGTGTTTATTTTAGATTGAGTTTAAAGGTATTCATAAATAAGTGCGCAAATGAATGAATTATTACTTATGATTGCAGGTGTTTATCCCTGTTTTGGAACATAACCATTGGCTTCTCGTCGAGCTTCAGATCCCATCCTTTAAGGCAATAGTATATGACAGCATGATAAATTACATATCATTGGCTGATTTAAGAGATATTATTAAGGGATGGAGCTCTTATTTGGCTAAATTCTTGGATGCGATAAATTATTGGACTCGTTCTGGAAACAAGAAGCCAAGAAGCTCAATATTACAGTTAGCAGAGACGAGACCGCACCACAACAAACGAAAGGACCCAGAGGGGATTGTGGTCCTCTCGTATGCTTGGCGTTGGACCGTTTGATCACAGGAAGTATAAAGTATCTACCTCCCACCGATATAGATAGAGCTGCAGTAGGCTTGTGGTTTCGACATTATATGGCTAGATCGATATATACGAGACGCTGCCTACCTGCATCCGCGTTATAAAATGTCCATAAACAATTGGTATGTTTATAGGCTTGTGGTTTGAAAATGTTTGGTTAAGTACCTAGAATTCATAATTTGTTGTTTGTAGGTTTTAGATGTGTAGAAAGTGTTGTTTGAGCAAATGTTTGGTTATGCAGGTTATCTCAGAAGTGAGCTGCGTGAAAATGATGTATGGCTGCAAAAGTTGATTCAATAGTAGAAGTGTTAGTTTCTCTAATAATTATTGCTTATTTTTTGATTGTTTAATTGATTTGTAAAAGGTGATTTGTAAAAGTTGATTTGTTTAATTGATGTTAACATAATTCTTATTTGTGCTTGTTTAATTGATTGAAATGTAATGGTTGATTTGTTGATTTCAATCTGCATTATGTTGAAGGCAAAAGTACTATCGCAATGCAAAATGAAATCGCAACGAGAGAATCGCAACGCGAAAATGAAAATCACAACGCGAAATTAAATCGCGTTGCGATTTTCATTTCGCATTGCGATTCCCTCGTTGCGATTTTCATTTCGCATTGCGAATTAGCGTTGCGATTTTCATTTTGCATTACGATTCTCTCGTTGCGATTTCATTTCGCATTGCGATAGTAATTTCCGCGTTGCGATAGACATTAAGATGATTGCCTATTAAGTGATAACAACTGAACAGATCATAGCAATTTTCAAACTCAAGTTACTAATACATGCCTAACTGAAAATGTTAAAAGTTCACACATAAAATCTACATAATACAACGTTTGCATTTAAAAATCACCTAAGTTAACAGTCCCAAAAGGTGAAGCCAGTTGTGATTGGGATTTTAAAGATGATTGCGATTTTGATTGCCTTTTTTTTGACACCATATGAGCTTGGATTTTGATGATGATCCATATTTGGTAGAGGAAAAGATGATTGTGATGACTGGTGATCCACATGTCAACCTTGTATGACCACTTTCCTTGCACCGACTACATCGATCTCTCTTCTCTTCACCCTTAGACGGTATACGATCGTGACTTTTGGTCGGCCAGGTAGCCTTCTGTCCATGGCTGGTGGCAAAACTGTTTGTAAGTCATCTGGTATGTCCCACTCATAAGGATGTGAAATAGGGTAGACAATCTCGGCATAAGTCTGTCGATATACTTCTGTAGTGTAGCAATCCATAGCGTATGTGCTTGAATCATCTTGGTTTAGATGAAGAGCAACTTTTATAACATGGCCACACGGAAAACCAGATGTTTGTCATTTCATACAACTACACGTCCTTGCATTTAGATCGACAAGCCCATTTAAGTTATTATCCAGTACTTCAAACAAAGTGTTTGAACATGGTTCAACTCTCCATGACGTTGACTTCACAACACGTTTCGTTATCTTTTTTCAGTCCATGGTGTAACACGATGTTCCAATGTTCCTGTAAATTTAATAATACTTAGTAAAATATATGATAAGTTACGAATTCAAAGAAATAATACCTGCATGGCTTCTTTTCTTGTAGTACCACTGTTGAATAGAGGCTCGAAAAAACTCCATTAACATAGTAATGGGTAATTTCCGGGAATGACGACTTAGAGCGTTAATTGATTCTGCACTATTAGACGTCATGAAACCATATCTTGCTCCAAGTTGATGTACTCTTGACCATCTTTCAAACCCGACATCTTCTAGTGTTTGAGCACACTGAGGCAAACACGTCTTAAACATTTATATGCTTATGAAATCCACTTCCCGATAAGCCTTTACAGCCTTCCAGTATGTCCATTTGTGCTTTTTTATACCAGCAGACATTGATTTTAGATTTCTACAAATGAACACCACAAAGTCCATGAAAAGCATCTGGAAACACCTTCTAACAGCATTGTCAATTGAGTTGCCCTATCGAATATGATTGTCAGATTGCTAATAGGACCTATGCAATCCCTAAGATGCCCCATAAACCATGTCCATGAATCAGAGGTTTCAGATTTGCCAACCCCGTAAGCTATTGGCAATATCCCATTGTTAGCATCCATGGCTACTGCTAAAAGTTTACTCCAAGGTATCGACCTTTCAAATGTGCTCAGTCAACTATAATAACTGGGCGCATGCAAGTAATAAACGAATGAATCTACAAAATAATATACACAAGAAATATAATCATTTAAATGTGAAATGCATGTAACTAACAGAAACGAGTCAACAGAATTATATTGATTTACTAACCGCAACACCAATGGCGATAAACAGCAACTCAAGCGTCCATCTCTATCTGTTTTGATATGAGTTACCGACCCAGGATTTTCAGCTTTAAATTGTGACAATAAGCCGGCAGTTGGGCAAACGATGCTTCTGGCGACCCCCTCAACAATTCCAAGGCATAACATTTGGCTCTTCAAGCTTGAGAATATGATATACTAATCTTGAACCGAGCATTCATGTCAGTCATAATTTCATGTCCCCGATATACCCTGCCATTCAAAAACATTAACTCAGCCAGAAAACCACCCAACACCTTTTTGTTTGCCTATCTATGGTGAGGAAAACTTGGGTTCTTGAACATTATGTTTATCATAAAGTCCTAACTTGAAACATTGCGCAATCTTTTATCCTCTTTGCATCATACGCCACGTACAGTTTTTGTCAATCGTACACCTTGTTTCGAAACGATCTTTGCTTGATTTGTTAACTTTTAGTTGATAGCCATCTTCCACACATTTCGTATACAAAGCTATCTTCAAGTCTTCCTTTGTATCAAAACAATCATCTTCTTGATACGAATAACTTTTGTGTAACAATCAACTGCTTTCTTTGCCAACTCTTCTTCCGGTAGCTGAAGTAATTCTGGCATATTCCAGTTATACTCCCGTGGCATTTTCTTTTCTTCAGGGACTTTTTCTTCTCTTCTTTTTCTTCTTCAGGATTATATGAATTACAGAATGGATGTTCAACATGTTCATTCACAGTCGTAACTTCCTCCTCATTATCATCAACAACATCTTCTCGGCAACGGGTGTTTCATCTTCAAATTCGGGTATTGACCAATATCAAAATCATTACACGCAGGGTCTGTTTCTTCTTCTGAAACATCATCAAAATTCGTGTATTGACCAATATCAAAGTCCGGGTATTGACCAAGATCAAATTTCGAATACTGACTAGTACTCACAATTTTTTCTCTTGGCTCATCATCGTCTAATTGGTCAATACGAAAACCGGAATTTGGTGCTGAAAGTTGATTTGGATTTGGATTAGAGAAAGGCTGTGGGTTTTGAGACCCACTTAGTTGATTACTACCCGCTACTGACCCAACAATACTACTTCTAGGTTCAACAACATACAATGACATCATCACTTGAAACATTAATGTAAGCAATGAATCGTTCAACATCTTCATTGTCGGTTAACAAATAAACTTTACCATTTCTCTGATAAGATAGCCTAAATCCACTTAGGGGCTCTAAATTCAATTTCTTTGAAACACGTAACATTAGGGTTTCATAAGTTAACTTCTTTAATGACAGTTTTAGTTGAAGATTCATGGGTAAAGACATATATTGTAAAACACCATGAACATTCTCCCATGACCATCCAAAACACAAATCTATCCAAACATGATCAACATTAGATGATTTCATGGTTGTAACTAAACAAACGAGATACGAAACTAAGACCTGTTGCCGGATGGGGAAGGATGTCATTGGATATAGGAACGGATGTCGCCGGAGAGAGTGATAGATGGAGATGGAATGAGTTGCGATTTAGGGATTTAGGTTATGAGTTGTTGCTGCTGCGTATATATATACACAAAAAATTTGGCTTGCGAAACTAAAACCTGTTGCGAACTTTGAAACTCGCATTGCGATTCTGTATTATCTCGTTGCGAAAGTCAGAATCGCGTTGCGAAAGGCAATCATTTGACCATCGCAATGCGAAATGCAAATCGCAACGATAGAATCGCAATGCGAAATGAAAAGGCAACGAGGATTAACATGCATAAACTTTTAACAATTATTGAATTCTAGGTACTTAACCAAACATTTTCAAACCAAAAGGAGTATATGTTAACAAAACTTGCATTATGTGTATTTTATGTGTGCACTTTTAACATTTTCAGTTAGGCATGCATTAGTAACTTGAGTTTGAACATTGCTATGATCTGTTCAGTTGTTATCACTTATTAGACATTCATTTGACTATCGCAACGAGAAAATGGCTATCGCAACGCGAAAATGGCTATTGCAACGAGAAAATCGCAATGCGAAATGAAAATCGCATTGCGATTTTCTCGTTGCGATTTTCATTTCGCATTGCGATTTTCTCGTTACGATAGCCATTTCGCGTTGCGATAGTCTGTTTTGCCTTCAACATAAAACAGATTGAAAATCAACAATTACATTTCAACACAAATTATGTACACATCAATTAAACAAATCAACATTTACAAATCATCTTTTACAAATCAATTAAACAATCAAAAAATAATAATAATTCTTATTTCTTCATCAATTATTGAATCAATGAATCAACAACTTTGTGACCCCGTACATCCATTTCACGCAGCTCACTTAAGGATTAACCTGCAGAAACCAAACATTTGCTCAAACAAGACTTCTTACACATCTAAAACCTACAAACAGCAAATTATTGAATTCTAGGTACTTAACCAAACATTTTCAAACCAAAAGGAGTATATATGTTAACAAAACTTGCATTTGACTTACCAATTAACAATGGACACTTTCATAACGCGGATGCAGGTAGGAAGCGTCTCGAATATATTGCTCTAGCCATATAATGCCGAAACCACAAGCCTACTGTAGCTCTATCTCTATCGGTGGGAGGTAAAAACTCTGTGCTTCCCGTCGTCAAACGCCCCAAGCAAAGGCATACGAGAGGACCACAATCCCCTCTGGCTCCCGGCGATTGCTGTGGCGCGGTCTCGTCTCTGACAACTGTGACATTGAACTTCTTTGGCTTCTTGTGTCCATAATGACTCCAATACTTAATCTCACCCAAGAATTTAGCCAAATGAGAGCTCCATTCCTTGAAAATATCTCTCAAATCAGACAGTGATATGTAATTGATCATGCTGTCATACACTATTATCTTCAGGGATGGGAGCTGAAGTTGGACGAGAAGCCAGTGACGACGTTCCAAAACAGGGATAAACACCTGCGATCATAAGTAATAATTCATTTATTTGCGCACTTATTTATGAACACCTTTAAAAAATTTAAAAAATAAACACTAACCTTATCGACCTCCCACCATGCAGGATAAAGTTTAGCTTGTCCATTGCCCAACAAAAATGATTCATCTCGTTGATTCTTCAAGTGAACTGCGTGAAAAGCCGTCGGCATTACTGTATATAGCGAATTTTTTTTATTTTTCCTAAGCTTCCTTATTATTAGTAGACGTGACACCCACGCATCGATATGCTGTTTTACAAAAAAAATACATATATTAGTGAATTACATTAATTTTTAAACAAATTAATCAAAATCATATATAAGACAAATATAAGACTTACCTCCCCATCCAAATAGCCACTGTCTTCAACCCCTAATAGCACACCCCACCAAGACCGATCAAGCAACAAAAACATTTCATCGTTGAGTTTGCTGATGTCAGTGTAACACCCTTGGCTCCGCTCATGTAGAAAAATCAACTGCGGTCTTAGCCAAAGGGTATTATCCACAATTGTTTCCGGTAGTTGTCTCCTCTCCACTTCAGATACCGGAAGGGTACTAGCCGGTAACTCATACGAGAGCCAACTCTCATCCATCATGTTCGGAACCCGTGGGGGTTTCTCAATACTTCGATATATTACCCCATGTGAATCGGGCTCTGGATTGGTGGGAGGGACCTCTTCAACGATGACAGTGGCCTCTTGAACGGTGGGGGGGAATCTTGAGGGAGAATAGGGGCCTCTTGAGGGATGACCAGTGAGTCGGGCTTCTTCTTGTGGAGTCTTCGCACCATTGGGGTGAACGGAGACGTAATAGCACGTCCACGCCGTCTGATGCGTGAACTCCGTCGTGCAAGGAAAACCCGACGTAAAGCATCCACCTTATCGAGCCGCTAAAAAAATTAATACATAAATCAGTAAATAAACAGACATGATATTAAACAAAGACAAATATGTTTCAAACTAGCATTGTATTCACCCAAATCATTATTCTATCATAGTTCACAAAATGCTCAGATAACATTCCAGAAGTAAGCACTTATATAAACATTTAAAAGGACAACATATATAAACATTCCAGAAGAAGAATAGTTTACTTTCGCAACACGAAACTTAAAATCGCAACGCGAAATGACTATCGCAACGCGGAAATGGCTATCGCAATGCGAAATGAAAATCGCAACGACAAAATCGCAACGCGAAATGAAATCGCAACGACAAAATCGCAACGCGAAACACAAATCGCATTGCGATTTTCATTTTGCGTTGCGATTTTGTCGTTGCGATTTCATTTCGCATTGCGATTTTGTCGTTGCGATTTTCATTTCGCATTGCGATAGCCATTTCCGCGTTGCGATAGTCATTTTCGTGTTGCGAAAGTAAACTATTCTTCTTCTGCAAATTGAAACTTGAATGGATTGTATTACTTCAACCAAAAGACAAAAACAAAACCAAAAACAAATACTAACAAAAACAGTTTAGCAGTATTGGCAGCAACCGAATGAATTATGAGTATGAAAAATCTGAAACTTACCTCGTTGCGTAGAGTATGAACCTCATTCTGCAACGATGCTACCATCTCACGTAGAGAGGCTACCTTACCGCGTAATGTAGACACCTCAACACGCCATGCACCATCGTCTTTGCGTAAAGTACCGACCTCCTCACGCAAGGCATTGACCTCATCACGTAACTCCCCTAACTCATCCCGTTGAGGTGGAGGTGGAGGTGGAGAATAGGGAGATAAACGTCGTGGCATCTTTGCCGGTCGCCTATCTTGTGGTGATGGTGGAGAAGAGGCTCGATGATGTGACAGAATAGGTGATGGTTGTCGTTGTGGAGGTGTATAGCCGGGTCGATCAGATGATGGCTCTGGGTGAGGTGATAGCTCTGGGCGAGGTGATGGCTCCCGAAGTGGAGGCTGCTCATCAACCGTTCCATCAAAAAAACGCTTACTAGCTTGCCACCAATAAGTGGCAAGCTCAGCTTCCGTGGGTGTCAGCCTCTGTAGAGGAGTGTTGGACTCCTAACAATATAAAAGCTCAAACAAAGTTAAACGTGTACTAGTAATAACTTGTTTATAAACATATGGTAGTATTTATGTTAACTTACATTATTTATTGTCGTATACCGTAGTAAATCTTCCCATTGCAAGGTCCGTTTCCTCTTCCAGGAAATAGCCCTGGGAATATCATTTGAAGTTTTATTGCATATGTCTTCATGGCGGGAAAGGCCTCAAATATCCAAATCTACAAACAATATAATAACAAACATTAGTAATTGTTAAATAATTACTTATAATTTTGGAAACATCATATAAAAATTCTTACCTTAAAGGCCCAAATAAAGCCTGTCAAAGTGTATTTGGAACCATCGCCATACAAACTTTTTCGATCATCCAAGGCAGATGATAACTTATTCCATGTAGCTTTCCATAAATACGAGCCCCACAGAAACAGGTTCCACGCATTTAGGTCTTCTACCAATTTGATTAGATCATTTGGAATAGGTTGTCTGGCCTCTCTGCCTAAAAAGCCGGCATTCAAAAGAATTAGAAGGCATACTCGGACAACGTCGACGTCATCCATCCGAGTAAAACCATCTTTATTATTCAACAATCTTGTCAGGTCTTCTACGTGTAGACTCGGCCTCTCCAGCTCAGGAAAAACCCGGGATAGCCATGATGGGCGGGTAATGTGTCTAGTGTACCGACCTACATCATCGTGTCCGAAGCGTAGACCGGTGATTAAGCAAAACTCCTCCCGCCCAAAACACGTATACGCCGGTGGAAAATCAAACCATATCTCTTCATCACGACGTTGTATAGTCTCTGGTAGATCGCTAGGCATGGTTTGAAGAAACAGGTGTGTCAACATCGCATCTCCACCGGGATGTTGTACTTTCAGCCATGGCCCGAAGCATGTATCCTCAAACATTTTTCTTTGTGCAGGTGAAAGCTTCGACGCAATTATTTTGGCCAGGATGACTTTATTTCTCAAGGTCAATTGAGCCGAATAAAAGTTCTACAAAAACAATAAACATACTAAATTAGATATACCAAAAACTACACTGTAAAGATATACCAAAAACAATAATAAACATAAAGAGTAGTAGTTTATTCTTCAAACTTAAATTTGCAACACTGTGAATTTCGTATTTGTCTTTGTTTTTTGGTTGAAGTAATGCAATTCATTCAAGTTTCAATTTGCAGAAGAAGAATAGTTTCTGAAAATGAAAATCGCAACACGAAAATGACTATCGCAACGCGAATTTGACTATCGCAACGAGATAATCGCAACGCGAAACTAAAATCGAGTTGCGATTTGCATTTCGCGTTGCGATTCTCGGTTGATTTAATAAGCAATCTAAGTGAAATGGTTAATCTATTATTGAAATTACCAGTAAACTTATCATCAATTTCAATATGAAAAACCTAATAATAATGCAAAAATTTCAAAAAGAAAATAATTAAAAAAACTAACCCTCGTTGGTTGATTTGGTTGATTTTCCATTTCTGATTGTGAGGGTGGCTCTAAGAGATGGAGATAGACGGATTTCGCCGGAGATGGGGACGGATTTCGTCGGAGATGGGTGAGAGAGTGAGAGATGGAGATGGGACTGAGTTGTGATTTTAGGTTTTAGGTTATGAGTTGCGATTACGGGATATACTGTGGACGGTTCAGTGTTCCAATATATTAATATTCATGTTTGGAATTTAAAAATAAAATACTTGGCCATGATACTAATGGCGCTTTGAAAATCGCATTGCGATTATGTATTATCGCGTTGCGAAAGTCAGAATCGCGTTGCGAAAGTCAGTATCGCATTGCGAAAGTAAGTATCTCGTTGCGATTTTGTATTATCGCATTGCGATAGTCAGTATCGCATTGCGATTTTCCCAATTCGCGTTGCGATTTACTTATTCGCATTGCGATTTTCCCAATTCGCGTTGCGATTTACTTATTCGCATTGCGAATTGGGAAAATCGCAACGACACTGTAGACCATCGCAACACGATTTTCAACTATCGCATTGCGAAAATACAACGCGAATTTCCGATAATGGAGATCGCGTTGCGAATTAGCGATCGTATTGCGATTTTGTTGGTCATTTTGGCAAATCCGGAAAAAGTTGGTTAAAATCGTATATTATATGGGATTTTTGGTCACTGAGGTTATTTTCTCTTAAATTATTTCTTACTTTATACCTTTAATAGAAAAAAATATATATATTTTTTATATTTTCATATTTTTCATACAAATTATGTTTCTCTAATATGAATTCATATTTTAATTTTAATTATCAAGATAATGTGCATCAAATATTTATACTAAATTATTAAAACGATATGATAAAAGTTGGGCTATCTGTCTCTCAGTCTCTAAGGTTTGTTCTCTTTTTCTATAGACATTATTAGTCTCTTTTCTTATTCATCCTTATATTAGGCGGTAGCATTAGTTTTGGTATGGGTTGCGACCATCAGTATTCATTATTTTTCTTTTGTTTTATTATATGATATCTTTTTCTCATTTTTTATTCTTAATAATTCTACCTTTTTGATACATACTCTCCTTGTAAAAGACACGTGTGGAAAAAATACCTCAACTCTTGTATATTAACCATTCCAGTACACTACATTTATATATAATTCAAATACGTCACTTAACATACTAACTGACTTTCAACTAACTGCTAACTAATTAACAAACTTACTAACTAACTCTCAACTTCCCAACACTCCCCCTCAAGTTGGTAGTCCAAAGACATCTTTGACTCCCAACTTGGAAATTAAATACTCATGCTGCCGAGCTCCCAAGGCTTTGGTTAGAACATCTGCTAATTGATTTGTTGTTGGAACATAAGCTGTGCTGATCACTCCTTCTTGAATTTTTTATCGGATAAAATGGCAGTCTATTTCTATATGCTTTGTCCTTTCATGAAAGACTGTGTTTTTTGTAATTTGCAATGATGCCTTGTAATCACAGTAAAGTCTGGCCGGTTGAAGATCATTTACACCCAGTTCTAATAATAGACCTCTTAGCTAAACAATTTCAGCTGCCACCATCGCCATGCTTCTGTACTCTGCCTCTGCTGATGACTTTGCTATTGTATTTTGTCTTTTTGATTTCCAAGAGATTAATGAATCTCCTAGTTTAACACAGAAACTAGTAACTGATCTCCTTGTCATTAAACAAGCTGCTCAGTCAGCATCACAAAAGGCTGTTAGCTGATATTTTCCTGTAGAGGACTGCAAGATTCCTTGATCAGGATTCTTTTTAATATACCTCACCACTCGAAGAGCAGCTTCCAAATGTGATCTTTTTGGTTGTTGCATGAACTGACTCAAATGGTGCACCACAAAGGTAATATCTGGTCTTGTATGAGTGAGATAGATCAATCTTCCTACCAATCTCTGGAAAACTTCTTTATCACCCTACAATACTTCATCATCTAGCTTTTCTTTACAATTTTCAATCAGACAAGAATCATAACCAGTAGAAGTAAATTTTACATTATGTTCCATAGGAGTGCAAACTGGTTTAGCACCTCCTAATCCTGTTTCTTCTATTAACTCTAGTGCATACTTCCTTTGGTTCAACAAAATTCCTTCACTAGACCTAAGTATCTCAAACCCAATAAAATACTTAAGTTCCCCTAGATCCTTCATCTTGAAACTAGCATGCAAGATTGTTTTCAACTCTTCTATCATGGCAGCATTATTTCTAGTGATCAACAAATCATCAACATATATAAGCATGACCACTATATTTGTTCATTCTCTCTTTGTAAAAAGTGAGTAGTCAAACTTACTTTGGATATATCCAGCAGCAACCAAGACTTCAGTCAACCTCATGTTCCACTGTCTAGATGCTTGTTTTAGGCCATAAATAAACTTCTGCAACATGCACACCATGTTCTCCCCCTGGGTGCAGAATCCCTGAGGCAGCTCCATATATACCTCCTCAAACAAATTGCCTTGAAGAAATGCATTATGTACATCCATTTGAAACAATGGCCAGCATTTTAAAGAGGCAAGCCCCAAAACTGTCTGTACCGTGACAAGTTTAGCAACGGGCGAGAAGATCTCAACAAAATCCACACCTTCGCGCTGATTATACCCCTTCGCAACCAAACGTGCCTTGTAACGCTCAATCTCACCATTGGACCGAAACTTGACCTTATACACCCACTTGCATTCAATGGGAACCTTACCCGGTGGCAAAGGAACGACAAACCAAGTATTGTTTAACTCTAATGCTTGAATCTCCTCTTGCATGGCAGTGACCCATAAAGGATCTTTAATGGCATCACTATAACTAGTAGGTTCAATAATAGAAGTGGAAGAAAGAAAAGATTGAGTGGAAAATAGAAGATGAGAATAAGAAATATGATTTGAGATGTGATAATTGCTAGAAGTGGATGATTGGCAAGAAACATACTCATTTAACCACAATGGAGGCTTGGACACTCTGGAGGACCTCTGAACAACCGGATCAATAGGAACATTAGAAGAACGAGAAGTGACAGATGTAGGAGACACTTGATCATCAACACTAGGATTAGATTGAGACTACTGAGATAAATTGAAAGGATTATTATGGTCTAAAGACATATCTGTCACAGATAGGTCAGTGACAAAAAGCTCTGAATCAGGTATAACAGGTTGAGAAGGAAATAGCCTGGATGACAACTCAGGTGAATGAAAATGAAAGGAATCCTCATGAAACCTAACATCTCTACTAACAAAAAAAGTCTTAGAAATAAGACTGAACATCAAATAACCCTTTTGTGTTTCTGAGTATCCCATAAAAACCGAAGGAATAGCTCTAGGAAAAAATTTATCACGGGGCTTAGTTTCAGTAGCATAACCCAAGCAACCAAAGACCTTTAAATGTAACAAAGAAGGTGGATTATGATGAAACATTTCATATGGAGATTTCAAATTAAGAACAGCAAAATAAAGCCTATTAATTAAGTAACAAGCAACTAAAACACACTCTCCCCAAAACTTAATAGGCACCCTAGACTGAAAACGAAGGGCACGAGCTACATCTAATAAATGTTTATGCTTCCTTTCAGCTACCCCATTTTGCTGAGGAGTATCAACACAAGAGGACTGATGAACAATACCAAGGGAAGAGAAAAGAGACGAACAATCTTTGCTGAAAAATTCAGACCCATTATCACTACGAATGATTTTTATAGAAGCTTCAAATTAAGTAAGGACCAAAGAAAAAAACTTCTTTAAAGAGACAATGGCATCAGACTTTAGTTTCAGTAAATAAACCCAGGTAATTCTTGTATAATCATCAACAATTGTCAGAAAAAACCTATAACCACTATTAGTAGAAATTATGTATGGACCCCACAAGTCCATATGAATCAGATGAAAAGGGAGACTAGACCGAGATTGACTTATTGGGAAAGACAACTGAGCTTGTTTAGCTAAAGGACAAATTGAGCAAGAATGAATAACAGAGGAATCCAATTTACAGTTACCTAACGACATATGATGCAATTTGAGAAAAGAAGCATGTCCTAAGTGAGAATGTCAAATGGAAGTTTTATTATTAATAGAGGACATACAATGAGTTTTAACATTTAAAGGTACCTTAGAAGCAAAACTAAATAAAAGAACCAAAAGAATGAAGAATGTACAAGCCCCCTTGTTTCTTACCAATTCCCAGCATCTTGCCACTGAAGAGATCCTGAAAGACACAAAAATCAGGATAAAACTGAACAACACAATTTAAGTCAACTGTCAGTTTGGAAACAGATAATAAATTATGAGTGAAGGAAGGGACATATAGTACATTTCGTAAACAATGAGAAGAATCAAACCTATAAGAACCAGTATGTGTTATAGGCAAGGTTTTACCATTCGGGAGATGAACAAATCGTGAGGTACATGCAATAGGGTTACTCAAGCATTCAAAACTAGACAACATATAGTCAGTGGCACCAGTGTCAATAATCCAGGTAATCAAATTACGTTCAGAAGCAGATAAACCACTATGAATCATACCTGCAAAGTTGGCAGCATCAACATCACCAGAATAATGAACATCCTTGTTGAGGAGCTCCAGCAAGCGGTTATACTGGTCCGTTGTAAACATCGGCGCCAACGGAGTAGTCACAAGGGAAGACTCAGAACGAGTATCACTCTGTTCAGAGTTAGCCACCATGGCAGAAGAAGACTTCTTTGCCTTTGTGAATTTGAACTCAGGAGGGAAGCCATTGAGCCGATAACACTGCTCCCGTTTATGGCCACAAATTTTACAAAAAATCATAAACTCCATTAAATCTACCACGACGAGGATTAGAGGAACTAGAGTACATCGATGTCGCATCAGAAAGAAGGGAAACTCCGAAAGACATATATCTCTGTGACTCCTCCTGAACCACCATCGAATACTCCCGATTAACCGAAGGAAGCGGATCCAGAAGAAGAATCTGGTTCTGAATCGCAGAATATGTCTCATTCAGCCCCATTAGAAATTGAAATAATCGTTGTTGAAGAGCATGATTCAAAACTTGCGAGGAATCAACGCAGGTACAGGAAGATACAGGAACTAATGCACTGTATTCATCCCAAAGCAATTTCAGACGCATATAATAGGTGGAAATGGATGAATCGCCTTGAGTAAAGAGAGCAATCACTTGATGTAAGAAGAAGATTCGTGACCCATCAACCTTGCTGAAGCGCTCTTTTAGATCTTTCCAAACAAGTGCTGCAGTGGAAGCGAACACCAATCCCACCGAGTGATCAGCACTTACTGTGTTCAAAATCCACGAAAGAACGATTGAGTTACACTGATCCTATTGCGGTTGCAAGAGTTTAGCGAAATCACCTCGAGCACAGTCACCATCGATGAACCCTAACTTGTTCTTCGCTAACAACGCAATACGAATCGAGCGGGTCCAGAGATTATAATTCTCAATTCCCGTTAACTGATGCGAGACCAGTACAGTCCCAGGCGTATCCGACGGATGAAGGTAGAGAGGGTGCGTGAAATCAATCGAGTCCATGGAAACAAAGAAAGAAGAGAAGATGAATCAGTGCAAAAAGAGGGAAAAAATCAGAAAAAGGTCGAGCCACACGAGACCTTTCCTCTGATACCATGTAAAAGACATGTGTGGAAAAAATACCTCAACTCTTGTATATTAACCATTTCAGTACACTACATTTTATATACAATTCAAATACATCAGTTAGCATACTAACTGACTTTCAACTAACTGCTAACTAATTAACAAACTTACTAACTAACTCTCAACTTCCCAACACTCCTGTCTTTATGGCATGTTTTCTGCCTTTATGATACGTTTTCGGTTGTTTGATCATTATTTTCGTTTATTTCTTCAGGGTTGGATTTTACATCGCCACAACTAATCAATATGACACTTATTTGTTATCATGACCCCAGATTGAATTTGAATATGTGATTTGCGTTTGTGGATAGTATTTTCACGTCGCTTGATTTTGATTTGCGGTATGTTTGTGGTTTTTCAATAGTTTTATTATTTTTTGTAGTTCGTTTGCCGATGCATTCAGATTGAGTGTTGTAAAAGGATGAAGCCGAGTCGAGTTAAGTTCAGGTTTATGGTGAAAAATCTCTATCCCAACTCGACCAAGATAATAATATCGGGTCGACTAGGATCCAATGTATGTTTATATCCCAAAATTCAGTTCGGGTGAGACCTCCATAAACTCGGGTCGGATATTGATTAAAAACTTAACTTGACTCGACTCATTGTCATCTCTAAATATTCAAATTACAATAAAGATGTTACATGATAAAAATAAAAATAGATTAGTTACAAAGATAATATGATAACTGTGAAATGACTAAATTAACGAATTCTCAAAATTTTCAAATAACTATATATATGATATTGTTTCCAAAGAAATTCAAAATTTAATTGTAGAAATATTTCTAATCTTTATTATATAATTGTTACGTATTTAATTTTTGGTTTAACCTTCAGTTTATAATCTATTGATTCATTATTTTGGATCGAATTTTGCATAGACTTATAATAAGGACAATGTTTATAACCTAATTTGTTCTGTTCACAATCATTGGAATTCAAACTTTTGACATTACTTAAGAAACACATTTTTTCATCCATTAAATCAACTAATTATTGGTTATAAATATTATTTATTAATTTCATGGTATATAACTCTTTATCATTAAAAAAAGAGAAAATAACCTCAGTGACAAAAAATGCCTTATAATATACGATTTTAACCAACTTTTTTTAGATTTGCCAAAATGACCAACTAAATCGTAATGCGATCGATAATTCGCAACGCGATCTCCGGTATCGCAAATCAGTTTCCAGATTCGCAACACGATTCTGACTATCGCATTGCGATTTCCCAAATTTGCGTTGCGATTTTCCTAATTCGCAATGCGAATACGTAAATCGCAACGCGATTACGTAAATCGCAATGCGAATTAGAAAAATCGCAATGCGAATACGTAAATCGCAATGCGAATCTGACTATCACAATGCGATTTACATAGCGCCATTCGTATTAACGCGTATTTTTTTTTCAAATTCCAAACTCGAATTTCTTAATATATCGAAAACTGAACCGTCCATAGTAATCGCAACTCATAACCTCAAACCTAAAATCACAACTCATAACCTCAAACCTAAAATCACAACACTCAGTCCCATCTCCATCTCTCACTCTCTACAGTAAAATCCGTCCCCATCTCCGAAGATTTCCGTCCCCATCGCCGGCGAAATCCCTCACAACCATTCACGGTCAGAAATCCCTCACAATCATTCAGAAATAGAAAATCAACCTTCGAGGGTTAGTTTTTTTAATTATTTTTATTTTGAAATTTTTGCATTATTTTAGGTTTTTCATATTGAAATTGATGATAAGTTTACTGGTAATTTCAATAATAGATTAACCATTTCACTTAGATTTCTTATTAAATTCATTCGATTGCTGCCAATACTGCTAAATTGTTTAGTCTTTAACCCTGTGAAGTTATTATTTGTCTTTGTTTTGTCTTTTGGTTGAAGTAATGCAGAAGAAGAATAGTTTCGAGAATGAAAATCGCAACGCGGAAATGACTATCGCAACAAGAGAATCGAAACGCGAAATGAGAATCGCAACAAGAGAATCGCAATGAGATAATCGCAACGAGATAATCGCAACGAGATAATCGCATTGCGATTTTCATTTCGCGTTGCGATTCTCTCATTTCGATTTTTATTTCGCGTTGCGATAGTCATTTCTGCGTTGCGATTTTCATTTCAACCAAAAGACAAAACAGTGTTGCAAATTTTAGTTTCAAGAATAAACTACTATTTATGTTTATTGTTTTTGGTATATCTTCACAGTGTAGTTTTTGGTATATCTAACTTGGTATGTTTATTGTTTTTGTAGAAATTTTTTTCGGCTTCATTGACATTAAGGAATAAAGTTAGCCTAGCCACTACAATTGCTTCGAAACTTTCACCTGCACAAAGAAAATTGTTTGAGGAAACCTGCTTCGGGCCATGGCTGAGAGTACAGCATCTGGGTGGAGATGCTAATTTGACCCATTTGTGGCTTCAGACCATGACTAGCGATCTACCCAACAGTATACAACGTGGTGAGGAAGAGATATGGTTTCATTTTCCACCGGCGTATACTTGTTTTGGGCGGAAGGAGTTCTGCTTAATCACTGGTCTACGATTCGGACACGATGATGTAGGCCAGTACACTCGTCATATCACCCGCCCATCATGGTTATCCAGGGTTTTTCCTGACGAGTCAATAGAGAAGCCGAACTTACACGTCGACGACATGAAGAAATTGTTTAATAAGAAAGATGGTTTTACTCGGATGAATGACGTCGATGTTGTCCGAGTATGCCTTCTAGTACTTTTGTATGCCGGCTTTTTAGGCAGAGAGGCCAGATAACCTATTCCTCAGGAGCTAATATTATTGGTAGAGGACCTAAATGCATGGAATCTGTTTCCGTGGGGTTCGTATATATGGAAAGCTACCTGAACTAAGTTGTCGTCTGCCTTTGATGACCGCAAAAGTTTGCGTGGCGATGGGTCGAAATACACTTTGTCAGGCTTTGTTTGGGCCTTTAAGATAAGAATTTCTATATAATGTTTTCAAAATTATAATTAATTATTTAACAATTACTAATGTTTGTTATTATATTGTTTGTAGATTTGGATATTCGAGGCTTTCCCCAGTATGCGGACATATGCATTAAAAACTTCAAATGATATTCCTAGAGCTATTTCCTGGAAGAGGAAACGACTGTTGGATTGGGAAGACTTAATACCATATGCGACAATAAATAATATAAGTTAACACAAATACTATCATATATAAACAAGTTATTAATAGTAGACGTTTAACTTTGTTTGAGTTTTTATATTTTTAGGAGGCCAACACTCCATTAATGAGACTGACACCCACGGAGGCTGAGCTTGCCACTGATTGGTGGCAAGCTAGTCAGCATTTTCTTGATAGCACGAATGATGAGCAGCCTCCACTTCCTCAACTTCGAGAGCCATCACCTCACCCAGAGCCATCACCTGATCGACCCGACTATACACCTCTACAACGAGAGCCATCACCTATCCCGTCACATCATCGAGCCTCTTCTCCGCCATCACCTCATGATAGGCGACCGGCAAAGATGCCACGACTTCTATCTCCCTGTTCTCCACCTCCACGGGATGAGTCAAGGGAGTTACGTGATGAGGTCAATGCCTTGCGTGAGGAGATCGGTACTCTACGCGATAACGATGGTGCATGGCGTGTGGAGGTGTCTACTTTACGTGGTGAGGTTGCCGCTCTACGTGAGATGGTAGTATCGTTATAGAATGAGGTTCATACTCTACGCAACGAGGTAAGTTTAAGTTTTTCCATATTTAACTTGATGATAAATTTACTCGTAATTTCACTTAGATTAACCATTTCACTTAGATTGCTTAGTAAATTTATTCGGTTGCTGCCAATACTGCTAAACTGTTTATTAACACTGTGAAGTTAGTATTTGTCTTTTGTTTTGTCTTTTGGTTGAAGTAAATTTATTCGGTTGCTGCCAATTCTGCTAAACTGTGTATTCTTTAACACTGTGAAGTTAGTATTTGTCTTTGTTTTGTCTTTTGGTTGAAAGTAAATTTGTTCGGTTGCTGCCAATTCTGCTAAACTGTGTATTCTTTAACACTGTGAAGTTAGTATTTGTCTTTGTTTTATCTTTTGGTTGAAAGTAAATTTGTTCGTTTGCTGCCAATTCTGCTAAACTGTGTATTCTTTAATACTGCGAAGTTAGTATTTATCTTTGTTTTGTCTTTTGGTTGAAAGTAAATTTGTTCGTTTGCTACCAATTCTGCTAAACTGTGTATTCTTTAATACTCTGAAGTTAGTATTTGTCTTTGTTTTGTCTTTTGGTTGAAGTAATACAATCCATTCAAGTTTCAATTTGCAGAAGAAGAAGAAATAGTTTATTCTTGAAACTATATTTTAGTAACACTGTTTTGTCTTTTGGTTGAAATGAAAATCGCTACGAGAGAATGAAAATCGCAACGCGAAACGAAAATCGCAACGAGAGAATCGCAACGCGAAACCAAAAATCGCAACGCGATTATAGTTTCGCGTTGCGATTTTTTCGTTGTGATTTTCATTTCGCGTTGCGATTCTCTCGTTGCGATTTTCGTTTCGCGTTGCGATAGTCATTTTTCACGTTGCGATTTTAAGTTCCAGAAACTATTCTTCTTCTGCAAATTGAAACTTGAATGAATTGCATTACTTCAACCAATAGACAAGGACAAATACTAACTTGACAGTGTTGCAAGTTTGAAACATATTTGTCTTTGTTATCTGATGCATTTTGTGAACTATGATAGAATAATAACTTGGGTGAATACAACGCAAGTTTGAAACATAATTGTCTTTGTTTTCACTGTTTAAATATCATGTCTGTTTTATTTACTGATTTTTGTATTTAATTATTTAGTGGCCCGATAAGGTGGATGCTTTACATCGGGTTTTTCTTGCACGACGGAGTTCACGCATCAGACGGCGTGCACGTGCTATTAAGTCTCCGTACACCCTAATAGTGCGAAGACACCGCAAGAAGAAGCCCGACTCGCCTGTCATCCCTCAAGAGTCTACTCCTATCGTTGAAGAGGCCCCTATCATTCCTCGAGAGTCCCCTCACACCGTTCAAGAGGCCACTGTCATCGTTGAAGAGGTCCCTCCCACCATTCAAGAGCTCGATTCACATGGCGTCATATGTAAGATTCTTGGGAAACCCTCTGACGTACCGGACATGATGGATTCAAGTTGGCTCTCGTATGAGTTACCGGTCAGTACCATACCGGTATCTGAAGTGGAGATGAGACAACTACCGAACACAATTCTGGATAACACCCTTTGGGCTAAGACCGCAGTTGATTTTTATCTACATGAGCGGAGCCAGGGGTGTTTCACTGACATATGCAAGCTCAACGATGATATCTATTTGTTGCTTGATCGGTCTTGGTGGGGCGTATTATTAGGGGTCGAAGACAATGGCTATTTCGATGGAGGGGTAAGTCTTATATTTTTCTTATATTTCAATTTGATTTTTTTTAAATTTATGTAAGTCACTAATATATGTCTTTTTTTGTAAAAAACAGCATATCGATGCGTGGGTGTCACGTCTTCTAATAATTAGGAAACTTAAGAAAAATAAAAGAAATACACGATATACAATTATGCCGACGTCTTTTAACGCCGTTCACTTGAAGAATCAACGAGATGAATCATTTGCGTTGGGCAATGGACAAGCTAAACTTTATCCTGCATGGTGGGAGGTCGATAAGGTTAGTATTTATTTTAGATTGAGTTTAAAGGTATTCATAAATAAGTGCGCAAATGAATGAATTATTACTTATGATTGCAGGTGTTTATCCCTGTTTTGGAACGTAAACATTGGCTTCTCGTCGAGCTTCAACTCCCATCCCTTAAGGCAATAGTATATGATAGCATGATAAATTACATATCATTGGTTGATTTAAGAGATATTATTAAGGGATGGAGCTCTCATTTTGGCTAAATTCTTGGATGCGATAAATTATTGGACTCGTTCTGGAAACAAGAAGCCAAAGAAGCTCAATATTACAGTTAACAGAGACGAGACCGCACCACAACAAATGAAAGGACCCAGAGGGGATTGTGATCCTCTCGTATGCTTGGCGTTGGAGCGTTTGATCATAGGAAGTATAAAGTATCTACCTCCCACCGATAGAGATAGAGCTGCAGTAGGCTTGTGGTTTCGACATTGTATGGCTAGATCGATATATACGAGACGCTGCCTACTTACATCCGCGTTATAAAAATATCCATAAACAATTGGTAAGTTTATAGGCTTGTGGTTTGAAAATGTTTGGTTAAGTACCTAGAATTCAATAATTTGCTGTTTATAGGTTTTAGATGTGTAGAAAGTGTTGTTTGAGCAAATGTTTGGTTTCTGCAGGTTAATCTCAGAAGTGAACTGCGTGAAAATGATGTATGGCTGCAAAAGTTGATTCAATAGTAGATGAGGAAATAAGAATTATTGCTTATTTTTTGATTGTTTAATTGATTTGTAAAAGATGATTTGTAAAAGATGATTTGTAAAAGTTGATTTGTTTAATTGATATGAACATAATTCTTATTTGTGCTTGTTTAATTGATTGAAATGTAATGGTTGATTTTGTTGATTTCAATCAGCATTATGTTAAAGGCAAAAATGACTATCGCAATGCGAAATGAAAATCGCAACGCGAAATGAAAATCGCAACGACACAATCGCAACGCGAAACTAAATTCGCGTTGCAATTTTCATTTCGCTTTGCGATTCCCTCGTTGCAATTTTCATTTCGCAATGCGATTCTCTCGTTGCGATTTTCATTTCGCATTGCGATAGTCATTTCCGCGTTGCGATAGACATTAAGATGATTGCGAACGTCATTTCCGTGTTGCGATAGTCAAATGAATGCCTAATAAGTGATAACAACTGAACAGATCATAGCAATTTTCAAACTCAAGTTACTAATACATGCCTAACTGAAAATGTTAAAAGTTAACACATAAAATCCACATAATACAACGTTTGCATTTAAAAATCACCTAAGTTAACAGTCCCAAAAGGTGAAACCGGTTGTGATTGGGATTTTAAAGATGATTGCGATTTTGATTGCCTTTTGCTTGACACCATATGAGCTTTGGATTTTGATGAGGATCCATATTTTGGTAGAGGAAAAGATGACTGTGATGGAACTGGTGATCCACATGTCAACCTTGTATGACCACTTTCCTTGCACCGACTACATATCGATCTCTTTTTCTCTTCACCCTTAGAAGATATACGATCATGACTTTTTGGTCGGCCAGGTAGCCTTCTGTCCATGGCTGGTGGCAAAACTATTTGTAAGTCATCTGGTATGTCCCACTCAGAAGGATGTGGAATAGGGTAGACAATCTCGCCATAAGTCTGTCGATATACTTCTGTAGTGTAGCAATCCATAGCATATGCGCTTGAATCATCTTGGTTTAGATGAAGAGAAACTTTTATAACATGGCCACACGGATAACCAGATGTTTGCCATTTCATACAACTACACGTCTTTGCATTTAGATCGACAAGCCCATTTAAGTTATTATCCAGTACTTCAAACAAAGTGTTTGAACATGGTTCAACTCTCCATGACGTTGACTTCACAATACGTCTTAAACAGTTTATATGCTTATTAAAATCCATTTCCCGATAAGCTTTTACAGCCTTCTAGTATGTCCATTTGTGATTTTTTATACCAGCAGACCTTGATTTTAGATTTCTATACAAATGAATACCACAAAGTCCATGAAAAGCATCTGGGAAACACATTCTAACAACGTTGTCAATTGAGTTTGCCCTATCGGATATGATTGTCAGATTGTTAATAGGACCTATACAATCCCTAAGATGCCCCATAAACCATGTCCATGAATCAGAGGTTTCAGATTTTCCAACCCCGTAAGCTATTGGTAGTATCCCATTGTTAGCATCCATGGCTACTGCTAATAAGTTTACTCCAAGGTATCGACCTTTTAAATTTGCTCCGTCAACTATAATAACTGGGCGCATGCAATTAATAAACGAACGAATCTACAAAATCATATACACAAGAAATATAATCATTTAAATGTGAAATGCATGTAACTAACAAAAATGAGTCAACAAAATTATATTGATTTACTAACCGCAACACCAATGGCGATAAACAGCAACTCAAAGCGTCCATATCTATCTGTTTTGATATGAGTTACCGACCCATGATTTTTCAGCTTTAAATTGTGACAATAAGCCGGTAGTTGGGCAAACGATGCTTCTGGCGACCCCCTCAACAATTCCAAGGCATAACATTTGGCTCTCCAAGCTTGAGAATATGAGATACTAATCTTGAACCGAGCATTCATGTCAGTCATAATTTCATGTCCCCGATATACTCTACCATTCAAAAATATTAACTCAGCCAGAAAACCACCCAACACCTTTTTGTTTGCCTGTCTATGGTGAGGAAAAACTTGGGTTCTTGAACATGTATGTTTATCAATAAAAGTCCTAACTTGAAACATTTCGCAATCTTTTATCCTCTTTGCAATCATACGCCACATACAGTTTTTGTCAATCATACACCTTGTTTCGAAACGATCTTTGCTTGATTTGTTAACTTTTAGTTGATAACCATCTTCCACACATTTCGTATACAAAGCTATCTTCAAGTCTTCCTTTGTATCAAAACAATCATCTTTCTTGATACGAATAATTTTTGTGTGATAATCAACTACTATCTTTATCAACTCTTCTTCCGGTATCTGAAGTAATTCTGGCATATTCCAGTTATACTCCCGTGGCATTTTCTTTGGGGACTTTTCTTTGGGGATTTCTTCTTCTTCTTTTTCTTCTTCAGTTTTATATGAATTACAGAATGGATGTTCAACATGTTCATTTACAGTCGTAACTTCCTCCTCATTATCATCAACAACATCTTCCTCGGCAACGGCTGTTTCATCATCAAAATTCGGGTATTGACCAATATCAAAATCATTACACGCAGGGTCTGTTTCTTCTTCTGAAAAATCATCAAAATTCGAGTATTGACCAAGATCAAAGTCCGGGTATTGACCAAGATCAAAGTCCGGGTATTGACCAATATCAAATTTCGAATACTGACTAGTACTCACAATTTTTTCTGTTGGCTCATCATCGTCTAACTGGTCAATACGAAAACCAGAATTT
Organism: Hibiscus syriacus; assembly: GCF_006381635.1. Taxonomy (NCBI): domain Eukaryota; kingdom Viridiplantae; phylum Streptophyta; class Magnoliopsida; order Malvales; family Malvaceae; genus Hibiscus; species Hibiscus syriacus. The sequence continues at coordinate 583,160 of NW_024062753.1, read as the reverse complement.
GGTGCTGAAAGTTGATTGGGATTTGGATTAGGGAAAGGTTGTGGGTTTTGAGATTGTGTTTGGTATTGGAAATATGGTGAAACAATATTTGCTTGGTGAAGAAATTGTGGTGGAACCATTAAATTTTGAGCACCATAAACTGGGGTTGAAAAACTTAGTTGATTACTACCCGCTACTGATCCAACTTCACTACTTCTAGGTTTAACAACATACAATGTAACATCATCATTTGAAACACTAATGTAAGCAATGAATCGTTCAACATCTTCATTTTCGGTTAACAAATAAACTTTACCATTTCTCTGATAAGATAGCCTAAATCCACTTAAGGGCTCTAAATTCAATTTATTTGCAACACGTAACATTAGAGTTTCATAAGTTAACTTTTTTAATGACAGTTTTAGTTGAAGATTCATGGGTAAAGGCATATATTGTAAAACACCATGAACATTCTCCCATGACCCTCCAAAACACAAATCTATCCAAACATGATCAACATTAGATGATTTAGGTTATGAGTTACGATTTAGGGATTTAGGTTATGAGTTGCTGCTGCTGCGTATTTATATACCCAAAACATTTTGTGTTGCGAAATTAAAACTTGTTGCGAATTCAGAAATCGAGTTGCGAATTTAAAATTCAGAATTGCGATAGTCAGAATCTCGTTGCGATTTACTAAATCGTAATGCGATTACGTAAATCGAAGTGCGAATTAGGAAAATCGCAATTCTATTACGTAAATCGCAATGCGAATTAGGAAAATCGCAACGCGAATTTGGGAAATCGCAATGCGATAGTCAGAATCGCGTTGCGAATCTGGAAACTGATTTGCGATACCGGAGATCACGTTGCGAATTATCGATCGCATTGCGATTTAGTTGGTCATTTTGGCAAATCCTAAAAAAGTTAGTTAAAATCGTATATTATAAGGCATTTTTGGTCACTGGGTTATTTTCTCTTAAAAAAAGTGTCTACTATTTTTAAATGAGAAAATAACCTCAGTGACAAAAAATGCCTTATAATATACGATTTTAACCAACTTTTTTTGGATTTTCCAAAATGACCAACAAAATCGCAATGCGAAATAAAAATCGCAACGCGATCTCCAGAATCGCAAATCAGTTCCCAGAATCGCAACGCGATTATGAAAATCACAACGCGAATATATAAATCGAAACGCGTATTCGTAAATCGCAACGACAATAAGTAAAATCGCAACGCGTATCCGTAAATCGCAATGCGAATACGTAAATCGCAACGCGAATACGTAATCGCGTTGCGATTTAGTAAATCGCAACGAGATTCTGACTATCGCAATACTGAATTTCAAATTCGCAACTCGATTTCTGAATTCGCAACAGGTTTTAATTTCGCAACACAAATGTTTTGGGTATATAACTACGCAGCAGCAGCAACTCATAACCTAAATCCCTAAATCGCAACTCATTCCATCTCCATCTATCACTCTCTCCGGCGACATTCGTTCCTATATCCAACGACATCCTTCCCCATCCGGCAACAGGTTTTAGTTTCGCAACTCGTTTGTTTAGTAAATTAATTTACAATAATGAAATCATCTAATGTTGATCATGTTTGGATAGATTTGTGTTTTGGAGGGTCATGGGAGAATGTTCATGGTGTTTTACAATATATGCCTTTACCCATGAATCTTCAACTAAAACTGTCATAAAAAGTTAACTTATGAAACTCTAATGTTACGTGTTGCAAATAAATTGAATTTAGAGCCCTTAAGTGGATTTAGGCTATCTTATCAGAGAAATGGTAAAGTTTATTTGTTAACCGAAAATGAAGATGTTGAACGATTCATTGCTTACATTAGTGTTTCAAATGATGATGTTACATTGTATGTTGTTAAACCTAGAAGTAGTGAAGTTGGATCAGTAGCGGGTAGTAATCAACTAAGTTTTTCAACCCCAGTTTATGGTGCTCAAAATTTAATGGTTCCACCACAATTTCATCACCAAGCAAATATTGTTTCACCACATTTCCAATACCAAACACAATCTCAAAACCCACAACCTTTCCCTAATCCAAATCCCAATCAACTTTCAGCACCAAATTCTGGTTTTCGTATTGACCAGTTAGACGATGATGAGCCAACAGAAAAAATTGTGAGTACTAGTCAGTATTCGAAATTTGATATTGGTCAATACCCGGACTTTGATCTTGGTCAATACCCGGACTTTGATCTTGGTCAATACTCGAATTTTGATGATTTTTCAGAAGAAGAAACAGACCCTGCGTGTAATGATTTTGATATTGGTCAATACCCGAATTTTGATGATGAAACAGCCGTTGCCGAGGAAGATGTTGTTGATGATAATGAGGAGGAAGTTACGACTGTAAATGAACATGTTGAACATCCATTCTGTAATTCATATAACACTGAAGAAGAAAAAGAAGAAGAAGAAATCCCCAAAGAAAAGTCCCCGAAGAAAATGCCACGGGAGTATAACTGGAATATGCCAGAAATACTTCAGATACCGAAAGAAGAGTTGGTAAAGATAGCAGTTGATTGTTACACAAAAATTATTCGTATCAAGAAAGATGATTGTTTTGATACAAAGGAAGACTTGAAGATAGTTTTGTATACGAAATGTGTGGAAGATGGCTATCAACTAAAAGTTAACAAATCAAGCAAAGATCGTTTCGAAACAAGGTGTATGATTGACAAAAACTGTATGTGGCGTATGATTGCAAAGAGGATAAAAGATTGCGAAATGTTTCAAGTTTGGACTTTTATTGATAAACATACATGTTCAAGAACCCAAGTTTTTCCTCACCATAGACAGGCAAACAAAAAGGTGTTGGGTGGTTTTCTGGCTGAGTTAATGTTTTTGAATGGTAGGGTATATCGGGGACATGCAATTATGACTGACATGAATGCTCGGTTCAAGATTAGTATCTCATATTCTCAAGCTTGGAGAGCCAAATGTTATGCCTTGGAATTGTTGAGGGGGTCGCCAGAAGCATCGTTTGCCCAACTGCCGGCTTATTGTCACAATTTAAAGTTGAAAAATCCTGGGTCGGTAACTCATATCAAAACAGATAGAGATGGACGCTTTGAGTTACTGTTTATCGCCATTGGTGCTGCGGTTAGTAAATCAATATAATTTTGTTGACTCATTTTTGTTAGTTACATGCATTTCACATTTAAATGATTATATTTTTGTATATGATTTTGTAGATTCGTTCGTTTATTAATTGCATGCGCCCAGTTATTATAGTTTACGGAGAACATTTAAAAGGTCGATACCTTGGAGTAAACTTATTAGCAGTAGCCATGGATGCTAACAATGGGATACTGCCAATAGCTTACGGGATTGGCAAATCTGAAACCTCTGATTCATGGACATGGTTTATGGGGCATCTTAGGGATTACATAGGTCCTATTAGCAATCTGACAATCATATCTGATAGGGCAAACTCAATTGACAACGCTGTTAGAAGGTGTTTCCCAGATGCTTTTCATGGACTTTGTGGTGTTCATTTGTATAGAAATCTAAAATCAAGGTCTGTTGGTATAAAAAATCACAAATGGACATACAGGAAGGCTGTAAAAGCTTATCGGAAAGTGGATTTTAATAAGCATATAAACTGTTTAAGACGTGTTTTGCCTCAGTGTGCTCAAACTCTAGAAGATGTCGGTTTGAAAAATGGTCAAGAGTACATCAACTTGGAGCAAGATATGGTTTCATGACGTCTAACAGTGCAGAATCAATCAACGCTCTAAGTCGTCATTCTCGGAAATTACCCATTACTATGTTAATGGAGTTTTTTCGAGCCTCTATTCAACAGTGGTACTACAAGAAAAGAAACCATGCAGGTATTATTTCTTTAAATTTGTAACTTATCATATATTTTACTAAGTATTATTTATTTAAATTTACAGGAACATTGGAACATCGTGTTACACCATGAACAGAAAAAAAGATAATGAAACGTGTTGTGAAGTCAACGTCATGGAGAGTTGAACCATGTTCAAACACTTTGTTTGAAGTACTGGATAATAACTTAAATGGGCTTGTCGATCTAAATGCAAAGACGTGTAGTTGTATGAAATGGCAAACATTTGGTTATCCGTGTGGCCATGTTATAAAAGTTTCTCTTCATCTAAAACAAGATGATTCAAGCGCATACACTATGGATTGCTACACTACAGAAGTATATCGACAGACTTATGGCGAGATTGTCTACCCTATTCCACATCCTTCTGAGTGGGACATACCAGATGACTTACAAACAGTTTTGCCACTAGCCATGGACAGAAGGCTACCTGGCCGACCAAAAAGTCACGATCGTATACCGTCTAAGGGTGAAGAGAAGAAGAGATCGACATGTAGTCGGTGCAAGAAAAGTGGTCATACAAGGTTGACATGTGGATCACCAGTGCCATCACAATCATCTTTTCCTCTACCAAAATATGGATCCTCATCAAAATCCAAGCTCATATGGTGTCAAGCAAAAGGCAATCAAAATCGCAATCATCTTTAAAATCCCAATCACAACCGGCTTCACCTTTTGGGACTGTTAACTTAGGTGATTTTTAAATGCAAACGTTGTATTATGTGGATTTTATGTGTGAACTTTTAACATTTTCAGTTAGGCATGTATTAGTAACTTGAGTTTGAAAATTGCTATGATCTATTCAGTTGTTATCACTTATTATGCATTCATTTGACTATCGCAACAGGGAAATGACGTTCGCAATCATCTTAATGTCTATCGCAATACGAAATGAAAATCGCAACGATAGAATCGCAATGCGAAATGAAAATCGCAACGTGAAAATCGCAACGCGAATATGAATATCGCAACGCGAAAATGACTATCGCAATGTGAAATGAAAATCGCAACGAGAGAATCGCAACGCGAATTTAGTTTCGCGTTGCGATTTTGTCGTTGCGATTTTCATTTCGCATTGCAATAGTCATTTTTGCCTTCAACATAATACAGATTGAAATCAACAAAATCAACCATTACATTTCAATCAATTAAACAAGCACAAATAAGAATTATGTTCACATCAATTAATCAAATCAACTTTTACAAATCATCTTTTACAAATCAATTAAACAATCAAAAAATAAGCAATAATTCTTATTTCCTCATATACTATTGAATCAATTTTTGCAGCCATACATCATTTTCACACAGCTCACTTCTGAGATTAACCTGCAGAAACCAAACATTTGCTCAAACAACACTTTCTACACATCTAAAACCTACAAACAGAAAATTATTGAATTCTAGGTACTTAACCAAACATTTTCAAACCAAAAGCCTATAAACTTACCAATTGTTTATGGACATTTTTATAACGCGGATGCAGGTAGGCAGCGTCTCGTATATATCGATCTAGACATATAATGTCGAAACCATAAGCCTACTGCAGCTCTATCTCTATCGGTGGGAGGTAGATACTTTATACTTCCTGTGATCAAATGCTCCAACGCCTAGCATACGAGAGGACCACAATCCCCTCTGGCTCTTTCCGTTTGTTATGGTACGGTCTCGTCTCTGCTACTGTAATATTGAGCTTCTTTGGCTTCTTGTTTCCAGAACGAGTCCAATAATTTATCGCATCTAAGAATTTATCCAAATGAGAGCTCCATCCCTTAATAATATCTCTTAAATCAGCCAATGATATGTAATTTATCATGCTGTCATATACTATTGCCTTAAGGGATGGGAGCTGAAGCTCGACGAGAAGCCAATGTTTACGTTCCAAAACAGGGATAAACACATGCAATCATAAGTAATAATTCATTCATTTGCGCACTTATTTATGAATACCTTTAAACTCAATCTAAAATAAATACTAACCTTATCGACCTCCCACCATGCAGGATAAAGTTTAGCTTGTCCATTGCCCAACGCAAATGATTCATCTCGTTGATTCTTCAAGTGAACGGCGTTAAAAGACGTCGGATTAATTGTATATCGTGTATTTCTTTTATTTTTCTTAAGTTTCCTAATTATTAGAAGACGTGACACGCACGCATCGATATGTTGTTTTACAAAAAAAGACATATATTAGTGACTTACATAAATTTAAAAAAAAATCAAATTGAAATATAAGAAAAATATAAGACTTACCCATCCATCGAAATAGCCATTGTCTTCGACCCCTAATAATACGCCCCACCAAGACCGATCAAGCAACAAATAGATATCATCGTTGAGCTTGCATATGTCAGTGAAACATCCCTGGCTCCGCTCATGTAGATAAAAATCAACTGCGGTCTTAGCCCAAAGGGTGTTATCCAGAATTGTGTCCGGTATTTGTCTCATCTCCACTTCAGATACCGGAATGGTACTGGCCGGTAACTCATACGAGAGCCAACTCTTATCCATCATGTCCGGTACGTCAGAGGGTTTCTCAAGAATCTTACATATGACGCCATGTGAATCGGGCTCTTGAATGGTGGGAGGGACCTCTTAAACGATGACAGTGGCCTCTTGAACGGTGGGAGGGGACTCTCGAGGAATGATAGGGGCCTCTTCAACGATAGGAGTGGACTCTTGAGGGATGACAGGCGTGTCGGGCTTCTTCTTGCGGTGTCTTCGCACTATTGGGGTGTACGGAAACTTAATAGCACGTGCACGCCGTCTGATGTGTGAACTCCGTCGTGCAAGAAAAACCCGACGTAAAGCATCCACCTTATTGGGCCGCTAAATAATTAAATACAAAAATCAGTAAATAAACAGACATGATATTTAAACAGTGAAAACAAAGACAAATATGTTTCAAACTTGCATTGTATTCACCCAAGTCATTATTCTATCATAGTTCACAAAATGCATCAGATAACAAAGACAAATATGTTTCAAACTTGCAACACTGTCAAGTTAGTATTTGTCCTTGTCTATTGGTTGAAGTAATGCAATTCATTCAAGTTTCAATTTGTAGAAGAATAATAGTTTCTGGAACTTAAAACCGCAACGTGAAAAATGACTATCGCAACGCGAAATGAAAATCGCAACGAGAGAATCGCAACGCGAAATGAAAATCGCAACGAGAGAATCGCAACGCGAAATGAAAATCGCAACGAGAGAATCGCAATGCGAAATGAAAATCGCAACGCGATTATAGTTTCGTGTTGCGATTTTGGTTTCTTGTCGTTGCGATAGTCATTTTTCACGTTGCGATTTTAAGTTTCGTGTTACGAAAGTAAACTATTTCTTCATCTGCAAATTGAAACTTGAATGGATTGCATTACTTCAACCAAAAGACAAAACAAAGAGAAATACTAACTTCAGAGTATTAAAGAATACACAGTTTAACAGAATTGGCAGCAACCGAACAAATTTACTTTCAACCAAAAGACAAAACAAAGACAAATACTAATTTCATAGTGTTAAAGAATACACAATTTAGCATAATTGACAGCAACCGAACAAATTTACTTTCAACCAAAAGACAAAACAAAGATAAATACTAACTTCACAGTGTTAAAGAATATACAGTTTAGCAGAATTGGCAGCAACCGAATAAATTTACTTCAACCAAAAGACAAAACAAAAGACAAATACTAACTTCACAGTGTTAAAGAATAAACAATTTAGCAGTATTGGCAGCAACCGAATAAATTTACTAAGCAATCTAAGTGAAATGATTAATCTAAGTGAAATTACGAGTAAATTTATCATCAAGTTAATTATGGAAAATCTTAAACTTACCTCATTGCGTAGAGTATGAACCTTATTTTGCAACGATACTACCATCTCACGTAGAGCGGTAACCTCACCACGTAAAGTAGACACCTCCACACGCCATGCACCATCGTTATCGCATAGAGTACCGATCTCCTCACGCAAGACATTGACCTCATCACGTAACTCCCTTGACTCATCCCGTGGAGGTGGAGAACAGGGAGATAGAAGTCGTGGCATCTTTGCCGGTCGCCTATCATGAGGTGATGGTGGAGAAGAGGCTCGATGATGTGACAGGATAGGTGATGGCTCTCGTTGTAGAGGTGTATAGTCGGGTCGATCAAGTGATGGCTCTGGGTGAGGTGATGGCTCTCGAAGTGGAGGAAGTGGAGGCTGCTCATCATTCGTGCCATCAAAAAAACGTTGACTAGCTTGCCACCAATCAGTGGCAAGCTTAGCCTCCGTGGGTGTCATTCTCTGTAATGGAGTGTTGGCCTCCTAAAAATATAAAAACTCAAACAAAGTTAAACGTATACTATTAATAACTTGTTTATATATGATAGTATTTATGTTAACTTACAGTATTTATTGTCGCATATGGTATTAAGTCTTCCCAATCCAACAGACGTTTCCTCTTCCAGGAAATAGCCCTAGGAATATCATTTGAAGTTTTTAATGCATATGTCCGCATGCTGGGGAAAGCCTCGAATATCCAAATCTACAAACAATATAATAACAAACATTAGTAATTGTTAAATAATTAATTATAAATTTTGAAAACATTATATAGAAATTCTTACCTTAAAGGCCCAAACAAAGCCTGACAAAGTGTATTTCGACCCATTGCCACGCAAACTTTTGCGGTCATCAAAGGCAGACGAAAACTTAGTCCAGGTAGCTTTCCATATATACGAACCCCACGGAAACAGATTCCATGCATTTAGGTCCTCTACCAATAATATTAGCTCCTGAAGAATAGGTTGTATGGCCTCTCTGCCTAAAAAGTCGGCATACAAAAGTACTAGAAGGCATACTCGAACAACATCGACGTCATTCATCCGAGTAAAACCATCTTTCTTATTAAATAATTTCTTCAGGTCGTCGACGTGTAAGTTCAGCTTCTTTATTGACTCATTAGGAAAAACCCGGGATAACCATGATGGGCGGGTGATATGACGAGTATACCAGCCTACATCATCGTGTCTGAATCGTAGACCAGTGATTAAGCAGAACTCCTTCCGCCCAAAACAAGTATACGCCGGTGGAAAATGAAACCATATCTCTTCCTCACCACGTTGTATACTGTCGGGTAGATCGCTAGTCATGGTCTGAAGCCACAAATGGGTCAAATTAGCATCTCCACCTGGATGCTATACTCTCAGCCATGGCTCGAAGCAGGTTTCCTCAAATAATTTTCTTTGTGCATGTGAAAGCTTCGAAGCAATTGTAGTGGCTAGGCTAACTTTATTCCTTAATGTCAATGAAGCCGAAAAAAATTTCTACAAAAACAATAAACATACCAAGTTAGATATACCAAAAACTACACTGTGAAGATATACCAAAAACAATAAACATAAACAGTAGTAGTTCATTCTTGAAACTAAAATTTGCAACACTGTTTTGTCTTTTGGTTAATAAAAATCGCAATGAGAGAATGACTATCGCAACGCGAAAATGACTATCGCAACGAGAGAATCGCAACGCGAAATGAAAATCGTAACGAGAGAATCGCAACGCGAAATGAAAATCGCAATGCGATTTACGGATACGCGTTGCGATTTTACATATTGTCGTTGCGATTTACGGATACGCGTTACGATTTTACATATACTCGTTGCGATAGTCAGAATCGCGTTGCGATTTATATGTTTGCGTTGCGATTTTCATATTCGCGTTGCGATTCTGGGAACTGATTTGCGATTCTGGAGATCGCGTTGCGATTTTTATTTCGTATTGCGATTTTGTTGGTCATTTTGGTAAATAAAAAAAAATTAGTTAAAATCGTATATTATAAGGCATTTTTGGTCACTGATGTTATTTTCTCTTTTTAAATTGACCATAATCGTTCTTCCATTAAATGAAATTTCGATTGGTACGAAAATAACAATTAAGAATGTGAAGATTAGCGATATAATGTGGGAACGCTTAGCATTTTCTTCTTCAACGATTTGGTCCATGTTGCACTTTTCTAGACCAGCCTTTGTCCCATTGATGACATTAGTTAACTATTACAACATATTTCCATTATTAAATAAAATTTAGTACTAGAAAATTAGAAGCAAAATGACAAAGGAGCCGACTATTTCCACATTGATGCTTACCTTCCATGTCTAATTATATAATAATTTATTTACTAGATTTAAGGTTTAACTATTATTTTACATTCAGATTGATGTTATATTTTAATCAAGAAAAAGGTGTTGAAAATAAAATAATTGGACGAAGAAAATTATAATATTGCCATGAATTTCATGTTCTTATAATAAAACTCCAATAAAGGCGTTGAACGACTTGAACACACATCATAATCATTATAGATGAATCTTGATTAATTATAAGTAGGATTTCAGAGATGAGACGAAAGATTTTCTTTTTAAATAAATATTAGAGGATAAAAAAATCAAATTGAAAGAGTTGTCTTTAGGGACAGTCATGGGTTTGATTGATCAGATTTTGGCCTATTAATATTCGATAATATCTCTTCACTCATCACCCGATCTGATCTGAATTTAGGAAAGTTTCACTTGATCTAAAGTTGACATGTTTTTTAGAGTATAAACATGCATTCAACACTACGTGATTCGACCTAAATATATGTATAAACACTACAGCAAAAATAGTTTTTAGCGGCGGATGTACCGGCGTTTTTACTGCAAACGCTGGTAATTGTTTACATATAGCGGCGTTTTTGAAAAAACGCCACAAAATACTATACTTTAGTGGCGTTTGTATAAAAACGCCGCTAAAGAATCGTAATGTAGTGGCGTTTTTATACAAACGCTGCTATAGACACGTACTTTTGTGGCGTTTTAATACCAAACGATGCTATAGACTCATACTTTAGTGGCATTTTTACACAAACGCCGCTATAGACACGTACTTTTGTGGCGTTTTAATACCAAACGCCGCTATAGACACGTACTTTTGTGGCGTTTTAATACCAAACGCCGCTATAGATTCGTACTTTAGTGGCGTTTTTACACAAACGCCGCTATAGACACATACTTTTGTGGCGTTTTAATAACAAACGTCGCTATAGACTCGTACTTTAGTGGCGTTTTAATACCAAACGCCGCAATTGTCATATAAACCTAGTGGCGTTTACGAAAAAACGTTGCTACTGAAAACTACTTTAACATATCGAAACAAAACCCTAATTTCATAGATTCAGTCTGGGCATCGAAATATATCTCCCCTCCCTTTTATCTCTTCGCATCCACTCTCATCCTTTGATCCTTCGACCTCCATTGTTTGATCCATCTTCCCCTTACATTCAACCCATATATCTCCATTCTTTTCATTCCCCTCTTTCATTGCTTTTAGACATCTCTCTCTTCCATTCTCTCTGCAGGACAAGGCGCAACAATGGCTTCCAAATTTCTGCAGCTCTATGGTAAAATTCGGCTTTTAAATTCCTTGAAGTGGATTTGGTTCCTATTAAGGTAATATCCTAAAATCTGAATCATGGTATAAGATCTGTGATCACATAGTTCAGGGATGAAATTTGTGGGTTTGGATACAAACTGATGTATGCACTAGGTGGCGTTGCACTCTTTTTCCTCTGCAGTGTGATTTTATCTAAGCCTCAATTAGCGGTGTGTAAACTTAGAGGGTTGTCCTTATATTAAAAGCCAATACCATGATTCTACACCTGCCGTTTAAAACATCACAAGATACTTTATATTAATATTTCAATATTTTGTAATATAATTAGATTTAGAATTAATAAAAAGTTATCAGTGAACCAATCTATATCTAGTTGGATGTTTGGGCCTGGCAGGTGTCTCCCTGGGATACCTGCATAATCCTCGTTGCTTATTCTTTCAAATTTGCTTGCTGCTCAGTTGCCTTTCCTCCATGCATGTGTGGTTTTCCATATATTTTCTGGATTTTTGTTATTCTTCAGTCATTTTTTATCATGAAGCTTTGCACAAAGAATCGCACCCCCCCCCCAAATATTATATGCAACAATGTGTTGACTTTGTACCCACTTTTTTGTTGCAGCAATGGTATGTTCTATATCCGCTTGAAGGTCCATGGTATGAGCTATTGGCCATTCCTCTTCGTTTTGAGCTTCTGTGTTCCATCATGATACCCATATCTATTAAGGTAACCCAATATAAAATACTAATGATTTTGAATTGTTTCCCATGCTCTTCTTTTTTTTTTTGGTATGAACCTTGATATACTGAACGGACCAGCTTGCCACTAATAGCACAGAAGGTTCTTAGCTAGTCACTGTACTGTGTTACGCGAGACATTGACTAGATCAAATATGGTGCAACAGTGATGTGAGTTTTGAGTTTAAAATAATAATAATATTATGGCATGATTATAATATGATTAGGAATGCATTACAACTTTACCAATGTAGAAATGTTTTAGTTCATTTGATTGTACTAGGACTAGTAGGACAAGTGTAGAATGTTTTGTTCAATCATTTGATTGTTAATAGAAATCCAAGTGGGTGTCAGAAACTAGTTCTAGTTTAAATTTATTGTAGACACATGTCCTTGTATTGATGGCCAAGTTAAAATCTCTTGGATTAATGGGTTATTTTCTATACTCTTAGGTTCGGTGGTTGGGAGATGATTGGTTTCTTTACTTGAAGTAAGGTCTCGAATAGATGAGAATATAAGCTTCATCTTAAATATCCTTTAATTTTTGCTTCTAATCTTGTTTTTGCTTCAATTTTTGATTTTATTTCCATATTTGAGTTCTTTCTCAGATATTTTATCTTGTTAACCATCAAGCCTTTTTTTGCAGGTCTCTCTGGATCTTGTGAAAAGTTTATATGCAAAGTTTATTGATTGGGATTCTGAGAGATAGATTATGAGACTGGTATTCCTTCACATGCAACGAAGTAAGTATTTTTTCCAAGAAATCAATTAGTTGGAGTGCCCTTCTTAGTATACAAAGCTGGTAGCTAAGTTGATGTCACTCAAACTGAACATTATCTGTTCAAATGTTTGAGTCTTTTATGACTTGGCACACTTAACTTCCTTTTGTTTATCTTTCTCCCTTTTTTTACTTTTCACAACTCTTACCTCTCTCTTTTTTCCTTACTATATATTAAGTTTATTTTTACAACAAAAACTTTGTTATATAGGAGTTGTTTTTGAAAAGAATTATATGCAATTATTTAGCTACATGGTTGGATTCTGCCATAGATTTTAGTGAATGTATATTTTGATAAAATTGGTTTGTTTTTATGTGGCACAGCAATAAGTGAGGACCTTGGACAAGTTGAGTACATAATGACTGACAAAACTTGAACACTAACTGAAAATAGAATGATCTTTAGAAGATGTTGCATTAATGGCGTTTTCTATGGAATGAGAGTGGTGATGCGCGAAAGGTTCGTTATCTATTTTTCACCTTCTTGCTCATTACCTAATCTTTTCTCATTGAATCCATTTTTAGGTTCATATTCTCATTGAATCCATTTTTTAGGTTTTCATTCTGTTGAATGAAATTGTCTGCTTGAAATAATCAGGGACAGTTTGACTTTTTATCTTGCTAATGAAAGCTGATATTTTATAATTGAGGGGGGTCCAAAATTGGGAATGGAGTTAATAAGTATTTTGCCCGTGGGCCGTAAATTCTATGTTTAAGATGAGACAAATTTCATCTTTAACATCCTTATTTTGCTTCAAGTTCATAGCTCTGTAAATTCTGATTATCATTTCAAATAGTCTTTAATAAGTTAATTTTTATGGTTTTAGTTTTTATTCTTGGAAATAACATAATGACTTACTGTCCTTGAGTTTAATGTAATGATCAAAGACGGGATAGCGAAGAGCTACGATAAAGCATGTTGGCTATTTGATAGCATGCAGTGTCACGGTGCAGTTACGGATAAATGCGGTTATAGTTCTCTTATACAGATTTTAGCTAGCGCAGATTTACCACACGTAGCGAAATGCTACCTGAAGAAGATGCAGGAAGCCGAACTTGTGAGTGATTGCATTCCATAATGTGCTGTGATCTCAGGCTTTGTGAAATTAGGAGAATTGGGAATGGCTGAAGGACTATACAACGAGATGATTCAATCGGTAAGCTTTGTTGCTTGTAAGAATGAGTGAGTTAAGAAATTTGCGTTTAAAACTACTTTGAATCAGCCGTTCTAATAAACTTGGACTCATTGTTGATGCTTATTTTTTTTTCTCTCAGGGGCATTGCTTGTGTCAATTTTCGCATCTCCAATTGTATTAGCAGTGCAACTGCTGAAGTTGCCAAAGATTTATAGTCTATAATTGGTTAGTCATCTGAATACTCTTAGCTGATAGATCTTTGTTTGTTAATTCTAACTGAACTTTGTAATTCCTTATAATTCTTTTAAGACATGCTATGTCAAGGATGCCAATCACAGGATCAGCTAGCAGAAGAAAAAGGGAACATATTTTTGTTTCATTCAATGAGATATTTGTGTATGTTTTAAAATTTCTATCGAATCTGCATTGTTCAGTCGAAAGAATCGTTTTTCTTCTGCTCTTAGGGTTGTTTTGGTGATTTCTCGATTAAACTGTCTTCTCATTAGCTCTTTCATTCGTTACTTTTTAACATAAAAAAGACTAAAAGAGAGCGTTATTATTAATTAAATCATGTGTATATAGTTCAAACCCTATTAAATTTACTAACATAGATATTATAATGTATATCTTTGCAAGCAAGAAATTGAATTCAATATTTAGGTTCATTTAATCGAAACTTTGATGAGTGCAAAGATGCGGTCGAATAGTATAATAATGAAGTATGAAATTTCGTGAGTTTGAAGGGAAGACCTACTGGGAATAACCCATCATGAGAACCTTGCTCACGCACTTTTGCTTTCTTTCTAACCTTTCATTTTTCTGGAGTTTTGGAGCCTTTTTCTGGGTACTATGATTTAAAATATGTTTGGTCCGATAATCTGTTAGAAGTTATCAGAAATTCAAGCTTGGATGTTTCTGGACAATTATTAAGATCTATCTCTATATTTTGCTTATCATCATGAAGGTTGCCCATGCCATAGAGTTGTTGACTGTTGGGACTGACCATGCAGAAATGTGTTGTTAACTTTTTAACGTAAGATATGGATTTTCATATAACTGATGATTTATTGGATATGAAACTAGAGATCGGGTTTGCATTGCCATGGATGGGGCCTTTTCAAGTGGCATGCCAATTGGAGTAAGACCTCATGAAGCAAAATATCTGTGCAAGAAATGACAGGACGATACTAGCTCTGCATCATTGTTTTCCCATATAAATTGGATTTATCTCTTTGAATTTAAGCGCCTCATTGTGACGAAGAGTTTTGAAGATGTGTAAGATTAGAAACAAAATATCTTAGATATTATGTTTATTAGTTAATAATGTTGAACTACATTATATTTATGTTAATGTAAACTTTGATTTATTATTATGGATTTCATTTTTCTTGTTATGGATTTTAAGTTGTTGTTATCGATGTCAAGTTTATTGGAAAATGCTACAGGTTAAATTTGGGTAATAAAAGAGTAGAAAACAACATTTGACAAATTAGTTTTAATTTGCAAAATCAATTTCTTTTAGCTATAGAGAGGTAATTAGCGGCGTTGTATCTTAAAACGCCGCTATATACCAGATCTTTTGCGGTGTTTGTGGGAAAAACGCCGCTAAATATCAAGACCTATTGCGGCGTTTGTGGACAAAACGCCGCTAAATATCAACACCTATTGCGGCGTTTGTTGGAAAAAGCCACCAAATATTAACACCTATTGCGGCGTTTGTCCAACAAAC